>NC_143397.1:63790311-64093341 GCF_052110815.1 Crocodylus siamensis | reverse complement strand
TAATTCATATATCATGCACACAGTGCCATATATATATATATATATATATATATACACCACACAATCACCAGTTCACACACATACAACCCACCTACACATACACACATGTAAGCTCCTAACATGGATGGTACAGTGTATGTGTGTGCTTGGAGTACCTGGGGGAAGGGTAAGGTGAGAGAGAGAATAAAGTGTAGGGAGTGAAAGTTGCCAGAACCAGGATTAGAACCAGTGGACTAGAGAGAAGCTGACTGAGGAGCTGAGGCTTAGGTTACTTAAGGTAGACTGGGGCTGGAAACTGAGCCAGACAGCTGAGATATTGTGGGGAGGAGGGGGGACAAATAAGTGGTGGCAAGGAGAATACAGCCAGGAAAGAAACTGAGGCAGAAACCTGGTTGCTCAGGGGAAAAGAAAAGGCAGTGGGGATAAGACAGTGGCAAAGACACGAGGGGGTTGTAGGCAGAGAGGAGCTCAGGACAGGTGTTGGAGGTGGCAGTGAGCCAGAAGCAGGAGAGGGAGAAATGAGACAGAAGTTAGAGGGGTGAGGAGCAGAGGTTGGAGCAGGACCAATCCATAGTAAAGTAAAACCCAACTTAGGGGTCCAAATAACAGTTTTATTAAACAGACAACAGACTACACAGCCCCATGAAGTTATTGGTTCACACACACACACACGCAGAGGCACTCACAATGCCAGCAGGAGCAAGAGACTCAGTAGAAGGGTTGGAGTCCAGGTAGGGAAGAGAAGCAGAGTCCAAGTCCTTGGTTGAAGAGGGGATGGGGGGTGATAGCTACCTATCCAGGCTGGAAAGGAGTCCTTGTCCAGTAAGTATTGTCCGGAGTGGAGTCGCTGGCAGGGCCTCTGGGTGGATAGGTGATGTGGCATGGTGCTGGTCCAGAGGGAGAGGGCGTCCCAAGGAGTCAGTCTTCACTACCCCTTTTATGGGGTGGACTACCTCTGATCTCCTATGGGGAAGGTCTGTCCAGGCAAGGTCAGTCCTGTCCCAGAGCACTCCAGGTGTTCTTACTGAGCATGTGCAGCCTGGCACAATGGTGGGTTGCCTCATCTTTTGTTTCTTGAATGCTGAGGGTAGTTCCAAGGGTTGGGTCCTTGGTCCAGGTATTGGTGTTGATGGTTCGGTCATTCAGAGGGAGCTATTTTTAGACCTACTGCCATTGTTTCTCAAGCACCCTCATTCATCCCCATTCATTCAGGAACCAAGTTACATAAGAGAAGTAGGTGTGAGTCATGGGTTACACAACTGGGCATGGGGATAAGATGGAGGCTTGACATTACAAGATTACAAACTTGACATGACTTACGCTAATTTACATATATAGGCCTACAACAGTAATCACACAATATAAAAGCAGTAAAAAAAAAATCAATACAAACATAATAATTATCACTTATAAAACAGTGGATATCTATATCAAAATAGCAGGGTGCTTATTAGCAAAGAGGGAAGAGAAAAATAAAACTTACTACCTAAAATAAAATGTTAAAGCTTACCTTACATCTTAGTTTACTTACAGTTATCTATATGGAATAGAGAGGGAGAGAAAAAGTCAGAAATGGTTGGGAAAGGGGAGGGAATGCAGTTTAAAATAAATAAAAAAAAGAAAAACTGGGGGTTTTGCTACAGGTTTACCAAACCTTGGATAAAATTTACCAAACCAACAAGTTGCAGTGGTTTAATTGGAGAAATTTTGTTCATCCTTATGAAACCATCCACCAGGTGTTGGCAGCAGAATGCTGAGTACTGGAGAGTGGAGGAGGAGAGGAGTGCCCACTGATGGGGAGTCTTATGGCACATACGGTGCTCCTGCAGTATGGTGCCTCTTTTATATTGGCATCTAGGGCTGATGGCTCTCGCCCCCACAACCATGCTAGTGGCTCCTATCCATCCACCTATCTGAGATGACGTGTAGTAACGCTCTAATGCACAGACTGAGGCCCTTACTGGAGTCCCCCTACTTTGTTTTATATGATTTAAATCTAAGCCATCTCAGTGCCATCACTGTTGTCCACTGCCTTGAACCTTCTGCTGCTCTGTGCTGTGTCTTCAGAGACAGATCAGTGGGCACATCTACACGAGAAACTACCTCGCCATAGTGATTAGCTACAGCGATGTAACTCATCCCTATGATGGTGTATCTTTGGCAGGCACAAACCGTGACACCACTGCTACTGCACAGTAGGGTTGGAAACAACCCATGCACCACTGGGACTGTGCAGTACTGGTGGGTACTGTGCAGTCATTTAATACATAGCCTAGATTTTAGCTAAAGCAAGTACTAAATGACTGTGGAGTACCAACTATGCAGTGGGCTGCACGGATAGATGCACCTAGTGATACCTATAGATAATATTTTATAGGACTCTTCCCTCTAGAAAAGCACCCACAGGAAGTAAGTAGTCATTTATTCTGTCACTAGCCTTCTACAGTTTCCCTTTACCCAGTCCATTATTGCCAATTTAGCTCTGAAAATGAGTTCAGTGATTACAATACATAAAACTGAAGGCAAATCCCTGTAGCAAAGTATGCTTTATTTTGTTCTAAGCTATGCTGGGGCAAATCTGGAATATGTCTATTAACTTCAAAGGTGTTGTGCTGAATTTTTTCAGTGTAACTGACAGCGTACACTGGACCACTTAATTAAACTGCTGTGCTTTTTATAAAGGCTTTGTATTAAGGGGATCATAGCCTGGATTTTTAAAAGGTATTACTAAGAGGAGAAGGAATATGCAAAACTGATTCTGAAATAGCTGTCTGCCATATGAAGCTACATTATCTTCAGTGAGAGGAAGGGACCGATTCTGGTCTGTCAGATGCTCCTGACTCTTCCATCAATGTTTGTTGGAAGTAACTGTGGCAGATGTTTCTAGGTACATTCTGAGTAACAGGTGTCAGGTTTAATGAATAAAACATTTAAAATATACAACCTGTGGAGCTCTTAAATCCTAATAACTAAAATGAAGAACGACAGTTTTCGAAGTTTAAGATGCCATAGTTTTGGCATCAGGGAAATATTTTCTAAAGGAATGATTTTGTGTCAGCTTATAGTTATTAAAAGGAAAATATTTAATTATTTCTGTGTCTGAGTAACAAGCAGAACAAAAAAAAATCAATGTAATAAAGTTAATAATTTTGATTATGTGACTCGCTTATTGACCTGTACTTTAGTAGAAAAGCAGATATGCCCTGATTAAGTGTATAAATATAGAAATATATTGATTACTTGAATGAAACTCCTTGAAATGTTCCCTGTAAAACAGCAATGTGCCTTTAAAAAGGAAAAAAAAAAGTCCTTGCTAGTTTTCCTGTGTACACAACTGTTTGTGTAGTTGACATCTCAATAAATACCAGATACTTATTGACTTCTTTATGAACTATCAGAAAAGCAGAGTGATATTATGTTGAATGGCATTTAAGGAATTGTACAGAATCATAATGTGATTCTAGCTCCTAAGTGTAAATCTTGTTAACTGCAAGAACTCAGAGGCAGAGTGAACTGTGAAACATCTGAATTTGAATTAGGTTTGACCCCAGGGAATATCTGCAAGGTCATAAGTTTGCAAGCTCTTACACTACCCCTCTCTCTTCACTACCTCCTCTCCCCCACACTCCTATAATGAAACCGAAATATATTTATCACTCAGGAAGTCTTTCTATTTCCAGTGTTAGTGCATCTGAATCAGTCTCCAGTCCCACCCTCTGAATCTTACAATTTTCATCCCTTTTTGACCTTCACCTCACTGGTGATCCTCTGAAGAATATCTGAGCCTTGACCCTGTCCTGTTCATCCCTTAGAAATTTTCACTGAAGGGACTCCCTTTCACATAAGGTTTATGTCCTCATTCTTTGTTTTCCCATGATAAATTAAAAGGATATATTTTCTTTCCTGTAAGCACCATAAGGAAATACTTGCAATAAAATGTGGTATTAGCAAAATTCTTCTCTATCATGAACATACCTGGCTTTTATTACACTCAATCATATGCTTATGTTCATTCAGTGTTATAATTTGACTATAAATCCCTCTGGAAATACAACCCCACATCCCTCCCCCCGCCCCAAACCACAAAACAACAACCCCAAAACAGGTGCCCACTCTACAAGGCCACAATAATACATAGAATTTCTAATAGAAGTTATACAAAACTACTCTTTTATTTGATAACAACAAGAAGTACTTCACTGACTTCAGTGACATCCTTAGTATTGAAAACTCATTCAATAACCAATAAAGGCCAGAGGATGAATTTTATGGTCTGCTGCAGCCAATTCACACTGCTCAAGGAGCACAAACCATATTCTAATGGGAAGTGGCCAGTAGACAGTTCTGCTTATGTAAGGAAACCCCTGCCTGCTCCAGCATAAGAGAGATATTGAGGGTCAAGGGACATACTGAGCAGAGCTTCAGTATGACTATCAGAGCTGGCCTTAGGGGTGGGCAATGTGGGTGACTGCCCAAGGCATCACGGTCAGGGGCTGCCAAACACACATGTGAACAGCCTATGCTCATAGCAGTGCTCCCTTCACTCCTCTCCCCCATTCTGTCCAGCTGATTCCCTACCCCAGGCAGGAGGAGCAGTGCCCAGCCTAGCCCTTGCCTCCAGCCACTGCTCAGGGGAGATGCAGGCAGGGTGGCATCTGCTTCAGTCTGCCCGTGTTACTCCTACACAGCAGCAGCAGTGCCTGTCTGCTCACCTGCCTAGTGCATGATACCATGTCACCTCCCCACCAGACTGTGCCCTCTGCCCCTGCCCATGTGCCTCTGCCTGTAGCAGCACCACTGACTTGTGGGGGTGGCACCAAAGTACAAGTTTGCCCAGGGTGCCATTTTCTCTAATGCCAGCTCTGACTAACTTCCACTGCTGTAAGGACACCAAAGGACCTTATAGTTGTAGTAGGATATAGAACAAGTCCTTAGCTGGTCTAATTTATACCACAGTAAGATGGCACAAAGTCAGGGAGTGGAATGAGCTCACTTAAATTCCCTCTCTGTCTCCTGCCTTATATGAAGAGTGACTGGATGTGAGACTCTAATTCCAAATGTTTTGAAAACTCAAATGTGTGAGCAGTACTCAAGGCAAAAAATTGAGAGGCACTTCTATCATATATGCGGTGCGTTCTGAGATAGGTAGCAGATACTTAGGAAAGAACATGGAAAACAGAAGTAACTGGACCATCAGAAAAAGTGATCTTTTCTTTCATTTCTTTTTGCTTCCTATTTCTTTCTTTTTTTTAACTGTAATGTTAAGACGCATTGTTTTGTGTTTTTCTTCCAGAGACAGCACAGGTTCTCAATTTATTTCTTGAAATAAAGCACAGGACAGAAGTGCGTATCTTGCTTCCTTTTCAAAGTAAGGCCACCAATGTTTTTATAGTGCAAGGAATTGCAGTTGTACCAGATTCTCATTACAAAATAGTGGCAGCTTGGAAACCTGATTACTGTTTTAATGCAGACATTTGTTAATCACTGAAGATTATGCAGATTCATTTTTAATATTTAAAAAAAGTCTGTAAAATATAGTTTGGTGGCACCTATGTATTAACATTACAAATAATGACTAGATCAATCTATGTTTGCAGTACTAAAAACCTTGAGGTAAGTTTCCAGAAATGATTAGTAAATATTTTTGTATCTTCATTGTCTCTTTGAAAGATTTTTAAAGGCCTGATATCTGGAAGAAGGATTCTCCATTATTTTTGAAAAATTGGGTCTCTTTTTCGTGTCTTGAGTTGCAGCCCAAAAGATCTATGCACCTCAAATCATGACATTTCTGCAAATTTAAGATCCGAGGTTAAAAAGTCTGTGCTCACTTGGTTCACCCTCTTGTTCCCTTTGGGTTGATCTCTTTTTTCACAGCATTTTTAGTTTTTGGAATACTTGTAGTGATATTGACTCTTGATTCAGCAAAACACCCAAGTATATATTCTTTACATTTTAAAGTTGTGAGGAGTCCCACTGAAACCAATAAGATTATTCAGGGGCTTATGTATTTAGCTAGATTATTGCCTGTGTTATCTAGGAAATGTAAACTAGCTTTAATACGATAATCTGTCTCCTTTTCATCTTGTTTTTTATTTATTATAGTTCTCAGATTAAATTATGCTACTTTATTTTGAGTTTAGATTATAATTTTAAAGTCTTTTCATATGAGAGACTACACTGTTTGTACATAACTGAGACAAAAAAGTGCACACAGAGACAGACACAGATAATTCTGGGACCTGTTAAGGTATGTTGAAATCGTAAAGGGTATTTTCTAAGACTTATATTTTAAGTCAACAGAAAACCTCAGCTTTCAAAAGTTGACAGATATAACATGAGGGGTGTGATATGGACCATTTTCTACTAGGCTTTAAGAGGGTATGTCTGCTCATATATTATACTTTCTCCTGTCAAAGCAAGATACAGAACATTCTGACAAGGGTACTTGTATGAGGAGATAATTAAATTAACCCTCCTGCTCATTTCCTTTTTGTCATAAAAAAAATCACAATTCCTTTACCTCCTCCGCAATGTAACACAGCTGGGCCATGGATCTCCCATAAAGCTGTATAAAACATTCACAATAAACCTTAAGTTCATGTGAGTCCTGAGCTTTCAGTATTTGTCAGCCTCAACCGCCAGTCACAAGAGGTTTGGGATATGAACCAAGACTCTTTTTCATGTTCAGATCTCTTCCTCCCCAACATGTCCCTTGAGCCTCCGAGACTCTGAGATCCTTGACATTTAGGGTTCCCCAAAAGCTGTTTCTTTTCCTTTCTTCTCCTTCCCACATGTATAATCCTAACTTTGGCGTTTCCTGACTTTTGAGTCTTAGTCATACCAAATAATGCCTCAACTTTGCAAATGCTTAGTTATGTGATTAACTTTGCCAATATGAGTAATTCCAATTAAATCAAGAGGACAGTTTACGTGCACAAAATTGCTGGAAAAGGCATAATGCTCTTTTTGCATTTTTCTTATGGAATTTTTGAGCTTTTAAAAGCAATCAAGGACATATTTATATTTAAACAGACACATATGCAAAGTATCAAAAAGTTTCCGATTATTTTGCATTAATAACAAATCTTATTTTTCACATGTAAAGCTACTTTCTTGGGAGCATACCAACACACTTTGTGAACTGTTGGTTGCTTTACTAATTATAATCTTTTCCCATCAGTGGTGTATGTATTACCTAAAATATTCTCTGGTTTTCTTAGCATTATGTGAAAGAATGGCTGAGGGATTTAACATGCCATTATAATGTTTTCTTTGGCAATAATCATGCAACAAGACCCAGAACCTTGTAAAGCATAACAAGTTAGGTTTCTACAAAATTGCCTTTTACTTAACAGGCCCAAATTCAAAAGTCATGCTGCGCAGCCTCATGTGCAGTGTTTATATTAGAAATGTTATAAAACTCCTGAATATTTTACTGTAGTATAAGCCCTGGGGCTTGAATGCCTAGAGAACAGACAACTTATTAGGGAGGCTGTTGAAGAAAGAAGAACAGTGCAGAGAAGCTTGAGAACTCCAGACAAACTGAGCTGCCTTAGGGGAGATCTCTGCCAGCAACTATGAGCAAGGGAAAAGGACTGAAAAGCCCAGGGATTATTTGCATTTCAGTTATATGACAGTTTGGGGCATTTCCATTAAAATACAGTTAACTAGTAAAATACCATTGAGGGATCTTTAGGGTGGTAGAGAACTGAGATGGTAAGCTAGCAGCTAGTTTGAGCTGAAGCCAGACAGAGCAGACAGCTAGCTGAGGGACTGGGGTATGTTCCTCACAGCCCAGCATCATACTTGTAACCACTTCTGCTGGGGCAGGCTGCAGAGTTTCAAGAGCAAGTCAGGGAGGATGTATTTTATGGGCAAGAGACAGACCTGCAGACTTGTTTGTTATCCACAGACTGGATAGCAAACCGCAAATTGAATGCATCAAAAGAAGAGAGGAGTTAAGTTGCTAGGGCAAAATCCTATTTCACCTGAATGGATGACCAAAGCACACTAAAGCAACCAAAGTAATTCTATGACACCTTAAGACTATGGGCATATACATTTCCTCATTATAAGAGCTGTATTGTCTCCAGAGGTGCGCAGATGTCTTCTAATTCCTCTAGGGCAGGGCACTTACACGCCCAGAGCAAGTAAGAGAATTGCTTCTACACTCAGGATTGGTTGCAAGTTACACCTTGGTCGTCAACTACATGAAATGGAATTCTGCCCCTAGTGTTAGAATACACGGCTCCATTAGCCACCTAAAACTGTAAAAGATGGACTGACATTAAAGTGATTGCCAAGATAGCCTGGTGGAGTGGTAGTCTTATTTAATATACTGTCACCCTATTCATTGATGATTTTCCAAAGTTTATTCTTCGCCTTCAAACCCCTATAACGTTTCATTGGTCTTAAAGCATTGAGATCAGTGGGGTGGCATTGCCACATTACCTGTGCAGAACAACCCACATAGGTCACTGAAATAATTTAATTTTCCCATGTCCCTGGGAAAAGACATAAACCAGTACTGTTTACATTTTTGGATGAAATGCTAGGTCAAGGGTGTCCAACCCATTTGGCCCTGTGGACTGGATCTGGTTTGTTAGCTTTTTGCAAGCCAGATCGAGATCATGAGTGAGTGGCAGTGACATTGCCCCTGTAGCTGGCTGAGCCACTGTTGGCATGGCCAGCACTCAGGTATTAATGTTAACCCTGCTCGCCTCACCACCACTCACCATAAATTGTTCATCTATGACTGTTAATGCCTATGAATTTTTCTGGCTTCATGGGCTTGATACAGAGGTGGGTCTATCAAACCATGAGAACCACTGTGGGACAGATCATCCACCTCCACAGACTGGATGTTTGATACCTGCTGCTCTAGGTAATTGAATATGGCTTTTTGTTTCTAACAAAACTTGACCAAAAACTTTTAGTACCGTACTAATTCCCCTGTCTCTACATTTTAGCCTGCATTTAGGCTTTTCATTAAATCCTTTCCCATAATGGAAAACTATTTTTTTTTCTGTTTCATATTTTATACTTTTTGCTCTGTAGGAGTTTTATTCCCTATATCTAGCATAAGGATCACTATGGCACTAGGCTGGTTTTTATGCATAGTTCCTGTTAGAGTTGCAGCGCTTAAGGTGAAGTGGACAAATGACCTTAAAAGCCCTGCCAAATGGAGGTCTTGGCCCCTGTTCCTCAATGGGTTGTCCTCTGGTATTTAATCACTTGAGAAGCAGCAGCTTGTAGTGCAGTATTTGTCACATGCTACAGGGTACTGAGTACAAAACAGGAATTAATCAAATAAAGGCAAGCTAAAATCAAATATAATAAATGTTTTTGGGAAGGAATCTTTCTTGTTATTGATATTTTATAATTTTCTTGTTGCAAATCTGAGATTCTCAAGTTTTTATGTAGTGCAGGCAATATCTTACCAGACAGGATCTTCCAGGACTACTCCCCACTCCCAATTCCTCGTATAATCCTGTCAGTGACATGACATTTTATTTAAACTATAACTACTGCATTTGTTGAAAATTGTATTAGAAAAGTATTTATTTCATGCTGTCTCTGATATACTTATTTTCCTTTTGAAAAATACAAATCTTGTAATATTGTTTTTCATTGCATCTTCAGTATTCATTTGCTCCATCTATCTTCACATGCTTAACTGCTTCTCACTTGATCAGCTCCTTCTTGCTCTCCAGAACAAACTGTTCACTCCTTCCTCCATAGATAGCTTCTTTGTCCATCTACGCCTAGAAAATATTGGTTACCCACTGGGTACCTTTGGACATGTTGCCTAGGCACCAGATCTTTCTCCCTTGCATGTGTTGCCCAGCTCCCCTCTTTCCTGATTTTGCTCTTATTCGAGTTCCAGTGATTGGCACACATGCCTGGTTGGCAGCTTCTGAGTTTGATCTTGGAGTCTGACTTGTGCTCTCTTCCTGACTTACTTGGCTCCTCATGTATAGTAGCATTCAAAACAGAAGTACTTTCCTGTTTCCATCTGTAGTTTGGTTTTTTTGTGTGTTTTTGATAACCTCACTCCTTCCCATCCCATCAACCAATACATTTTTTAGTTAACTATACCAACATCTCCACTTTTGGCTTCATTCACCACTCTGAATCCATGCCCAGAATAGTCCCCAAAACCAACAGAAAAGCAAAGAATCAGCAGTAATGATACAAAGTTAGATGTCATCTATATGGACAAGATAACTGGGGTTGGATTCATAAAGCAGGTGGAACAAAGGTTTAATAATGAGTGGGGGACAACAAGAAAACAAGATAGGGTAGGCACATAGGATAGATCTATCAGATCTGTGGGCCATGTTTAAAAAAAACTGCCAGGTGCTAGGTGTAGAGACTTTTGTTTTAGTTTGGAACTCAAATTCTTACAAGTTCTTTCTCATTCACCATTGCTGACACCAAGTAGTGATCACTATGTTTAGTAAACACAAATATATATGAATAAGAACTAAAAAAAATAACTTTATTGTGAAGCAGTAGGCAACATCTTCAGACCCTTGGGCTCTCTCTCTCTCACTAACTAACAGTCGCAACCTAATGGAGGGATCATCTCCCAATTTCCAACTCTTCTAAATTAGGGAGTGTCTCTAAAAATGATCACTTTTATCACTACACCAAGTAGGAGAAAAGTTAAGAAGCTGATTTTTTAAATGATCAGTAGCTCTACTGACAGTTTCTTATTGTTTCCTAGGTCTAAAAGCAACTAAGTAAAAATGATACTATGGGATGATAAGTAGGATTAGAGGAACATTAATTTTCAAGAAAGCTTTGGGTGGAATTAGTCCAAACCTGAGTGTTATACAGTTCAGATTTTTTCTTACTTTTCATGCATCATTTTTACAACCTGTTTGTTCTGGAACAGAATGGAAGAATATACCAAAGGATGCTTGTATTACCATATTTCTGGTTCTGCCAGAATAGCTAAGTAAAATAAACTTAAAGTGGAAAACTAATTACATTTGCATCCATATTTTAAGACTAAGTGGGTGCAGCTACACTGCAGAGTTGACTAATTAGCTCCTCAGTAAAGTGTCCTAGTCTACTCATGCACCTGCATTAGGACATAGTAAATTAATTAATTCCACCATAGGGTAGTACTGTCCAGAACAGTACTGTCTACAGTGGAGTACTTATATGTGCTGCAATGCACATGTAGACTGTGACAGGGGTGGGCTGGGGCATAAGGATGCTACAGTATGGGGGCTGCCTGCCTCCTAACCCCACACTGTAACATCTCTATGCCCCAGCCAGCCCCTCCACCACCTGATACCTCCACCGGGAGCCTGAGACTGACCCCTATGTTGCCCTGAGGGGTCAGGCCAATGCTCAGGATCTCAACACTGCACTGTTAGACAGGAGGGCATGGTGTACAATTGCACCTGCATATGTAGAAATCAATTAAGCACACATACACTCACTAGGTGCATACACCCCTACTAGGCACACACACTCACACTAGCAACTCAGTTACACACACGTTCAAAATAAACAGTCTAGGTTCATGCACCACCTATCACCAGTTTAAGCCCATACATGCTACACACACCAAATTTAAACAGAATCAGTTACCAGATACCAACACCTGCACATCCAATACACATATGTGGATTACTAATTCATATACCACACACACACAATGATATCTATATATGTATATTCACTAATTCACATACATACCACCCACCTATATGTACACACAGGTGAGTATCTAAGTTGGGTGCTGTGATGTATATGTATGTATGTATGTGCTTGGTGTACTTGAGATACCTAGGGAAAGGTTAAGATAAGAAAGTTGAAGGGTAGGAAGTGAAAGTTGCTGGGAGTGAAAGTTACTGGAACTGGGATTAGAACCGGTAGACTAGAAGGGCCTGGGCTGAAGAACTGAGGTTCAGGGGTAACTTTAGGTTAATTTATCTTAATTGATTAAAAGACAATGCCCAAAGCCTGCAAAAGAGGGGAGTCATGCTGGGACAAAGGCTGGGTCTGGAGGCAGAGCTACAGGGGAGCTGAAAAGGTAGGTGGGGAGAGGGAAAATGGGACTAAGGTAAACTGTGGGTGTTAAAGAGGTGTGGGGATCCAGAGGATGGCTCTGGGGCAGCTAGAGAAGTTGCAGAGAGCAGAAGTAGGTGCTGGGAGCTGGAGAAAGGCTCCAGCTGCTGGAGAAAACTGTAGGCCAGCCACAAGGAGCTGGGAAGCTGCAGTTAGTGGGGGGCGGGGGGGGAGAACTGCAGAAGGTGTGGGGGAAGCCCGAAAACAGAAACACGGACAGCAGAAAATCACAGGAAAAGCAGCAGGAGAGACTGAAAGGTGGCAAGAAAGCAGAAAAAGGCAGCAGAAAGTCACAGGGAAAAGACAGTAGTTGGCACGGGAGGCTGAAAGGGAACAGGGACAGCAGGAAAGCAAGGAGAGGCTGAGAAGTGTCAGAAAAGGGGAGACAGAATTGGGAGGAGATCAGGAAACTAGTGGAGAGTGGTGTCTGGAGCTGTGAGAGAGAAAGAGAACGAGGCTGGAATTTAAGATAGGGAAGGGACTGGGATTCAGTAAAACATGACCCAACTTGGGGTTGCAAATGACAGTGGTTTTATTGAACAGGGGAGATGGTGACACAATGTCTTATTGGTTCCCTTGCACCCCACCCCACACACACATATGCACACACAATGGCAGCAGGGGTTAGAGAGGCTTGGTGCAGGGGCTGAAGTCCACTGAAGTCCAGGAGGAAAGAGAGAGAGAGAGAGAGAATCCAAATTGTAGGAGAAGGTGTGCATCTACCTATCCCAGGCTGGAAGTTCATCCTCTATGGCCAGTCGGGGTCTCCTTCAGCTTGGTGTTGTCCAGAGGGGGTCACTGGCAGGGCCTCTGGGGTGGATAGGTGATGTGAAGCTGGTGTGGTCCAGATGGAAATGGCATTTCCACTGGGTCTATTTTCACTGTCCCTTTTTATAGGGGCAGACCTTGTGTGACCCTAGTGACAGGAGGCATGCCCAGGCAAGGGTCAGCCCCTAGCATACGGAGCATGTGTGCTCCATGCAGGGATGTGCAGTTTTGGGTGTCTGTAATGGTGGGGTACAATGGTAGAGTTGATGGTTCTGCAGGGTTTTTTGTCTTTCAAGTGCTGGTCTTGCCTCTGTTCCTGGGTGAGGTCTGTGGTTCCTGGATGAATCAATGCGAGGTGATGGCCCAGTCATTACAGGCCATTCAGTAGAGGCCTGCTACCATTGTATTTCAATCATTCCCAATCACATCCATTCATCCAGGAACCAATTTACATGAAAAGGATATTTGACTCATACAGTTGTGACACAGAGGAGGCCCAGGCAGAGGACACAAGGTGGAGACTTGACATATAAAATGGAAACTTGACATGACTTTGTTTCACTTACAAACAAAGGCCTAAACCATACAGTATCCATATGAAACAAAAATCAATACAAAAATTATAATAATACAATATACAACAGTAAAAATCAATACAAACCTGTTGGTGTCACTAGGCATAACCCCAGGTAACTCAGAGGGATAGAAGACCACGAGCGTGGAGGAAGTCCTTCTGCTCTGGGCTCAGACGAGCCAGGACCCCCCCTTGCCCAACCTTTGTAACCCTTTCTATGGCGCCTGCAATCTCCTGTCCTTCTGGAAAACAGGCAAGCTAAAACTGTTATCTGTGGAATGCAAGGGCACCGCTCGGAGAGAGAAGGGAGGAGGGAAAGGGGAGGAAGAGGGGGGCCGGCTGGTGGAAAATCACTGATAGTAAACTGACTAGGGTATAAAAAATTCCACTGTTGCAGGGTTAAGTGCGCAGGATTTGAGACAATACAGTCTCCCTGTGCCTTTTACTTGAGCTCAAATAAACTGTCTGCTTCTCCCCCCAGTGTGTTTATTTGGCACAACGCACACCGGGCAACGAACCCAATTGTTGCCTCTCTCGGGCACCTTGTGCCGGCAACAGTTTTTGGCGCCCAGCATGGGGCTCGAGGTTAACATTTTGCCTTGCCCGGATCCCTCCCGGGGTCAACAACTTGTGGCAACAACCGACGCCTAGCGCGCACCGGTGGTTTCATTGAGGGCCTTGGCAGAGATGTGGTTTGATCGACCCCGGAGGGCACAATGGTGCAACGCGCTCTAATAGTGGAGAAGCGATCATGGGTGGTGGTGTGAAACCGGTCCCTCGGACGAGGTAGGATAAGCTCAGCAGTCTGAGCATTGCTTGTTAAGACCTGGGGATGCCCAGTGTCTCCCTGTAGGACCTGGGGACGCCCAGTGTCTCCCTGGAGTATGGGGCAGGGACAGAGTATGGTTGGCAGGGCACGGTGTACACCCTTAGAATGCATTCTGACTAATTGGAAACTGTTTAAGTCAGATTTAATGACTAAAAATAATCTTAAAAGGTTCTGTACAGTGGAATGGCCTCAATATCAACTGGAGGATCAGGAAAGGTGGCCTCTGGAAGGGTCAATTAACTACAATTCAATCCTCCAATTACTCCTGTTTTGTCAGCGGATGGGTAAGTGGAATGAACATTTGTATGCACAATTGTTTATTGCTTTACGAAATAAGACAGATATTTTGCAGAAGTGTAATTTGACTCCGACAGGATCGGTAGTTGTCAGTGTTGAGTCTCAGCATTCCCCCCCAACCACTGTAATGCCAGAGTCGGTGTCCCCTTCAGCTTTAACACCTCCACCATATAAAGATCAGATGCCCCCGTTTCCAGAGATCCCTCCCTTAGTGGGATTTTACCCTTTACTTACTGAAACTGTAATAGCCCGGCCTGGGGCAGATGGGCGTGCAGCCCAGACCATGCAAGTATACACCCATGTACCTTTTAACCCAGTGGACCTGGTGGCTTTTAAGGCACAGGCTGGAGAATTTTCAACTAGCCCGAGTAAGTTTATCTCTGTCTTTGAGGGATGTTTAGCTAGTCACAAGCCTGATTGGGATGATTGTAATATCCTTATACGAACCTTATTATCTGAAGTAGAGCGGAATCAAGTTATTTCCAAAGCAAGGGAGGAAGCACAGCAGAGGCATGAAAGGAATCCCGTCAATGTTCCTGGTCCGGCAGATGTGGTTCCCCTAGCAGACCCTAAAAGGGACCCTAACAACCCTGTGGATCATACCCGTCTTACCTCTTACAAAAAAAGGAAGGCTTAATCCTGGAGACTGCAAACAGGGTGTATACCCTCAGAAAGGAAGAAAAGGAAAAGAGACAAGTTAGAATGCTAGTAGCAGCAGTACAGGCTGGAGTCAGAGAAAGGCCACAAGAAGGTGGGAGAGGCAGAGGTATAAGGGGTCGTGGGCGCGGGCGCCCTGGCCCACAAGAAAGATGCCTGGGACGGAACCAGTGTGCCTTATGTCGGCAAGAGGGACACTGGAAGAATGAATGCCCAGAGAAAGGGAGAAACTGTACTTCTGTAATGGCAGCAGAAGGACAGGAGTAGGGGTGTCAGGGGAAATGGACCACCCTACCCCCGGAACCCCGAGTAAAAATGCGGGTGGGGAATTCAGAAATTGATTTTTTGGTAGACTCTGGGGCAGCACGGACCGCTGTAAATCCACTTCTTCAACTTCCCGTAGTGGACTCTCTCACTGTGGTGAGTGCCATGGGAAAAAAAGACTCAGTGCCCAGTGTATGCTCCTGCAGAATGTGCTCTGGGAGACCAGGCTCTTTCTCACAAATTGGTCTACCTTCCAGATTGCCCAACACCCCTGCTAGGACGAGACCTGCTTTGTCGATTAGGTGCATCACTGCATTTTACCCAGGATGAAATAACCCTCGCATTGCCCCCTGAAAATGTATGGATAATGACCCTCACGACTGAACCCTCGGCTATGAACGCTCCCCCCCCCGAAGTGGAACCAGTGGGAAGACCAGGTATACCCTTTGGTGTGGGCAAGGGGGGTCCCCAGAAAGGCTACACATCAAACCCCCATTAATATCCAACTACTACCAGGAAAAGGTCTGGTACGAATCAAGCAGTACCCAATCAAAAGGGAAGCCAGAGAGGGACTGCAAGAGACTATAGACCGTTTCCTAAAGTACAGCATACTGCGAGAGTGTCAGTCAGCCTGGAACACTCCTATCTTGCCTGTACTAAAGCCTGATGGCACATATCGACTGGTGCAGGACCTAAGGGCGGTTAACGAACGGGTTAAAACTATTTATCGCCTCGTCTCAAACCCGTATACCTTGCTGGCCTCCATAGGGGGGGCAGTATACTCATTTCTCAGTTCTGGATTTGAAAGATGCTTTCTTTACGATTCCAGTTGATCCCCCCTCTCAGGAGATATTCTCTTTTGAATGGGAGGACAGAAAAGGGTTAAGAAACAACTTTGTTGGACAGTATTAGCCCAGGGATTTAAGAACTCTCCTACCCTTTTCGGCCAGTCCTTAGCTAAAGACTTGGAGGAGTGGAATAATGAGCATGAAGTTCTCTTGTTACAATAGGTGGATGATTTATTAATATAAATTTATTAATATAGCCGTAGATTTAAACTCTTGCCTTAATGCCACTGTAAGCCTCCTGAACTTTATTGGACTTTGAGGATATCGGGTGGCTCGGTACCAACCTAAGCTTTTGGAGAACCCTGAAGTGACTCTGCAGCCCTGCCCCTCCCTTAACCCGGCTACTCTCTTACCTGAAATGGAAGAACAAGAGCATGATCTGCCAGGAGGCCTCTCTGCAATGGCCTGATGCTTTGCCCCTTGCTTTGCTTCGTATCTGTGCCCTCCCCAAGGGAAGATTAGGGCTTAGCCCCTTTGAAATTATGTTTGGAAGGGCATGGCCTATGAACGGGACGCCGGTTCTAGCAGGGGAGTGGGAAATAGGATGTAATATTTTGTCACAGTATATGTGCTCTCTGTCTGCTGTTCTTTCTTCTCTCCATAGGTACACTAAAGACTTGCAGCCTCTTCCACTGGATGTTCCAGTCCACTCGTTACAGCTGGGGGATTTCGTGCTCGTTCGTACCTGGAAGGATGAGCCCCTCCAAGAGAAGTGGAAAGGACCTCACACTGTCCTACTAGTTTCCCACACAGTGGCAAAGGCCAAAGGACACAAGAACTGGATTCATCACGAGACAGATTTGGCATGATCTTTCTCCCGTTGTATGGAGTAGGCCGGTTAGCCAAGCTGTATCGTCAACTTTCTGCGTTTCTTACAAAATTTGCCAATGACACTTTAGCTATTGAAAAGAGCCTTAACTCTGAGATTTATCAACTTCATTTATTATCTCTTCAAAACCGTCAGGCTCTAGATTATGTTTTAGCATCTCAGGGTGGGGTATGTGCTCTAATTGGGAACAAATGTTATACTTATATCCCAGAAAATTCCCAAGATATTAACAAACACATTTTGTCAGCCGAACAGGCTTTTGAGGAGTGGAAAAGTCAGGAACGTGAAACCACTGTTTTTGATTCTCTCTGGAGCTAGTTTCCCAACCTCGGAGGCCTAGGAATGGGCATCCTTCACCTCCTGGTCACCGGTGTTGTGTTGTGTTTAATTACCCTCCTCTTATTTGCGTGCTGTAATGCCCTCCTGCGCAAAGTCTGTGCACCCCCCTCCCCGAGCGCTTCACTATGCCCCTGCATTGAAGATCCCAATCCTCAAACACTCAATCACTTTTTATCTTCAGGATATGAGAAAACTCAGCCAAAACTTTGTTGAGTATCCTCAAAGGGGGGAGTTGTTGGTGTCATTGGGCATAACCCCAGGTAACTCAGAGGGATGGAAGACCACGAGCGTGGAGGAAGTCCTTCTGCTCTGGGCTCAGACGAGCCAGGACCCCCCCTTGCCCAACCTTTGCAACCCTTTCTATGGCGCCTGCAATCTCCTGTCCTTCTGGAAAACAGGCAAGCTAAAACTGTTATCTGTGGAATGCAAGGGCACCGCTCGGAGAGAGAAGGGAGGAGGGAAAGGGGAGGAAGAGGGGGGCCGGCTGGTGGAAAATCACGGATAGTGAACTGACTAGGGTATAAAAAATTCCACTGTTGCAGGGTTAAGTGCGCAGGATTTGAGACAATACAGTCTCCCTGTGCCTTTTACTTGAGCTCAAATAAACTCTGTCTGCTTCTCTCCCCAGTGTGTTTATTTGGCGCGACACACACCAGGCAACTAACCCAATTGTTGCCTCCCTCGGGCATCTTGTGCCAGCAACAAACCTAATAATTATACAATATAAAACAGTGGATATCCAAAACTAAAAACTTTCTACCAAAATAAAAATGTTAAAGCTTATCCTAAGTCCGAGCTCACTTATACTCATCTATAGGAAATAGAGAGGGAGTGAAAAAGTCAGAAATGATTGGGGAAGGGGAGGGAATGCATTTTAAAATAAATTAAAAAAAGAAAAACTGGGGGTTTTTCTACACCTAGATCTCCTGACAGCCTGGGGCTGCTCCACTCTGGCTTGAATTGCTGCAGTCCTCGGCTCACATGTAAACACTGCACCTGTGAGCAGTTTTCTATAGTTCAAACTGTACCCGAGTTTATCACTCTGGCTTAATAGCACATGTAGATGCACCCAAAGGGTGTGAACAGCTTTAGAAAAAGCTTCTTCCTAAGAACCCACCATAGCTGGTTCTGTATTTATGTGCACACTCATATCTAATGTATCAAATGTATCTAATGTATTTTATTAAGCTTCTCAGTTTAATCAAGGCTTTCTTACCCAGGAAATCTCCAGGACAAGAAGGAAACACAGTGATGTTTTTAATATTATCATGAACTAGAGTGAGGACTGAAGAAAACCAGGTTAGTAAGTGGTATCTTGAGTTTTTAGTTGAATCTAAGTGCAAGCAGTATAGCAGCTTCCATTGACTTTGCCCCAAACTAAGTCTCAGTAAAACATGACATTTGTGGCTAGTCCTATGTTTTAATACTGCAAGTTTTACTGGTGTCTATCAGACTCCACCAAATCCATTTTTGACACCTACTTCAAGTAAGTTTGTCACAGTCAAGTATCTCAATTGTACTTGAGGAAAAAGCCTGGTTCACAAGTCAGTATTCCTAATTAGCACAGTTGACCTTTTCAATAGTACCCTCAAAATTTTAAATGCCTTCTAATTACCTGAAAGTTTACCAGGAACTTTTGAATAATGTTTCAAATGTTTCTGAGATCTTTAGATATTTAAAACAGTATTAAATATGTTCCAAGTGCAGAGCATAGTTCTGAAGACACAGTTTTCCCAAGATATTGTTCTGTAAATTGTAAAGGCAAAGTAAATCATCCAAAAAAGTAGTAGTCAGCAGCCCTATATTGGCTACAGACCCATTGGACTATCATACGTTATCAGTGACTATTAAGTGGGAGACATGCACACTACACCTGGCATTTGTCTGCCAGTTTTCTTATTGTCACCATGATCGATGCTTGTTCACTGTTTTGAAAATACTTCAAAACACCATTACATTTTGGCAGACAAAAGGGCTTAGTTTTGAAGCTGCGTGGGTGTGGAAAAAATGAGAAAACTCATATGTTGCGGACTAATGATTGGTATGTTTGTTTAGCCAGTGAACTATATATTATTTCACTGATGTGTATATTTTGTCATTTCTCTCATTTTGAAATATCAAGGAGATGCATTATACTAAAAACATCCTGAATCACAGTCTTTGAAATGTTAACACCAACATTTGAAAGAAAGAACTTTGTCTTTTCATTAGAACTAGCTGGGAAACAAGAATGTCTTTCTTGAAAAAGAAATGTTTAGTTGTCTTGCAAGGGCTGGGGGTGTTTTGTTTTCTTTATTTTTGTTTTAAGTTTTTTTGTGAAAGAGAGAGAGAGTCAGAAACCGAACAGGCCAACACATCAGTGCCTGAAGTGTGGTAGACCCAGGTTCAAGTCCTTACTGAAACTAGACAGTCTCTCAGCTCCATGTTTTAAATGAGAAATTCCATGCTGGACTTGGAAAAAGTTTTGTCAAGGCTGATGTGTTTCAGATGAATCAGCATTTCAAAAATATCAAAAAAAAATTCAAGTAGCTCTACTCTTCACCTTCTTTATAAACCACAACTCTGTGAAATTCATGCTTATTATCACTGTGCCTGGGTTAACATTGATTGTTGTCTAATCAGAGCTTAAAGACAGCAGAGATTTGTATCTCTTGACTGTTTTGCTCTTGGGAAATGGATTTTTGTTGCTATTTGAACATCAACTTGTTTTTTTTTTCTATATAGCAAATATCAAACTGTTTCTTATCATAAGAATAACAGAAAAGACTCTTGGCTACCTTGGACCATCTGGCTTTTACTTTAAACTGAAACAGATACTGCAAGTGATCCAAAGCAGTTTTTGTTCAATATATTATTCAAACAGCATACTATACTGTATGGAGCTGCTTGTAGAGTGTGTATAAGCAATACTCTTACACTCAGGGGTGAAATCCTAACCTCACTAAAGTCAGTTGGTTTTTTGCCATTAACTACAACAGGGCCAAGATTTTATCCAAGATTTCCAGTGTGAATAATTACACATAAGAATTCAACATTCATTTCCTGAGAGTGGTCTGTGATATCTGCTTAAAGCTGACTGTTTTGGTGAATAACTTCCAGCAAACTTATTTATTAGATTATTTACAGAAAATAAACCATGATGGTTGTGAACACCATAAAGTTCTTTTTAAAATTCAGGCTACCACTCATTGAAGCCGTGAATGTCTTTTTTATTAACTTCATTAATATCAGGCCTACTGAGTGACAAAGATTTGAGAAAAAGATCCCTGGTTTGGTTCTGCCTTAAGAAAAATTCCAGCATTAACATTGGCAAAGTATTATGAAGCCATTTGCTTCGAAGTGCTAAATTAGTACAAAGTATTAGATGAACATTATGAAGCATGGAAAACTAGATAGACAATATTTGCCTGATAAAGTTGGACAGTAAAGGTAAATTAATTAATTTACATTAAATCACTTGTTAATGTTATTAGTTTCAAGTACTAATTTAATGCAGTACTGTCTTGATCTTTCTATAAAAACAAAAGGAAAAATAATAAAATAGGGTCAGCAACACATCTCTCATACAAAGACTGTAGTGAATTCCTTGTAGAAATATTTTTGTGAGGCTCAGATATGAGCATAAACCCTGCATTACTAGTCTTCCATAGTTTTTAAGAGCAGAGAGGTCTGCAGGAGCTACCACCAAAGGGGAAGTCTTAGACTCCTTCTACCTTCACTACAAGCAGAAGATCCAGTTGCTTCCAGGGCGAGGGAAAGGTGCCAGGTAGCTCCTGCGAAACTGCTTGCCTGTCCATTTGTCTGATTGTTGCCTTCCAACTTCATCAGTATTCTGTTCTGTTAAGCATCAGTTTAAGAGGGCTGTGGCAGAATGCCCTCTCTGTCTCTCCCCAAACTCTGCTGTCAGGCAGGTAACCATTCTGACAATTTGGTTACCATGGTCACTGCAGAGGGCGGACATCCCTGGCCCCATCGGCTTCAGGTAACCCTAAGTTGTAACCTGAGCTGGATACATTCCTGATGGAGGGGGAAACCTGCTCCCTCTGCCTACTGTCAGAGCAAAATTTTGTATGTATGCTGATAACACAGAGAGTTAGATCTGAACATGCGCAGACAAGCCTAGCAAGCAGAAAATTCCACTGCATGCCCTGCTCGACCCCAAGGCTTGTCAATCAAGACTGCCATAACGCACATGCTCAGTTTACTCAGAGCATGAGGTAATCTGATCTAACGCACATGCTCAGTTCACTGACTGCATAATGTAATTGGACTAGAAATTTCTATGAAGCGAGCAGCCTGATTGGCCACTAAATTCATATAAAAGGCTTGTGACCTCCCCACCCAGTGTGGTGAGGTGGTGTGTGTGTGTTTTGGAGGAGAGACTGTGCTCGACCTGTGAGCAGAGGCTAGGGACTGTTTCACAGGGAGAGAACAATCCTTAGAGCAGAGGCTGCGGCTGCAGGGGCTACTCCTAAGGAGGGCTTCTAGCCCACTGGTCTCTTCCTCGCTGCAATTTTGGCTATTCGATTCCTCTTCATTTCCTGTCTTGATCTTTTGGCTACTGGAATGATTCTGGCACTGACCCTGACCACGATTTCGATCAACCTGACTTACTGAGATCACGGCTTTACCTCATCATACCCAGCACTGACCTCAGCATCGTTATCTATCAACTTCAGCATTGATTCCACTTTGGACTGGCATCACAACGTGTTACAGTTTTGTTGTTCGTATCTCTTAATGAGCTGTTAACCAGCCCTGGGACTTAAAGAGTGGGCAGCCACCCCTATCCCTCGCGGGGTAGATAGCAAGGGCTCACTCCGGAACCCTGTGGGCCAACAGACCCCTCTGTTGTTCGTTTTGGTAGCACTGTAACTGAAACAAACTTCCTACCTATGCTACAAAAGTGTAAGTAAATACAATTCAACTATTTTTAAAACGGCGCGATTCTGCGTACCGCTCAGACTCCTTGCCGCTAATCCCGCCTGTTCCGTATACGAACCCTCGGCCCAACGTGACCTTAGGGCCTTTATTCCCTGACACCTACATGACTGACCTCATACACCTGGACAGGGGCTTAAATTCCCTATTGTTGAAAGTAATGTCATCATGACTGGGAAGGGTCAAGAGACCCGGCCAATCTACCCGGCAACCAGTGATGCATTTCAAATTTGTTGGCCAACAGCTGGTGACCTTCATTGGATCAGGTAAAAGAGTTCATAAGGTCTATATAAGTACTGCCCAGGAAGCAGGGTAGCAGCCATGATGAAAACTCTCAGAGAAGCTGGACCGTCTGAAACTCACTCTCTCTCTTGAAACTCATGGTCAATGAGCTGCTTGCCTCCAGATGAAATCTCCACCTGCTTCTGGATGATACTTGTAAGTAAGTGACTTTAGATCTAACTAGATATATAGCTTGCAATAACACAGATGCATACTCAAAGGCTACCATGCCACTGTTTGCTCTGAGGGCTTTCTATGATATTACTCTACCCTGTAACCTATTCCAGACATACTTCTTGTAACCAATAAAGTTCCCTTTTGTACCTAGCATGGGAGACTTATTGGGAGAGGGCCTAGATTATGCCTTGGGGTCCCCTTGGTTCAGCTGATGAAGGGAGACCACTATTTGTGCTTCAGAATGAGGGAAGTACCCCAAGTTCTTGCAGTGAGCCAAGTATCCTCAACGACTACTAGGCCTGTGTTTCCTAGGGGGCACAGGGCCAAGATCAATCCAGACCCGGGGTGATGGCAGCATTATCCCCAGGCTTGTAGAGGGTAGTGGTGCTCCAGGAAGGGGGTCAGCCAGATGTGAGGTGCCCCCAGGGAGGCACTTGGAGCCAGGAAGGTGGTCAGGTACAGTGGGGTGAGTGGCTCAACACAGGAGCACCCCGTACTGGCCTGCCACAAGTGCCAATAAACTGAGTGAAGCCAAGAGAGGCAGAGATGCTACTTATGCAGGGAGAGAAGCAGCACAGGAGATGTGATGTGGATACTCATATTCACAAGTAAAACAGATCTGATGAAGGGCTGAGATGAAACTGGAGTTGCCCAAGGAGTATAGAAGGGAGTGCAAACAGGAAGTAAAGGAGAAGACTCTAGAAGGAAAGTGGTAAATAGCCCAAAATATGAAAGGACAGTATGGAAACTGGAATATTGGAGGACAGTTTAATCTTGTGGAAAAAATAATGTAGAGAGCTGTCAGAAATAACTTGGTTGGGGAGCTCCTTAGGGAGATGGAAGCAGAACTTTAAGGTCTGTCCATAACAATAAAGAGATTACAGGAAGTTCCTTATCCCAATTATATATCTGTTGGCAGTTATACAATGCATATTTGTTATAGGTAATGTTACTAAAAACATTAGGGAGGAGGAAAGGTAAGGCAGTTTAGACACATTCCCTGCGAACCGAGCCATTTACTAAAATCAATTGAAATTAAGAATGTAGCACAACGCAGTATTCCAAATTTGAGCAGAAACCTGATGAGTCTCCCAACCTGAGTATTTGTTTAGCATGGTAGTGTCCTGAGGTAGTTCCTAGGCCAGAGTATCTCCCAAGAGAAAAAGGCAAAAAGGCATATTGTGGAAAAAATCTCTAACATATGCTGGGGTCATTGTAGAAGTGACCCACAACTGACTCTTTTTGTTTTCCCCTCTACAGACAGTTACAGCCACTAAATATTGGTTCAGCTAATCATTGTTGCAAATAGGAAATTGGTACATCACTGACAACATACCTACAGCCTGAAAAAACTAGAACCAATTTCTGTAGAAGAGCAAGTCTGAGGCAGAAGGGTGGCAAATGAAAGAAATCCATTTTTTCTTCTCTTTAGGAAGCAGAACTCTATTATTTAAAAGCATTTTCTTTTCAGATATCTCTTGAATCAGTCTCTATACAAACAATATATAGAGAGTGTACTTGTTTACATATGTTGTTAACAACAAGTATCCAAAGGGGTTTTGCTGGAAAAAGTAAAAAAAAATACTTTGAAGTAAAGCAAGAATTTTGCAGGGGACATAAAAATGTGGGGAGGTAAGGAGAAAAATCTAATGACACTACAAATTCATCTGAAATGATACAATAAAAAGACATTTAAAACCATTCTGGATTTAGTTTCTTTACACATCATTAATATCTACTGCCTCAAGTCACTTCAAATCAAGCATCCAAGCACTTTATCTTAAGTTAAAAGTTTGCCTTGCTTCAAAGAAAATCTAAAATTGTAGAACAAAAAAAATTAAAATATTACACGTTAAACAGTGCTGAAATCTAGGGCAGGATGAATGTTGCAAGAAGAAATGAAGAAAGATACTGGATTGAAATTCATAGCTATCATTTTACAGATGTCATATTACATCTCATATTTTTTCCTTATTACATCTATTTGCGATGGCCTTAAATATGCAAAATCGCTAGCGATGTTGTACAAATGGGCGATGATTTAGACTTGCAGCTACTCTCTGGTCTACCTCTCATCCTTTAAAAGAATCTTGCTTGTTCAGAGATCATAGATTAAACACTGTGCTATTTACTGTTAAGTTAATTCTACATCTTATGGTTTTATTCAAGACATTGCATCCCTTTTGTAAGGATAATTTTAAAAGGAGAAATACATATATAAGCTAAGATGCTGATTCTGCAATCTCAGTATTACTAGCAATAATTAATCACATATGTGTAATGATAGATTGGGGCCTTAGTTTACAAATTTTGACACAAATTGGCTATTCTAAGTAAATTATATTTAGTAATATCAAAGCACGTACAAAAATAGTTTATACATTATCAATTAAAATAAAAACACATATTAAGAAACGATATTTCTCAGCATTTTGAACTTCATAAATTTGTATAAAGAATAAATCGTACTCACCTTTTTGCTTTTTATTCAGTTTTTAAGTTAGAGGAAGAAGAGAATGCTATAGCTTTGAAAAATCTAGATTTCTGGAAAGCATTTGCTATAAGGAATATTAGCCTTAAGGAGTCTCACTTGAAAATTAATTCATATTATCTTGAAGCTGAACTCTGTCATGTCACGTGGTTGACAAAGGGCTGAAGAACTATTTATGAAAGGCAGAGTAGTAGTAGCAAAACCAGAAGAAGAAGGGACATGAATTGGCTTATCACTGAGAATAGTACTGGGATAGCGCTTAATACCTGTATAAACATTTATCCCCTGAAATATGCTGTGACCTACACATGAAATTAATGTGACCACCCCAAAAAGAGAAGCATAGGCACTCATGTAAATGATCTTTACATGGCATAAAAAGGAGCATATACATGATATATAGCCTTTCCTAGTGCAATTTACTTAATTACACTGGAGAAAAAAATAAGATTAAAATTATGCTGCTGCATCTCAAGGTAGCTTGAGATGTTTCCTTTGCCATCTCTACCCCAATAAATGGTGTATGCTAGGGCTGTGCAAAACAGCACCATTTCATTTCAACTTCCATTTTGCCATTTTGGAGGGAGAGTGTTTTGTTTCAATGTTTCATTTAATCTTGTTTCAAAGCACTATTCCGTTTTGTTTTGTTGAAAGTGTTTTGCTTTTTCAACACTGTTTTGCTTTTTCGACGTTTTGATGTTGCACCCATAGGCTATAATAAGGAATCATAAAAATGCCTATAACATTGTCATTTCTTGTCTGATTTGAATGAAAACAATGGGCATGGTAGCCCCTGCTGAGGCCACAAAGCCTACCAAGTTTCCAGGAGATAGGTGCAGGGGTTTCTTGGAAACTGCACCTCAAGTTTCTGACAAACAAAACTTGTGATATGTGACTGTATGTGTATGTGTGTTAAGGCACAGCATTTTTCCGTCCCTCCCCCAGAGCACTGGGATTGGAAGAAACCTCAGGGAAGGATCACAGTCACTGGCCAACTACACGTGTCAATGCACATGTCAATATGAGAGCAGTCCTTCCCCTCTCTTCCCCCTCCCTCTTCTTACTTTCTTTTCATTTCCCCCTCCCTCTCCTTACTTTTGTTTCATTTCAATTTTGCTGTTTTGAGCTTGAAATGAGTCAAAACAGCATTGAAATGAAACACCCAGAGAAATTTTGCACAGCCCTACTGCATGCCATGGAGAGTACCGAATAAGGGAAAGGTTACACAAAAAATATCCAGTTCAATGCTCACCCTCTAAAGCATCCATTTCTGTCAGAGACAGAATGGTAGCTAGTTGAACCATTGGTCGAACCCAGTATGGCACTTCTTATGTTCTTTTGCAGTTTGCTCAAGACAAACCTATTACCCTGTCTGATTTAATTTCCATGGCTGTACAAAACAAATCCATATTACATTTGTATAATTGTGTCATGTGTCCAGGTCCCAATTAAAATAAATACATGAATATTTAGCATTGTGTTGTTACTAAATAGGAAAGTGAGCTAAATACTGACAAAGCAAAATTATCATTTCATCTACTCCACAACAAACTAGTCTGTAATCAATTTAGGGCAACATTTTTGTTGCTTTTTTCCCCCTTTTGATACATTTTACTTTACCAACAGTCTAGCTAGCAAAGATGCTGAGTATTCTTTTAGGCAAAAGTACCTTTTTCCAGTTGTTCTTCTTCAGATAAATTTTAGGTTAGGATTTTTTTGTACAATCCACTATTTCATTTTAAGAAATGAAAGAATACCTGATCAGAGAGTCTACATGCTGCAGTCATACAAGCTTGACACAATCAGGGTTCCAGACCAAGAACGTTTTTTATTCAAAATCTGCAAACTTTTTACTGAGACTCAAACTTTTTTTACTGACACGTGCTTTTACTGGTATATGTTCTATATTAATGTAAATGTAACCCTTTTGCTAGGCCCTGGACAGAAAGGCTGGTTTCAAATTTAGGGATTTGATACCAACCATACTAAAAAAGTCTGGTAGTCAGTAAACATTCTTGCATTAGAAACCCTGTTTGACTGCAGAAATGGTTTTACATTGTGCTGACCGTCTCCCCCAGGGATCCCCTATTCACTCAGATGCCCCCACATATATCCTGCACCATGCTGCCCTGTCCCTCCAGTCCATCCCCCAACTTGACCTTGTCCCTGGACTCCAACCTGCCACCTCTGCCTCCCCTCATCCCTGGAGCCCTTTCCCAGCTCTACAACCTTTCTCCCTATCCTACCCAGCTTGGGACCACATGTTCTTGCATACTTTTGAGGTGAGCACTGAGCAGCCATTATAGACAGATGATGGCAGGACATACAGTGGCAGCTCTACAGACTCAATGAATTGAGCCTGCTTGACATCACAGCATGTGTATAGGCACTCTAGGTGGTGCTGCTCTACTCAGTCTGTCCATCAGCACTTGAATCTATCCTCATTCCAACAGCAAGGAAGGATATTCCTTAATTTTTATGGACTTTTCCAATTTTAGTGGATGCATGGACAGGCATTTACAGACATTTGGCAACCCTGGACACACTATATTGCAAACTGAACTAAAATCAAACATTTTTGCCATTTGGGGATTTTTCTGTATAGTATTTTAAATAAAAATGGGTTGAAAAGCTGTAACAATTTAGAAAATGATGGTCCTTTTTTTTCCCCTTCACACATTGTAGGTAAAATCAAATATTTGTGTTGATATGGTACAAGGTTAGTGGCAATTAACTTTGTTAGAAGTACAGCAACCCCATCCAAAAGTCTTTAATAAAACTTTGCAGAAGTACTGAATGGAATGATAATTTTTTACATGGAGGCAGGGAGAAATATATACCTTTTTATTGGAAACTTTTTTTCAATATGCACCTCATTGCCATTTAGATGTACAGGTAGTTTAAAATACCTTTCAGGAAAAATATTGTAGTATTTTAAACAAAAAGCTATTTGGAAAAAGTAAATGTTAAATAACGAAGAATTCATATGGAATAAGCTGTGTTTTATGTGACAAAATTTACAAGAATGTTTGTGCTCTGAAAGGTCCCATCTACTGTCAGTATAGAAATTAGCTTTGCCACTGCCTCATCCCTTCCTATACTATTTATGACAGGAAAGACGTCTACTCAACCTAGCTTCCATAACAAGTTTTACCTGGGCCAAATGATAACTTAAGTTGGTAGTGGTGGAGCTATAGGATGCATGGAGGCAATGTCCTTTAGAATTTGAAAAAATGATTTAAGCTCTGAGGTTTTTTTTAAGTTTGACAGTTTCACCAGTAGTAAAACCAAACATTTTTATACCTCCTGGATATGGAACTATAATGACACTCAATGTTCTCTTACTGGAGCAGTGTCATCAAAAGAATTCAGTTCTGAGAAACAGCTTAACTATGAGTTTTTCACACGAGTCTGCAGCTATTTTTCTTAAGGCTTTCCCCCCCACTCTAAGTCTGAATGCGACCATGAGATTCAGGATGAAGAATATTTTTACAAATAAAATATAGAGAATAACTCAGGCAACAGAAAATTCAAAGTGATCCAAGCAAAGAAGTCAATGGAGCTGCTCAGATGAAACCTACAGTTACGTTCGGAGAGAGTTTGTTAAATTACAAGATTATTCTGCTGAATACATTCCTATTTTGACATATGTGAGGCTAGCCTGAAGTTGGATTGGTGTCTGTCAGTGGGCTTTATCATTTCCTGAGCTGCACATTACACCTAGGCTAGAAATAATTGTCACCAAACAAACGGATCAGCTGTGCCTTGATGTGTTGCAGCAGGGCTGTTCTGCTCTATTGGGCAAAACACACGTTGTTCCTTGTCCCCACCTTTGATGGTGTGGGACAAAGTGCAATGTGATCTCCCTAGTTTTCCTGCTCAGCCAGATCCTGGGGAGAAGGTCTGGCTGAGTGGGGAAAATGGGGCTTTCTCACTAATGGATAGGCACACTGAGATTCTCTGAGGTACCTCTCTCTAAGTGGGGAAAGTGGGCAGATGCTCTGGGGGCTTGAGGGGCCCTCAGACCCCCAGAGTACTTTGGCTGGAGAAAGCAAGCAGCACAAGCACTTCAGACTCTCCCACCACAGAGGTAATAACATAAAGTACCTTTTGTGACACAACTCATTTTCCTTTGAAGTGGCATGACAAAGGGTAGTGACTTCTATTTGCTCACAATTTGTGCCACCATAAATTTTTTTGTGATGGCATAAATGAGATGTCATGTGATATTTGTTTCCAGCCATAGTGTACTAGTTAAATTCCTTTCAGTGGACAGAATGAAGGAAAGAAGGAAAGAAAAGGGGAAGATTAATTTGACTCAGTGGTGATATCTTTGCAAGACATATCCCACCTACAGGAATAAAATAAAAGTTTGTACTGGAACATATTCATATTTTCTGAACCAAACCCATACTTATAATAGTTTGTATTTTTTCTCTTCACTGAATTTAATTAATCTCTTTATAGATGTATACACTTTGGCCACTAGGTAGAATTTCCAAGGTTCAACAATCTCTAGTTTGGTTCTTGGTAGGAAGCCAAGTTGTAGTATTTCAAATCCTTGGAGTGTAGCATAGAAATGATGATCTTTCTTATACGTAATTTTAAGAAATGCTTAGACTATATTGCTTTATTATATATAATGCATTTTTTACTATAGAATTATAGTTTATTTGGGAAGTCGAGTTGTTTAGCGACAGTGAAGGCAATAAATACATTGTATGCATTAAACATTACTAGAAATATTTCCTGAACCTCATTTGTGTTATATTTTTGTGAATAATGAAAGTGAGACTAGTGGGTTCTGGACCAATGGAGCATGAGATAAGGGCCAGTGACAAATGAAACTTAGGGAACAGAAAGGAAGAGAGTAAAGATGGAAACAGAGAAGTGATGGGGTAGAGAAACGAGCAAGAAAGAAGAGAAATGCACAGTAGAGTGGAAGAAAAGAAAACAGTAACATGGTGCAATGGGTGGCAAAAGGGAACAGAGAAAAGAGGATTAAAAATGGGTGAAGATTTCGCAGACTAACAAAATTAGCATTTGGTCAGCAGCATGTGTGTTTTTAAATAAAGAGGTCAGTTTGGACACAGATGATTCAATCAATTTTAGTCTTCTGCCTGAACATAAAAGAGGATAGTGTTGTGGGACATGCCATATTTTGAATGAAATTTATACCAATATTTTACTGCTATTGATTGCACATATTAGAATAAATTTATATTAAATTAATTTCTGCTTACCAACATATCACCTGCAAAATGAAAATCTTAAACAAAAAATAGCAGTTGTAATGTATGCATTGTTTCATAATACCTAGCATTTTGTTGCAAAATAACTATTTTTATAATTGAATGCTCCAATGGTAAACAATTCACAGTCCAGGTTCCTTGAGCAATCTGAATGCTCCACATCTATGCACACTGGGCTGTATTTTATTTTGAAGTCTCAGTCATAATAGTATAAAAATTAGAAAAATTGTTCACTTATGAATGGAAACAGGACGCGCCTTATAATATTGGGCCTGTATCAAATGCTTCAAAGGGAGGGAAAATATTTAATGAAGAATTTTGAAATAATGTACCCATAGGGGAATTTTCTTCTTTATTTATTCTTATCTCTAGAAATGTTTATTTTTTCTTGACTCTTTACAATTTCCCATTTTAATGATGTCTTGCTATAATAAGGTTTAATAACATGGGGTAATAAGTACTTTAATCTTACCTAGGTTTATACAATGCATGGGATAAGGTAGATCAGAAGAGTAATCCAAAATCCTGTATCCTGATCAGGGAGCTAGCCAATTGGAAACCATAAGGACAGAAGTGAATTTGAAATCCTTTCCTCTCTCCAAAGCATAGAAGCCTAATCTGGGCTGTAGGCATGCACCTGTTTCCACTTGAGACCAGAGACCAGATTCTCCCAAAGATATGCACCAAGGACTATTCTGCCAAAGAACTGACTAGCTCAGTGTTTCTCAACCTTTTCAGTAGCAAGTACCCGCTAACTTCTGAAAATTTTAATAAGTACCCCAACATTCAATTTTTCAGAGGATTTTATATTTACAGCCTAATGTGTGCCCTATGTTGGAAGAAAGGCTGTGTATGTAAGGCTGTGATATGACAGATGTCTGATCTGGTGTGGGTAGTGTTGCCACCTTTTACACTAGGGGTGGCAACTCAAGTATGTACCTGGGCTAGAGGTGATGTGGGCCAAAGCTAGGAGGGCTGAACACCAAATTATTACTGGGAAATTAATTTTTTTAAATTGAACCAATTTTTTGCCATAGTTTTGAGAGGAAAAGAGGGTGAGACAGAGAAAGTGTTGGGGTACCCATATACCCCCTGTCTGTGTCTCATGTACCCCCAGGGGTACACGTACCACAGGTTGAGAAACTATGGAGTAGCTCACTGTTTTTCTTCTAATACATAGACAAAGGAAGTGTTCATATGTGATATAATAGTCTTATAATTAGGACTCTCACCCAGGATATGCAAGAGCTGAATTATCTCCCTAGCCTGAAAGGAGTGGCAACCAGGTAAGCACCCTGACCTTGATGCTACTGCAAGTGCTGGCAGCCTGTACACCTCTTTGGGAAGCTGTGACACTCTACAGTAAGAGGTGGTAGATTTATAAGGCCAGAAGAAGTATGACTCAGGTCTGGTGCTTATGGTACCTAGTCTATAGGTGATATGGCTTTGTATTAAACTGAAGCCTCCCGCTTCTTGGTTCTGTGCTGTAACCACTAGACTCTTCTCTGAAACATAGACAGCACCACCAGAGCATTGGCATACAAATTAGAGACAAAACACAGAAATATAAATGTATATCCTAGGAACAAATTCAAATCAAGTGAAACCAGAAGCTACTGCATTGATTACAAAGGAGTGAGGCATTTATTCTTAGTCTGAGGTTTAGCAGGGTGGGACTGGCATTTTGTAAAGTTTATATTTTATAATAGTGTTAAGGTTTCCATATTAGGACTCAGTGCACAGAGTTACCCTTCTGACATTGTCTTAATTAGCAAGTACATGTAAGCATACCTAGAGGAAAAACATGCAAAAATGCTTAACAAGACAAGAAGCTTAATGTCACAGATGTCTGACCTTAGAAAATTGGCTGTTGGGCACCATATGGGACCATAAAATATTCCTTATAACACTAGCCACTTTCATTAGAAGACTATAAAAACTTATTTTTTCAGCATCAAAAGAACCATTTACAGTACTTATAAAAATATCAGCTTGATTAATGACTTTATTTGAAGAAAAATACATAATATTAATCAAATGTTTTCCTTTCAATGTCAGGAATCACTCAAGGCCTAATTTTAGGAGTTTAAGTGCATTAAAGTTCTCTAAGCATGCTGTATGTGCCTAAAGTTCCAAAATATACTTACCGCAGCTTTGTATGACTTGTTGACATAAAACACTGTGCAGTCCTTTCACAAAGTGACTATTACTACAAAGGTCTCATAGAAATCCTTGTAATTCTGCACAGCGAAAATATCAGCAATCTGTTGGTATAGTGTACAGTAGTATCATGCAAAAATACAGGGCAGCTCAGCAAACTGAAATGTTTAATTTAGATCAAATCAGCACCGAACTAAGTATCCTATAGGGTTTTATTCTTTTCCTTTTCCCCAAGCAGATGTCAAAATACTACAGCACATACTGGCAAGGAGTCCAGGTCCATGAAGGCCTGGCTGACTACTTCCTGGTCCTTTGGAACTGAGTATGCTCCCCAGATAAGTAGGGCTGAAGGGCTTTGGGTCCCTGAGTGCCTGTGTCCTAGCACTGGTCGATGGATCTCCTGCCTCGGGCTTCTCCTAGGCAGCACCACTTATAACCCTGGCTTCCTGGACACCATTTCTCCCCCACCCACTACTTTGAGGGTAACACACAGGGATGAGGACTGCAGCATGAGGAAAAGATGAACCTCAGTTTGCAATGTTGCAGTTGCCAAGCTTTTCTTGCTTTTAATAAGGAAATCCTGTTGAACATTGCTCATGTGAGAACTTGGTTCCTCTTCCCATTGATGCAAGGGGTGGAGGCAGGGGTGAGGGGAGGTTTGTGAAAGGGGTAAAATAACTTTGAGGGGTGGGGACAGGGTTGGGATCAGGGCAGAACTCAACACAAACTTGGAGGGGAGGCACAGGAAAGAGGTCTTTAGACCTGGAACACTGGTTCCCAGGCTTGTGATTTCCAGGGACTTCTCCATGTAGGAGCTGGACAGGCAGCTGGACAGTCCTGGACCCACCGCCTGAGACAGCTGCAGGGTTAGAGGGGAGGTGGATGAAGGGTGGTGTGGGAAGGCAGCTGAAGAGGAGGAGGCATCACCACAGAAAGGGCCATGGACTCCTGGCACTCTGTCATGGGATTTTCACCCCCCTCATCCCTTCCCCCCAAGTCTCAGACTTCTGCTTTAGGGACACTGGCCCCATGATCCTTAGCCATGCCTGGGGCCCACTTCACACAACAAGATAGAGCCCAGGGGATGACCAGTCCTGCCACGGCTGGGACACTCCCTTACAGTGGGACCTGGTCCATGAGATGGGTTTCAGGGATCAAAAAGCTGCCCTTCAGTCCCCAATCTTGGTAAATGGATAAGCTGGGGCAGATGGGCTCCAATGCTAACTGGTGCCCCAATGATAGCCTGGCACAGCAGACTTGTGGGCTGAACTCTCCCCCTGGTTCTGAGTGTTCCTGCACCCCACCAGGATTGTCCTAGAACCATTTGGGGTCTTGTGTACATGGGGTGACAGCCAGCGTTGGGGAGTGTAGATAAGCACAGAGAGGAGGGTGATGTAATGGATGACCCTGGCCTCAGGCTTCAGATCCCAGGTCCCAGGCACCTTGATATCACACTCTTCACCAGCCACTACTCACTGGAGCAGAAACCACCAGGGGCCTTTTGTCTTATATGGGCCTTGGGTCAATGGCTCCCTCACCCTACTCCTCTTGTCCTGGGTCTGCTTCCCACTCTTGCTCTCAGTCAGGGCATGTTGGGGACTGTCCACCCCCACCCATAATCCAGGGGCCCCTCCCACAGGATTCCCATTCCTGTTGTCCCAAGGAAAACTCCCCAGAGTGGGGCACAGCATCCCATCAGGTGATAGGTGGCAGCCTGTCCAACTACTCCTAGCCTGGGGGGCTATGGGCTCTTTGTGGGAGGCAGTGCTGGCACCAGTCAGGGGTTTCAGAGGTGGCTTCAAAGCAGTTCAGGAATCTGTCCATAAACTTCCTCTCCTAGTGCTAGGACTTTGCCAGCTCTGCAAAGGCATGGATTTCTTCCGCAAAGCAGCAGGTGACCAATGCAATGCTGTGACTAGCAAAGCAAACCAAACTCTGGCATGCATCCACTGATGCAGCTCAAGCAAAACCATGGAAGTCACCCTTCCACTTTACTCTGCCTTGGTGAGACCACAGCTGAAATACTGCATCCAGTATTGGGCCCCGCACTTCAGGAAGGATGTGGAGAAGCTTGAGAGAGTCCAGAGGAAAACCACTCATATGATCCAAGGCCTGGAGGGAAGGCCATATGAGGAGAGGCTGAGGGATTTGGGACTCTTCAGTCTGGAGAAAAGATGGCTCGGGGGGACTTGGTGGAAGTCTACAATTATATAAGAGGGGTACATCAGGACCTGGGAGAACAGCTATTCACCAGAGCTCCCCAAGAGATAACAAGGCCTAACACTCATAAACTCCAGGAAGGCCAATTTAGACTAGACATAAGAAAAAAGGTCTTTATGGTGTGAGTGTCCAGGGTCTGGAACAAACTCCCCCCAGGGAGTCCACACCTACTCTGGACTCTTGGCTGGACTCAGTGATCTCATGAGGCCCCTTCAAGCCCCTAATGTCTATGAAATCTATGAAAACAATGAAACTCAAGCCCTCATTCCTGCACCTCAGCAGCCTGGGTGTGGGCATCCCTTCAGCCTTAGAATTTTCCCCTTCCACATCTAGATTCCCTCATGCTGCTGCTGTGGTGCCAAGAATTAGCTGTGTATGTTCAGCACTCAGAGGCAGCACCCAAGGTCTACAGTATCACCTCCTTGTTTTTTGACAACCCCTACAGACATCCCTCATGTAGCTGTGCCACCTTCAGTGGTTCTGGAATAGGTTGCTGGGGAGGGAGGGGCTGAATCCTTCTCCAGGAACTACAGAGGTAACTTGCTCCACTCCCTCAGACGGTCCAAGGATTTGGGGTTCTGCTGGGACTTGGACCATCCCCAAAGTGGACAATGACTAACCACTCCAGGCAGAGGCACTGAGTACATGGGGGTCCAAGGGCCCTGGCCCTGCTTGGGAAGCAAGGAAGTTTCAGAGGAGTGGGAGTAAAACACCAATGGCAGGTGTGTTGAAAATGGTGTTCTGGGGGCCATGTATTAAGCTGCAATCTGTAGGATCAAGGACCAGGAATATGGTTCCTGCAAGGTGAAGGACATGGCATTGAGGTCCAAGTCCTGGGTCACAACTACCATGGCGTTAAATGCTGTGGTCTGTGCATTTAACCATACCCAGAAAGATGTCAAGTGAGTTCAGGATCAGCTGCAGGTACACCTCCACTCCTAGATCTTGCAGTGATCCTGGGACTAGCAACAATAGGCCAGAGGACCACTGCCAGCAGCACAACTTGTGTCCTATGGCCCCCAGGGACCTGATCCTGGGAATCTGGTTGTCCCATCATCCTGTGGCCTTCCTGTGCCTCCCCCTGTAGTGGGGTCCCTTCCAGTGACTCTTTCTGCCCCCGGTGTTGCCATAGATGTGTGGAATGGTGATAGCCTTGGCCATGGTGAGGAAGCAGGACAGGTCCTCATAGAAGGACATGCTGTGCCACTTATCCACAGACTTTTAATTGGCATCATGCAAACACTTGCACTGGATCTTCATCCCTTTAGTCTTGGCCTGGCTCTGCACCTAGTCCCTGTCGTGTCCCTGTGCTTGCATCTGTTGGGCAATGCACCTTCCCATTGCAGTGTCCATTGTGGAACTGGTGCTGGGTCTCCTCCTCAACCCTGATGAAGATGAGATTCTTCATCTCTTCATTGCCCCAGTTGTGTAACCACTGAGTTGGGTACTGGAGGAAGATGAGACTGGGTGTTCAATGTTCTGTGGGGGTGCCTGAGTTGGGAGCTGAGGGAGTGAGAGGAGGCTGAGTGGGCAGACGTCGGGGCTCTCATCACACGTGTATCCCCCTGCAACTTACCAGCAGTGGCAGAGGCTGAGGACCAGTGGTGGGGGCAGCAGCAGCTGATCCCCTGAAGGTAGGTGGGACAGGAGCCAGTGCAGCTGCAGAGGATCCGGAGGGGAAGCCCCCGGATCCCTCTTTGCTGAGCCAGGCAGAGACCCGCACTCCCAAGCCATGCACATGAGCAGAGCACGTGAACAGGTGCACTCTGTAAGGGCATGTTGGCATTTGTCCCAGCATTTGTGAAGGTGGAAGCATGCAGGGCAGTGAGAGAGTCTTCCTTAGGAAGGAGGAGGCTCCCCTACAAGGAGAGAGGTAAAGGTTATCTCTGAGCCATGGTGAGGACTTGTAGCGCTGCCAGGGGCCCTGCCCCAGTGGTGCCACCCTTCTGGGGCTCCTCTGAGGCTGCCACCTAGATGGAGCCCTTGAGGGGCCAGGTGAGCACCTGCCCCCCGATCTGTGTGGGCAGCTGTGTGGGGGCCCTGGGGGTGGAGCTGAAGTCTGGTGACTCCCCTGCCTGCCCCTCTTGTGAGCATCTTCAGGGTCTGGAGGGGCAGGTGGCAGAGCTTCAGGCCAAGGTGAGCATGTTGTGGGGAATCTGGGCAGCGGAGGATGAAATTGATTTGTATTTCCATTCTCTGCAGGGCCAGGAATCCACTGGAGAAACCCTGTGTGCAAAACATCCAATTAATCAGTGGCAGCCGGTTCCTGTCAAGGCCAGGGCAGATCATATAACTGCTGTGCCTGCTCCACAGACACCTCTTGGGAACAGATATGTGGCCCTGGCTCCCCTGGAGGAGAAGGCAGAAAAGCAGCTCCCCAGAGTCATTGATGCTGCTCGACCTACAACACAGGCCGAGAAGAGGCAGACCTCAAGGAAACATAAAGTTCTGGTCATTGGGGACTCCATCCTGAGGGGAACCAATATCTGTTGCTCTGACCCCTGGTCATGGCAGGTCTGCTGTATGCCCAGAGCAAGGATTTGGGACATCATGGAGACCATCCCAAAAATCATCAAGCCCTCTGACTACTACCCACTGGTTGTGGTTCATGTGGGGACAAATGATGCATCCAAGGGCAAGCCGGACAACAACATGGAAGACAAGAAGGCCTTGGAACACCAACTCAAGAAGATAGGAGTTCAGGTGGTATTTTCCTCCATTCTCCTGGTAAGTGGATGGGGTAGGAGTCATGAGGCCTGCATTGATGTAGTTACCGGCAGCTTTGGAGCTGGTGCTACAAGGCAGGTTTCGGGTTTTTTGACAATGACCCATATTTCTGTATGGAGGGCATGCTGGGGTGGGATAGGTTTCATCTCTTCCCTAAGGGCAAACATCTTTTTCTTCTAGGTTGGCTGATCTCATATGGAGGCCTTTAAACTAGCTTCACTGGGGGAAGGGGCTGCTCCGAGTGGAGAGGATGCTTTGCCAGCATGCAGGGTGACAAGAGAAAGGGATGCCCAGCTAAACAACAATGTCCTGGGAGTAGGGGGCCACACCAGTCCTGGGAGTAGTGGGGAGATGCACCCTCAGGAGGCTTCAAGTGCCTCTATACCAATGCTCATAGTATGGGGAGCCAGCAGGAGGAACTGTGATTCTTGATTGCAAGTAAGGATCCAGACTTAGCAGAGCTCACAGAAACCTGGTGGGACGCTACCCACGACCGGGCAGTGGGCATTTGGAGATACAACCTATGTAGAAGGGACAGGACAGAGAGGAAAGGCAAAGGGGTCACACTGTATGTCAAAGAGCAACTCACATCATCAAGGATTAGCTTCAGGTTAAAGGCGTGTCAGGTGGAGACACTGTGGGTAAAACTACAAGTGGGGCATGGCAAAAGGGACCTTATGGTGGGTGTCTACTACAGACCACCCAACAAGGGGGAAGAGCTGGACCAGGACTTCTCCAGTCAGCTTATGGAGGTGGTTAGGTCAAGGGATGTCATTGTCATGGGTGACCTAAACTACACAGACATTTCCTGGGAGGAGCAGACAGCCACGTTTGACTGCTCATGTAGGTTTCTGGCTGTATTACAGGACCTTCACCTTATCCAGGAGGTGCACAGTCCCACTAGGGGTAACTCCTTGCTGGACCTGGTCCTGGCCACTGGGAATGACCTGCTGAGGGGACTGCAGGTCCTTGACCACCTGGGCAATAGTGATCATCACCTGCTGGAATTCACTATCCAGCGCAGAGTATCAAGGGCTTACAGCAAGACTAAAGTCCTTGACTTCAGAAGGGCCAACTTCAATGAGCTTCAGAGATTAGTGGAGGAGGCACTGAGGGCCCAGGAGGTAGATGGGAGTCTATGAGGGATGGTCGTACCTTAAGGGGGCAATCCTCTGGGCCCAAAGGGTAACAGTCCCTGAGAGAAGCAAGGGAGGCAAGAGTGCTCAGAAACCCCCATGGCTCAGCAAAGGCATTCAGGAATTCCTGAGGACTAGAAGGGTGGCATACAACCAGTTGAAGGGAGGGGCTATCACCAAGAAGGAGTACTCCTCCTTGGCCCATGAGTTTAGGAGGGCTATTAGGAAGGCTAAGGCAAAGATGGAACTCAGGCTAGTGTCCAAGATTAAGGACAACAAAAAGTCCTTTTTTAAGTCCTGTCAGACCAACCTGGTGGATTTCTATGACCAGGTCACCAAATCCTTAGATACAGGGGTAGCAGTGGACATAGTCTTTCTGGATTTTAGGAAGGCCTTCGACACTGTCTCTCACCCTGTTCTCGTTAAAAAACTGGAGGACTGTGGTGTCAACACCTACACAGTCAAATGGGTCACCAACTGGCTGGAGGACCGCACCCAGAGGGTGGTAGTGGATGGGTCATTTTCGACCTGGAGGGATGTGGGCAGTGGGGTTCCACAGGGCTCAGTCCTCAGGCCAACACTGTTCAACATCTTCATCAGTGACTTGGATGAAGGGGTAAAAAACACCCTGTTGAAATTTGCTGATGACACTAAGATGTGGGGGGATGTGGGCACGTTAGAAGGAAGGAATAAACTACAATCAGACCTAGACAGGTTACAGGGGTGGGAGGATGAGAATAGGATGGGATTCAACACTGACAAGTGCAAGGTGATACACCTAGGGAGGAAGAACCAGCACCATACCTACAGGCTGGGGAACTCCCTTCTTGTCAGTGAAGAGGCAGAAAAGGATCTTGGAGTCATCACTGATGCCAAGATGAACATGGGCCGGCAGTGTGGGGATGCAGTCAGGAAGGCCAAACGCACCTTGTCATGCATCCACAGATCCACAGGTCCAAGGAGGTGATACTCCCTCTCTGTGCAACACTGGTCAGGCTGCACCTAGAGTATTGCATCCAGTTCTAGGTGCCACACTTCAAGATGTGGACAACATGGAGAGGGTACAGAGGAGGGCCACTCGCATGATCAGGGGGCAGCAGGGCAGGCCCTATGAGGAGAGGCTAAGGGACCTGAACCTCCACAAGAGAAGGCTGAGGGTGGATCTAGTGGCCTGTTAAAAACTAGTCAGAGCGGACCAGCAGGCACTGGGGGAATCCCTGTTCCCCTGAGCTCTTCCAGGAGTGACTAGAAATACCAGTCACAAGCTGGCAGAGGGTAGACAACAGGAGGCGCTACTTCACGGTCAGGGCAGCTAGGATCTGGAACCAACTTCCAAGCAAAGTGGTGCTGGCTCCTACCCTGGGGGTCTTTAAGAGGAGGCTAGACAATCACCTTGCTGGGGTCATTTGACTTCCACCCAAGGGTGTTGAGGGAGCTGGCAGGGGTCATCGCAGAGCCCTTGGTGCGGCTGTATGAGCATTCGTGGTCATCTGGCCAGGTGCTGGGGGATTGGAAACTAGCTAATGATGTCCCCATTTTTAAGAAAGGGAGAAAGGAGGACCCAAGTAACTATAGGCCCGTAAGCCTCTCCTCAGTCCTTGGGAAGATCTTGGAGAAAATCATCAAGGAGCACATCTGTGGGGGGCCAGCATGGGAGATCATGCTCAGGGTCAGCCAGAATGGGTTCATCAAAGGCAGATCCTGCCTGACCAACCTGATTGCCTTTTATGACCAGGTAACTAAATCCTTGGATGATAGTGTTGCCATGGACGTAGTCTTTCTCTACTTTAAGAAGGCCTTTGACACTGGCTCTCACCCTATTCTCATTAATAAATTAAGTGACTGTGGCACTGATGCCTAAATAGTTGGATGCATAAAAAACTGGCTGATGGGGCACACCCAGAGAGTAGTGGTGGACGGGTTGTACTCAACCTGGCGAGATATGAGCAGTGGGGTCCCCCAGGCCTCAGTCCTCGGGCCCACACTGTTTAACACCTTCATCAGCAACTTGGACGAGGGAGTTGAAAGCACATTGTCCAAGTTTGCTGATGACACTAAGATGTGGGGCAAGGTGGGCACACTTGAAGGGAGAGAGAGGCTGCAACTAGATTTAGACAGACTACAAAAGTGGGCAGATGAGAAGAGGATGGGGTTCAACATAGATCAATTAAAGGTGCTGCACCTTGGGAGAAGGAATCCACAGCATACATACAGGCTGGGGAGTTCCCCTCTTGAAAGCAAAGAGGCGAAAGGGGATCTTGGAGTCATTATTGACTCCAAAATGAACATGAGCCAATGCCAGACCGCAGCCAGCAAGGCCAGCCATACCTTGTCATGCATCCAAAGATGCATCTCAAGCTGGTCCAGAGGTGATGCTCCTCCTCTATGTGACATTGGTCAGGCCGCAGTTGGAGTACTGCATCCAGTACTGGGTGCAGCACTTTAAAAAGGGTGTGGCCAGCCTGGAGAGGGTTCAGAGGAGGTGAGAGGTCCATTTGGTGAGAGGTCAGCAGGACAGGCCATATGAGGAGAGACTGAGGGACCTGAACCTGTTCAGCCTTGGCAAGAGGAGGATGAGGGGGGACCCGGTGGCTGCCTACAAACTCACCAGGGGAGATCATCAGCAAATAGGAAAAGCCCTATTCTCCCCAGCACCACCTGGGGTGACGAGGAACAATGGTAATAAACTGATGAAGAATAGGTTTAGGTTAGGTATCAGGAGGCAATATTTTACAGTTAGGGTGACCAGAATCTGGAACCAACTTCCTAGGGAAGTGGTCCTCGCCCCTACCTTCGGTAAATTCAAAAAGAGGTTAGACGACCCCACCTGTCTGGGGTCTTGTGAACCCAGCATTCATTCCTGCCTGTGGCAGGGGGTCAGGCTAGATGATCTGTTCAGGTCCCTCCTCACCCTAGCTACTAAGAAACTATGAAAACGTCACCTGGTTCTGACTTGCCCACCTTGCCAGCCTGTCTAGTTCTGCCTGTATCTCTGGCCTATCTTAAAATGTAACCACACTTCCCCATAACTTGGTGTCTACTGAGAACTTGGACAGTGAAAATGTTGATAAGTACAAAACTAAGCACCAGTCCCTGTGAGACGCCATTGCCCACTTCTTGCCAAGGCAACACAGATCCATTCATTAGGACTCTCTGGGTCCTACCCTGCAGCCAGCTTCATACCCACCTAACCATCTTGCAGTTAAGTCCATTATCTTCCAGTTTTCTCACGAGAATATTGTGGGACAGCAGATCAAAGGCTTTTGGGAAGTCAGGCAGGGTATACAATATCCGTCAATATCATGTTGGGGTCTGTGTGTTGGGGTGCTTAGTGACAGGTTGCTGGGGGTGTGGGGGCATGGCCCAGGGGCTCAGATGCCCATGTCCCAGGACTCATGCGGGGGAAACCGATTCTTCACGTCCCTACCACTGCCTACCTGTGGCTGAGGAGATGGCTGGAGGCAGGGCAGGGGAAAGATGCTGTGCTTGCTCAGCATTGAGACAGCCTGGGGCTGAGGCCTGTTGGATGCTTGGCCAGAGCAGCTGACTGAAGGCTGAGTGCTAGTGCACCTCCCTGTGAGGGAGGATAGTTAGGGCTGAAAAGCAGGCATGGATGCCGGAGAACAACAATCTAACTTGAATCAATAAGAGATCAGTACACAGTTCAATACATAAGGCTAACCTGAATTAATCTCAAGTAAGTGTACCTCACATGAGGTCTATCTTAGGTCACTTGTGCCATTTTTATACCTGTCTACATGCACCAGATTTCTCTATGGTTACAGATTTAAATCAATCTACAGCCACGTAGACTGGTCTATGTTTAATGTCTGTACGTGCTCTAAAACACCTTCTAGCATTTTTCCAAGGAATAAAAGAGCTACTGTATATTTTCCAGGAAAAGGCTCAGGGACTTATAGGATGCTTCAGACTCATTGTAACTATCATTCTATAAAATACATTAGATTTAATTCTGCTTTCAGACTTTCCAGAGTAAAAGTCCAAAGAATTCATAACAGCAGAATCCAGTGGCACAGCTACTTTGTTCAGTCTAGTTCAGATGACTGATAAATCCTGTCACATACCATAACATAGTTTGAAGGATCATAGAACTGCTGGGAACACAACCAAAACAAAATGTGTTAAGGAAAAAAGGTCACACTATTGTACCAGTTACAAAGGCACTGTGAGGAGAAAAATGTTTATGATATTCATGAATAAATGTTATTTTGCTGCCTATACTTGAATAGTTCTGTCATTCCAATCTGTTCCAGATGATGTTATAAACCAGTGAAGGACTGTGTATTCTTCTCAGATTTGCTGATATCAGCAGTGATGCAGAACAGTCTCTCACCACAAGAAACCAGGAAACTAATAATTTCACTACAGTGAATTATTCTTCTGCAGAGACATTTTAGTTCACTACCATAATTTGGTATAATATGGGACTGTACTCTCAAGTGACAAAACTAGATATAAATGTTCCAGCTCTAGTTCAGCTGATGTTGTAAGAACACTGAAATGAAAAGGTTAAGAAAAAGGTATTTCATAGCAAAAATAGAATTAATCACCCAATTAATTTTGGAATCTCATTTCAAAATTAAGGAATACTTATACATTGTAAGTATAGTGAATGCTTTTCCTTGACAATAAAAAGTCCTTTAAAAATTATATTCTGGTGCAGAAGATCTATGAGTTCTTTATATTTCTAAAACTAAATAATCTTTTATCCATTATTTAGAATAAATGCCAGATCATCTATTTTGAACCCACAGGATGCCTCATTAAAATGAGATTGTTATAAATGATCTGATATTGCTTTGGGAGCTTTTCCTCTACCGTCCTGACTGTTAGATGGTATCTGATTTATTATTAGTCTTTTACTTGCATTCTCTCCTTGGTATCTTTCGTCCCCAAACCCTGAATTCCTTTACCCAACCTTCAATTATTAGCCAAGAGTTTTACTTCCTATAAGCAAGTATCTCCTATGTATAGCCTCATAACTGTCTATATGAAAGGAAATCTTGAGACAAATGAGGTCCTGGTGAGGTTATTCTAAGTAAATAGCTTCTGTTTTACAATGATAAGACTTTTGTGGTCTGTTATGCAGCTGATCAATGTTGGATCCAGAGGAAGTGTAGTGATGTGGCTGCAGCCCCCCCCACCCCCACTTTAGATGGGAACACACCTCAGAAACCTCTGGGACTTTTTCAAATCTCCAAAGCAGATGAGAATACCATCTCTCTTTGCCTCCAGGCTCAGAGGCATGTCCCCTTCCCTTTCTCCTTCTTCTTTCCCTTTTCTCTGCCTGGTGCTGCTGCTTTCCACACTAGGGGAAGGGGAAGCTTCAGAGCAGCTCCTGCCTTCTCCAGCTAGGCTGTGTGTGGACCTGTGCTCTGAAGCTTCCCTCACCCGCACATAATAGAGAAAGCAGCAGCAGTGAGTAGGTGAAAAGGGGAATAGAAGGGGTGAGGACATGCCTCTGAGAATGGAGGGAAAGGGAGAAGGGTTTCTTAGCTGCTTATGGGGTCTTTAAAAACTTCCCAGAGACTCCCATGTGGTCTTTCCCTGGTTAGTGGAGTGGGGAGCAGGAAGCTGGGAACAGGAACGCAGCCACCACTGCAGCATAGGTTATTGTTCCTGCACTCTCCTTTGCCAAATCCTGGATCCTCCCCTGCTGCTAATGCACAGACATCATTCCTATTAATGACAGTGGGAGTTATATACAGATAGTAGTATATAGAACTGAACATTTTGGACTTGTTCTTTCACTTTAATGTATAATTTGGAAAGTCAACTGTTTTTAACCTCCAAAATACGTTATATAGTCTTATGGGTACCAAAACCAGACCCCATTTCAATGACCAGAGCATACAATAATAATATTCACTAGGAAAAGTCTTATTCAAGGTAGCATGTAAAATAAAACATCGTTGTGTCTCACAGGCTGCCAGCCACAAAAATGAAAGAAGAGTCATTTAATACTGTAATACATTAACCAGTTTTCTATGATCTCTATGGAGAGTTCACATTGATGTTTACTGGCCATGTCTACATGAGACTATGCAGTAACTGGCATTATTGCACCATAGCATCCCTGAAGAAGCTTCTTGGTGACACTAACAACAAGTTCAACAAGAACAAGTGCTGCATCTAGGGAGAAGAAATCACCAACACACTTAAAGGCTGGGGGATGATCTCAGCAGCACAGCAGTGGAAAGGAATCTGAGTCATTGTAGACACCAAGATGAACATGACTCATCAATGTGATGAAGCAATCAGTAAAGCTAACTACACTTTTTCATGCATTAGCAGGTGCATGACAAACAGGCCCCAGGAAGTGATAATTCCCCTCTATGCAGCATTGGTCAGGCTGCAGTTAGAATACTGTGTCCAGCCTTGGGTGCCATACTTCAAGAGGGACGTGGACAGCCTCAAGAAGGTTCAGAGGAAGGCCACTCATATGGTTTGAAAGCAAAGCCCTGCAAGGAGAAATCGAGGTCCCTGGATCTCTTCAGCCTCTGCAAGAGAAGGCTGAGAGGTGATGTTGTGGCCACCTACAAATTCAGCATAGGGGTGGGAGGGGCAACAAGGAATAGGAGATGCTGTGTTTAACAGTGCACCCCTTGGAGTAACTAGGAACAAAGGCCACAAACTGATGGAAAGCAGATTTAGGTCAGACATCAGGAAAAACTTCTTCACAGTAAGGGTTGCCAGAATCTGGAATGGGCTTCCAAGGGAGGTGGCGCTCTCCCCTATCCTGGCGGGTCTTTAAGAGGAGGCTGGACATGCACCTGGCTGGGGCCAGCTGACATCAGCACTCTTTCCTGCCCAGGGCAGAGGGTCAGACTCAATGATGTACTGAGGTTCCTTTCAACCCAAACATCTATGAATCTATTAATCTAACTGTGCAGTAGCTTATTACTACTGTACAATAGCATCCTGTCATACTTTGTGCCATGCGACACTATTGTGCAGTAGTAACAAACTACTGCACAGCCAGCATCTTGTGTAGATGCAGCCACTGATCCTTTATCCAGCCCAATTGCAATAATTCTACATTTAATTCAAATTGCATATTACCTCCAAGTACATCACATGTAAAGCTCCCATTGTGAATTAAGTTACAGCACTTACAGCACTTACCAGTGCTGGAAGATAAGGGTCTTTCAACCTGAGCCTCATGATGGCAGAGCTCAGGCTGGGAGATAAGAGTCTCCAAGCACCAGTCCCACAGTCACAGTGTGCACTTGTGCTGTATGCATGGTGGTAGAGGATCATGCAGCGGGAGCTCTGGGAGTGGTGCTGCAGCAGCAGTGGTGTTGGAGCCATTCTCACCAGACCAGTTTGTGGGGACTAGACCCTGTTAGCTCCAGCCTTCTACCACCTATGCTACCCAGCCTCTGCCCAGCATGCAGAGCAGGCTCTGGGAATTGTCCTGGTCAGGGACAGGTCCCAGCCCTGTGCACCAGTTGGGTGATTGAGGCATGGGGCTTGGAAGGAGCTTCAGGGGTGGGGTAGGTCCCAGCCCCTTGTCCCAATCTGCTGGTGGGTCAGCTAGAAGTGAGCTAACTGCTAGTTGCTCCACCAGTGGATCCCAGCAGGTGGTTAGAACCTGCCCCTCCCCTCTTTCCAAGTTCCCTGCCTCTGATTGGGGAGCCAGGGCCAGGAGCTCCCTGCTGCCAGGGCAGGGTGACATTTTCCCTGGGGCCATGCTCCCTGCTAGCCCCTGGTCTAGTACCCAGAGAGAGCTTGAAGCTCCCTGCAGTAGTGGCAGGTGCCCATTGCAGGGCTGCAGAAAACTTGGTGCAAATTTGGTCTCTAAACTCCACGTGTTTAGACGCCTGCCCAAAAATGCTTACCGCAAATTAGTTCACACCAGAATAAATCTAGGCCAGAGTAAATGCATGTGTAGACATGCACTATATATCAGTGTATTTATCAGTGTCCATAGGCTATACCATGTAATGAGTTCATCAAGAGTCTTACTGTCTGTTGGGAGGTCTGACAAGGATACACTAGTTAAGTCTGTCCTGTTCATAAACCTCTGATGCCTCAGCTGACACTGGCCCTGTTACATAACCAGTATGGGCCCTGTTATGTAACTCCTTAAGCAGTGTACATCTTTGTCATGTTCATTGTGGCTTTCTGCCTAGAAATATTAACTTTAGCAACCTTTTTTGGAATAAAAAATTCTCAACTAGCACAACCAGTGATTGAATATACATTCTAAATGTGCTGGCATTTTTCTCTCTGTCTCAGAGTGCCTTTCCCTGGTGCTACAGACAGATCTATCATGCATGGCCTGTTCAGAGCCCTTTAGCCCTGAAACAATTCTTCTGGGAGCATTCTGGGAGAAGGAATGTACAAAAAGAACAGATTAGTCAAGTTTTATATGTTTGGCCTTACTTGAAATGGAGCAATAGGGTATGCTTTGTTTAAATGGTGCCTCTTTGGGCATGGCAACATAGGATGCCTTAACAATGGACTTTTTAACTTGGCAAAATTACTTCAGATATTTCTATGGGGCTAATATTCTATATCAATAGAGAATTTAATCGATTTCATAGACATTAGGGCTGGAAGGGACCTTATGAGATCATTGGATCTGGTCCTCTGCCCAAAGGGCAGGAAGTCAGCTGGGGTTAAATGACCACAGCAAGATAAGCATCCAAGCATTTCTTGAAGGGTAGCATTGCTTCTTGGGGGAGTCTATTCAAGAAGCAGTAATTTAAAATGAGTCATATGACACCTCAAGTTGAGAGCTGAAGAGGCAACGCTGGGAGAGATTTTTTGTTTAGGGAGAGATCCCCTGGAGGGTATGATAGAGGTCTCTAAATTAATGAAGACATTGGATATACTGAATAGGGAAATATTATTCATCAAGTTACAGAATAGTAAAACTAGAAATTAAGAAGAAATAGGTTTAAGACAAAAAAGGAAGTACTTTTTATGCAGCGTGTATCTATCTCGTGGACCTTGTTGCACATTTAGAGTGATGTCACACATTCAACTTAACACTTACTAAGTGCAGTTAAAACTCAAGCAGATGCATGTTCAAGCAGTTTAGCACGTGTTAAATGCCCTCGTTGCATTGTGTGAGAGTCAAGGATTTCTTAGGGTGGTATCTTTTATTAGGCCAACTGCATATCTGGGATAGAGTTAGACAAGCTTTCGAATGTAAGACATTTTTCTTCAGGCCTTGTGGCATTTCAAGGCTGTCCCCTTTGAGGAAAATGTGATTTCCCAGCATGTACTTACTCTAATAGGTCACTGTATTCCAAAGATTTACAAATGTTTCAAGTGAACATGTGATACCTCCCTTACATGTGCTAACTTTAATATATCACAACATTCCAATAATTTGCAGCTGTCACAAGAAAATGTGTGACAGGCCCTTAGAGGCACATAGTATACCCAAGTTGAGAAAAGGATTAGATAAATTCATGGAAGTTAGGTCTATTCATTAATAGCTATTAAATACAAGAATCAGGGATGTATCCTCTGACATACCTAAATTTTCCTTTCTCATGTCTTGTGACAAGGTATTTAGCAGAATTCACAGGTTCATTGAAATCTGACAGGCCACACCATGAGCGCTTTCGCTGTGGCCTCAAACTTGCATCCTCTGGACTAGCAATTGTGCACCTTGGCACCCACACAACCCCAGCCCCCATAATTAAGCTAACAATGATAGATGCCTCTAAAGCAGGGGTTGACAACTGGGGGTAGGCATACCCCGGGGTACTCAGGAAGGCCCTAGCGCAGCCACCCACCACCCCATGCAGCCATCTCCCAGGAGCTGGGCCAGGGTGGGGCTGGTCAGTGGCATCCCTCTGTGGGCCACACAGGAACTGCCTGGCCAGCTGGATTTGTGGGGGAAGCTTGGACACGGCTGCCACTCACAACCCCACACTGTCGCCACTCTGCGTCCAGCTGTGCCCCCTTCTCTCCCCCATCCCCACTCCATTTTCCAGCCACTGGGGTACATTTACTAAAAAAGGTTGAAAATCCCTTCACTAAAGCATTTACTACCACTACTACTTGAGATAGGATACTGAGACAGGTGACCAATTGGTCTGACCCAGTATGGAACTTCCTATATTCTTATGTTCTTACTATATAATGTAAGATGTTTTCTACTGCAAATCTCTTTATTGTATCAGGATGGGGTGGTGTTCCATTCTTTTTGATACTTCATGTTTATAGATTACTGCTGAATAAATTTAGCCTGATTTATAATGAAAAGAACCTCTGTGAATTTCTTGTTATCAGGAAGTCACTTTTCACCTTTGCTGCTTGGATCACCTGTCTTTTATGGCTCTGAAGTGGGCTACATTTTGATCTTGATAAAGATAAAATGAATTCAGCCCTTAATTTTTTTTATTAATAATGACTCCCCCACCTTCTCTCACACCTACACAGGCATTCATTTTTAATTCTCAGACACATACAGGAAAATAAATGCAGATGTAGCAAAGTCTATAGATTTTGCCAGTAGGAGATTCACATTTTATTTATCCTAGTCTGTTCTAAGTCAGGTTTTTATTTAAAAAATAAAGTCAGAGATTTGTGATCAATAATATGAACTATAAATATGTTATGCCAGGAAACGCAGAATAAAGTATGTTCTCAGGCTGGTAAATTTAGAGCAAGCTGCTCTTAGGATACAAAGTAAATCTTCTCTCAGTGCTGATAAACTTATTTTGGTTGAAAAAGCAATTAGGTGAAAAATTAATAGGCTATATCTATTTTCATGGGGTCCAGACAGCAGTGCTATGCTAGACACAGAAGAGGTTCATCCAAACTAATGAACATAGCTTGTTCTCATTCTTCTGATTAAAGTAGGAGCTTGGAAAATAGAGAGAGCAAGAAAAATGAACACACAATGACAGGGAAGCCAGAACTGCAGACCAAAATGAGGGAAGCAGCCCTACAAGTGAAAAGAGGTGGAAATTCCCACCTTAGAAAAAATGGACTATATTAACCAAGTAACAAAAAGAATTTCTATGAATTTTTATGAAAGGCTTAAAATGGGAAAAGTTCCTCTGAAGGGGCACTCAGACTTCCTATCTGTCTCTATCAAGTACCTTGGCACATTGATGGCTTTTTAGCTCTATTCTTAGTCTTGGACCCCAGCTTCCCAAACTCTGAATAGTTTCATGGCAGATGATTGAGCTGATTTCTTTATAAATCAAAAGTAAATAACACCATGACATTGCTAAAATTCAGTGGTGGAATCCTGGAAGACCCAAGATATAATGATTCTAAAATGTTTAATATTTTTGTTTTACTCAGAAATGACATGGTATATATGTTTCAGCTTCTCGAAGATTAGGTCACAAACCTCTACAGGCAGTGCTGTGCTAGATTTTATTTAGTGATGATGATAGCTTCCCTCTAAGCTGATCTTTTGTCCCAAGATTTGGTCAAAAGATCAGGACAATTTTTTCATCGCTTCAAAATACAAACCTGAAGGTACTGAATAAAATATATTGCACACAGACTATGAAGAATTCCGCAGTAAAGAGAAAAAAGAAATCTTAGGGAAATTGAATGTAAGAACAAAGAGACTTCATCAGAAAATCTATTTCAGAGTGTTTGAGCATATATTAGTCTATGAGTATATAGGTATGCTCTTTGCTTCTTTACTATTTGTTAAGGATTAGTTATTACCTCAATCCTGCACAAAATGTCACACAGAAAAATCTTGTCCTGAGGTGCTTCCAATCTAAGGGTCTGTCTACATACAAAAGTCAAACCAGTTTACAAGAGGCAAGTATATCTTTTATTGGACCAACTATATACATTGGAGCGACCACTCTATCCTTCCGCAGGTTTCTGAGAAAAAAACCCAGTGCTAAATAGCAGATCATTATTGCTTGTGGAGTGCAGAGAAATTAGGGTTTGAATAGATTATAAACAGCCATGAAATCAATGTTTGTGTTAAGTCTTGGGTACTTAGTGTTAAGTAAGCCAAAAACTTTTTGTTCACTAGAGGGTTTTTTTAAGTGTTTTGTAGATTTACCTTGAGCCCAAGCACCACGAGGTCAGTAATGGAGTGTTTTTTTCTGTGGAAAATGTCTTCCTACCTGTGTCCTGCTGTCTCCGTCATTATTTTTTTCCCTGTGATCATGCATTCTGGGTGCGTCTACATGTTGTGGAAGAAATCAGACTTCACGTTGAGGTTGAATCAGAACTGACAGAGCCAGCTTTTATTTATTTATTTATTTATTTTATTTTATTTAGGGCTATACTGTGATCACAGGGAGAATTTCATACAGCAGGGGGAATCACCCACTTATCTTGTAGATCTTCTAGTCCGACCCTCTGCCCTGGGCAGGAGAGAAAACCAGTTCTGGGCGCTACACTTCAGGCGGGATGTGGACAGCATTGAGAGGATCCAGAGGAGGGCCACCTGCATGATCTGAGGACAGCAGGGCAGACCCTACGAAGAGAGGCTATGGGACATTAACCTGTTTGGCTTTCACAAGAGAAGGCTGAGGGGAGACCTGGTGGCCATCTGTAAACTCATTAGGGGGGACCAGCAGGGTTTGGGAGAGACCTTGTTCCCCCTAGCGCCCCCCCTGGAGTAACAAGGAATAATGGCCACAAGTTGTTAAAGAGTAGGTTTAGACTAGACATCTGAAGGCACTACTTCACAGTCAGGGCGGCTAGGGTCTGGAACCAACTTCCAAGGGAAGTGGTGATGGCTCCTACTCTGGGGGTCTTTAAGAGGAGGCTTTTAGACGTCAACCTGGCTGGGGTTATTTGAGGCCGGTTTTCTCTCCTGCCCATGGCAGGAGGTCAGACTTGAAGATCTACAGGGTCCCTTCTGACCGTACTTCTATGAATCTATGAATCTATAGTTGTTGTCTAGTTTCATCCACATAGTTTTGGTAAAGGCATTTTGTACACTGGATGAGGTATACTACATTCTCTGATAGACATATGTGGGAACGATAGATTCCAAAACTTTAATTATGGGGGTTGTTGATTATTGTGGCAGAAGAGAGGAGTTGACAGGTTTTACATTTATTATTGAGGCAAGGTTGGGTTTCATGATCAGCAGGGAGTTTGCTTTTGATGATGAGCTGCACAAGATTATGGGTCTGTCTGAAAGCCAGGAACAGGAAAGCTAGGACTATTTCTCTTGAGTTCTGGTCCTTTTCAAGTATAGGCTGTAATTGTTTGATGATCCTTCTTTTAAATATAGTTGAACCAGTACAATAAGCCATACAGATGCACTTAAAGTGGTTTATGCCTGGCTTCTATTAATGTAGATAAGTTGGTAAGAGGCAAGGATTTTTTTAGGGGGGTATCTTTATTGGACTAACTGCATTGTTGGAATTAAATTAGACAAGATTTTGAATGCTGTGCATTCTCCATTCATTACCTAATGAAGAATTCATTGCATTAAAAATCTTGTCCAACTTTATTCCAACCATGCAGTTGTTCCAATTAAAGATATCACTCTAAAAAAAGTCCCTACCTCTTGCATACATCATGTATCATGACGGCTATAGCATCACACTACGTTAGTAAGAAACTGGCTTAAGCTAATTGGATATAATCCATGCGTGAACTGATTTGTGTTCATCAGTATGAGCATTCAACTTTTTCTGTGTTGATAGGGTTTATATGAGCCTCTCTTTTAAAAAGGATATCCAGAGGAAAAAGTGTTTATTTGGGGTTTAGTCATAAGCGCATTTGTTTTCTGTTTTTTGTGGAAGCAGAAAACATTGTTTATGAGTTTAAGAAGAAGTGAATATTTAGGATGAAAATGGATAAGGACAGAGGGACAGATATGAGCATTTGGGAACGGAATTTTTTTCTGTGGACAGAGTACAACATAAAAGTAAGCACAAGCAAGAGTTGGTGATTGATAGATTGGTATAAAGACTATGAGTTAGTAACCCTTGTAGAATGATGTAGGGGAAGTTAGATGAAATAAGATCATAGAAACTGGTAGGAGCATATTGTGTAAGGTCTCAGAAATTTGGGTAGGCTTAGTGACTATGTGGATATATGGAGAGAAAGAGAGAAAGTTTAAGATCTGTCATAATAGCAAGTCTGTGTACTGGAGGATAACTAACAGTATGGTCCCTCATAAGAGGAAAAATAATACACTAGATTTTAGCTTTCTTTAGCTTGAACTATCAAAAGTTGATTCTGGACAATGTGGGCACTTGTACATGTGAGAGGGATTTAGTCCCCCTAAACTGAAAGAGTGTGTTTTTAATTTTGTGGATCTTTAATTGTGACCCACTGTTTCAGTTTAGAGGCTTCCGTCACACTGACAGAACAGTGACAGCCTGCTGTCAGCACCCCCTGCTCTGTCTGCTGCAAGCAGGCTCCATCGGACAAAAATAATGGTGAGGGGCCAAATCCTTTTTTTATTTTTTCCCAGGGCCACCAGCCCAAACTCTTGCATGGCTGGAGGGTGAGCTGCCAATGGCCCCTGAGCTGTAGAGGGCCCTGGTCCTTCCCTCTGCAGTGGTGGTGCCCCCCAGGTGGCACCTGCCTGCTAGCAGCCTGCCTGGGCAACCCCAGGGGTGCCACCATCATGGAGGAAAGGACTGGGCCCCCCTGCAGCTCAGGGGCTGCATGACCCAGTGGCAGCTCATGCAAGTAGGCTCCGTTGGGGGGCGGGGATGACAAGGGGCCTGATCCTTTTTTTTTTCTCCTGGAGCCTGCCTGCATCTCCTAAAGCTGGAAGGCAAGCTGCCAGTGGACCAAGTGGCCCATGAGCTGCGGGTCCTGGTCCTTCCCTCCATGGTGGTGGTGCCCCCCAGAGCTGCCCAGGTAGGGTGCTAGCAGCCCCATGCAGGGGGACCTGGGGGGAAGCTTGGGCTTGGCAGGCTTCTAGTGCCCTGTGCACCATCGCTGCCATCTTCCCACCACCTGGAACTGCCTGGGAATTGGCTGGCTTTCTCCTGGGGCAATGCAGGAAGGTGGCAGGAAGGCAGCTGGTGTGCTGGTGGCTGGAGAAGGTGGCAGGTACAGTCCACAGGCAATCATTTGCTTAAGCAAGAAGGGCAGAAGGACTATAACCTCTATAACCTTCATCCAAATCAGATATTTTTGTAATTTTAAGAAGAAATCTGATTACCATGAAGACAGATTTGCTGGGTCAATGCTATTTGTCAGATTTTAAAGTAAAGAATCCAGAAGTCTTTAGTAAAGAGCTATTCTTTCTGTGGAATAATATTTAAAACATATCAGATTTACAAGGGGAAATTAGGCAGATGTGATGCCTAATATCTGATACCACACATATACTATTTTTTTCTGTCCTTATTGTAGATCAACATGAAATAATAATTGCTGTTATTGGAATTTATAATATTCTTGTCATTATTAACAGGTAGGCATCTTCATCATCTATGAACATTCAGCCCAGATAAGCAAATACTTAATGTATGAAAAGTGATAAAATAGATAACAATAACATGTAATTATTTTCTGAAAGTAAAAATGACTGATATTAACATGCTGAAGAATCTGCAGGTCAACATGAAGTCAAAATGTATCAGTGGCTACAAGAGGCAGACAAGGTTTCATAGTTTCATAGTTTGTAGGGTCGGAAGGGACCTAAGTAGATCATCTAGTCCGACCCCCTACCATGGCAGGAAAGCGTACTGGGATCAAACGACCCCAGCAAGGTGTTCATCTAACCTCCTCTTAAAAATCCCCAGGGTAGGAGCCTGCACCACTTCTCTTGGAAGTTGGTTCCAGATCCTAGCCGCCCTGACCGTGAAGTAGCGCCTCCTGATATCCAGCCTAAATCTACCCTCCACCAGCTTGTGACCGTTATTCCTGGTCACTCCTGGCAGTGCTTGGGGGAACAGTGACTTCCCCAATGCCTGCTGATCCCCTCTAACTAGTTTATAACAGGCCACTAGATCCCCCCTCAGCCTTCTCTTGTGGAGGCTGAATAGGTTCAGGTCCCGTAACCTCTCCTAATAGGGCCTGACCTGTTGTCCCTTGATCATACGAGTGGCCCTCCTCTGGACCCTCTCCAAGCTGTCCACATCCCTCTTGAAGTGCGGTGCCCAGAGCTGGATGCAATACTCCAACTGCGGCCTGACCAGTGCCGCATAGAGGGGGAGAATCACTTCCTTGGACCTGCTCGAGATGCATCTGTGGATGCATGACAAGGTACAGTTGGCCTTCCTGACAGCCTCCCCACACTGCCAGCCCATGCTCATCTTGGAGTCAATGATGACTCCAAGATCCTTTTCCACCTCTGTGCTGACAAGAGGGGAGTTCCCCAGCCTGTAGGTATGGTGCTGGTTCTTCCCCCCCAGGTGCAGTACCTTGCATTTGCCAGTGTTGAAACCCATCCTGTTCTCATCCACCCACCCCTGTAACATGTATAGCTCTGATTGCAGACTATTACTCCCTTCTAGTGTGCCCAGTTTCCCCCACATATTAGTGTCATCAGCAAATTTGAACATGGTGCTTTTCACCCGCTCGTCTAAGTCACTCATGAAGATGTTGAACAGTGCGGGCCTGAGGACCGAGCCCTGCGGAACACCACTGCCCACGTCCTTCCAGGTTGAGAAGAACCCATCCCCTACCACCATCTGGGTGCGGCCCTCCAGCCACTTGGCAACCCAATTGACTGTGTGGGTGTCGACACCGCAGTCCCCCAGTTTCTTGATGAGAACGGGGTGAGAGACAGTGTCGAAAGCCTTCCAGAAGTCCAGGAAGACTATGTCCACTGCTACCCATGCAGCTAATGATTTGGTGATCTGATCATAAAAGGCCACCAGGTTGGTCTGACAGGACCTGCTACTGATGAGCCCGTGTTGGTTGCCCCTAAGCATGCAGTCCCCAGCTGGCCCCTCATGGATGTGTGCCAGAATAATTTTCTCAAACAGGTTGCCTAGGATTGAGGTAAGACTAACTGGCCTATAATTTCCTGAGTCCTCCTTCTTCCCCTTTTTGAAGATGGGAACCACATTGGCCCTCTTCCAGTCCTCCAGCACCACAGCAGAGCACAATGAGTGCTCGTAAAGCCATGCCAGGGGTCCTGCAATGACCTTGACTAATTCCTTTAGAACTCTGGGGTGGTGATCATCCGGACTGGCTGACTTGAATACGTCCAGTCCCTCCAGAAGCTCCCAAACTAGTTCCTCGCTAACCTTTGGCCCAGGTGTGCCTCCCCTGGGGCCTGAGGGGGGCCCAGCAGGGAGGTGGCTGTTCTGGTCCCTACTTAGGAAGACAGAGGCAAATAAATCGTTAAACATGTTAGCTTTGTCATCTGGCATGACGACCAGATTTCCCAACGTGTCCTGCAAGGGGCCTACGTTACCCGGGACCTTCTTTTTGCCCCCAATGTATTTAAAGAAGGACTTCTTATTGACCTTAATCTGGAAAGTTAGCCCTAATTCCATCTCTGCCTTGGCCTTCCTAACTGCCCCCCTACATCCCCGAGTGACTGCAGTATAGTCATCCCTGGTGATGTCCCCTTCTTTCCATTGGGTGTACACCAACCTTTTAGCAAGGAGACATTCCTGGATGCTTTTGGTGAGCCATGGAGGCTTGTGTTCCCTCCTGCTCCCTTTGATCCTCATTGGGATTACCTTCCTTTGGGCTTGGAGGATCGTCTCCTTAAGGAGCGACCACTCTCCTTGAACATCTACTCCCCTCCCCTCTGGGACCTCAGCACTTCCCCAACTATCCTCCTTAGCTTACTGAAGTTTGCCCTCCTGAAATCTAGGGCTTCTGCCTTACTGCAGGCCTTTGCCACCTTGCGCTGGATGGTGAATTCCAGCAGGTGATGATCACTGTCTCCCAGGTGGTCGAGCACCCGCAGCCCCCTCACCAGATCATCACCCGTGGCCAGCACTAGGTCCAACAAGGCATCTCCCCTGGTGGGGCTGTGCACCTCCTGGGTTAGATGGAGGTCCTGCACTCTGTCTAAGAACCTACGTGAATGGTCAGACCTGGCTGACTGCTCTTCCCAGCAGATGTCCGAGAAGTTCAGGTCCCCCATGACTACCACATCCTTAGACTTCACTACCTCAGTGAGCTGACCTAAGAATTGCTGGTCAAACTCTTCCCCCTGTTTGGGAGGTCTGTAATAGACCCCCACTGTTAAGTCTTTTTCCCCTCAACTGCCTTGTACTTTAACCCAAAGCACTTCAGAGTGCCCTTCCTCTGACTCCTTGCTAATTAACGAGGATGTGTATTCCTCCTTGATATAGAGTGCCACGCCCCCACTTCTCTTTCCTATCCTGTCCCTCCTATACAGCCTATAGCCCTTGACATTCACCGCCCAGTCATGCGTTGAGTCCCACCACATTTCAGTGATCCCCACTATGTCCGGGCTGGTGTCAGCTAGCAGGAGGGTGAGTTCCTCCTGCTTGTGGCCCATACTACGAGCATTTGTGTAGAGGCATTTGAGGCCTCCTGTGGATGTGTGTACTGACCCCCTTGTCCCAGTGTTGCCCTGGCCTCTGTCACTTACCTGTTTATTCGTTTCGCTCGTTGGTCTAGGCTGGGCTGTAGTTGTAGGTGTTGCTTGGTCTGGCAGTCCAATGTTTCCTCCGCCCTCAACTTCCCCTTCCCCCAACGAACCTTGTTTAAAGCCCGCAGGGGGAGGTCCGCCAACCTAGAAGAGAACACACGCTTACCTTTAGGGGAAAGGTGGAGCCCATCCCATCCAAGCATGTCTCTCGTCGTGATGTGCCGGTCGTGGCTGAGGAAGCCAAAGCCCGCCTCGAAGCACCATTCCTGTAGCCGCCAGTTGGTCTCCGCAATGCACAGTTCATGCCATCTGCCACGTCCACTCACTGGCAGGATAGAAGAGAAAACCACCTGTGCACCCATCTCCTTCAGCACGCACCCCAGAGCTTGGTAGTCCTCCATCAGGCAATCAGGGCATCTCCTGGCCGCATCATTAGTGCCCACATGGACTAGGACCATGGGGTAATAATCAGGGGGCTGGATTATGGTTTGGAGCATCCCTTTCATGTCCTGAATCCTTGCTCCAGGTAGGGAGTAGACCTAGGTTATTTGGGTGAATCTGATATCTTTTTTTAGACCAACTTAAAATTTTTTTAGCAAGCATTCAGGTTTAAAAACCCTTTGTCAGGCTGAGGAAATCTTTGCAGTTGGTGTGTGCTCTTCCCAGATGGAATGAAATCCTGGATGTAGTCAGTGACTACAATACATGAATGGAAGGGGTTGTCAGAAATTAGCAAGTGAAAGAACCAAGATAAGATTTAAGACAATTTTTTTCACTGTTCTGATTCATGTTGTTTCACTGGGTATATCTGTTTCAAGAGATCTATAGCAATGTAACTTATCACTACAGTGATGTAGTATGAAAGGCACTAACTGTGATGCCTCTGCTACTGCTCATTGCTACTGAACAATAGGGTCAAAAATAATCTGTGCACTGCCAGGACTGTGCAGTATCGGCAGGTACTATGCAGTCATTTAGTATTTTACTCATTTAGTACTAAAGCAAGTACTAAATGACTGTGCAGTACCAACTGCACAGTCAGGGGCATGTGTTAATGTTTCCAATGTTTATCATTTTACTGCTGGCATGGTTAAGACCAGACCAGCTTTGTGGAACAATTCTGACTAGCCATTTTTTGAAATATTCACTATAATTATTGTGGCTCTCTCAAAATAAATTATGATTGTTCTTTGTGTTGACCTTTTGTTACCCATTGTTTGTTTCAAAATAACTTAGATATACTGTCATTCCTTTTTTAATTATAAGGCTTATCCATTGAAGCAATAACATTGTCATACTGAATGTCTTAGAAGGACCACTATGTACTGTTTTATTATAACTGTTTATAAGTTTCTATTGTCTTCATTAATATGATTCATATCACTAATAAAGATGCGAGACAACTCCAGCATCTTAGTACTTCTTCCTACAATTCTATTGACTTGCTTTGTCCTTGATGGTAAAGTTTCACTACCCTGTTTTGCAGGAATTATATTTTAGAACCAGACTCACAACAGAATAATTTATACTACTAAAGAGATATGGCACTTTGTAGGACTTCTGATTTGTGCCTCAGTGGAATTATGGCTTTATAAACACATAGATTCTGTCATAATGGATTAACATCATAAGGAAGCCCTACATTTTTATCTAAAAAACCCTGATATTATTTAAGAATGGAATGGGAGTTAGTCTGCACACTGTTATAGAGAAAACTTTCCAAAGTATGCTTGGCACATTTTTATGGAAAATGACTTGCCCTTTTCCTGCAGGGCTCTGGATGTGAGCAGCAACAACCCTGGGGCTGCATCCCAGCTGCCAAGTGCAGCCACTCCCCTGTGTGCAACTCCAGGCCCTGTAGAGTCACGAAAAAGATGCTGTTTGTGTGATTTTGCAACATTTAAGAGATAAGATGCTCTGTACCAGGGGCTGTGCACTGCCTGGCCTCAGATCAGGTGTCAGGCATGCACAGGTGCCCAGGAACAATAGTAAATTGGGTGGGTAGGCCTGGGCCTAGGCAGCCACCAGCTAAACCCCCTTTCCCCTCCCCCCTGCACACACCCCTGGGACCAGTGGGCTGCTGGGTGCTGGCCACAGGCAACATGTTTCCCCCACACTCTTCCAAGGGTAAGACAGTACCCGCTGCCATATGTCAACTATAAGTGCTATAGGGCTTATGATCTTTTTAGGATGACATCTTCTCTTCTCCTTTAGAAGGTAAGGGGTCCTATATTACCACTAAACCCCTCCCACTTGGTAAAATCTTGCCCACCATGACTTTGATGTTTAATAGTTGTCCATTTCAATGAGAGGATGTTCCAAACGCTCCCCACAAAACTCCAGAATGGTGTTCCCTGACATGGCAGCACAACAACAGAAACAAATGGAAATATGGGGCTCCACCATTCCCTGCACCCCATGCTTATGCCACCTCAAACCCTGAGACTCAGAGATTTAATAGATTAGACATTAGGGCTGGAAGGGACCTCAGAAGATCATCAAGTCCAGCCCCCTGCCCCAGGGGCAGGAAGTCAGCTAGGGTCCAAGGATCCCAGCAAGATAGGGGTCCAAATGTTTCTTAAATGAGTTCAGAGTAGGTGCTTGCACCACCTCTGGAGGGAGTCTATTCCAGGCCCTGGGGGCTTGGATAGTAAAGAAGATTTTTCCCTATGTCCAGCCTAAAATGGTCGTGGAGGAGTTTGTGACCATTTGACCTTGTCATCCATTGGGGCACTCTGGTGAACAGGTATTCCCCCAGATCCTGATGCTCACCCATTATATACTTATAGGCTGCCACCAGGTCACCCCTGAGCCTGCACTTTTTCAGGCTGAAGAGTGCCATGGCTCTCAGCCTCTCTTCATAAGACTTGTTCTCATGCCCTCTAATCATGCGCATGGCTCTACTCTGGACTCCCTTCAGGGTATATAAAAAAAAGATCAAAGGAAAAGGGAAAAAAATCAGAAACCCGAAAGTAAAGCTACACTTGTAGCTCTAGCTGAACTCTGAGTTGAGAAAAGTTACCTAGAGTTCATGCCTTTCTCGCTGCAGTTTTTCTCCCAGCTTATCTGTCTAATAGCCTGGCTTGCTTCAGGTGAGCCCCTTGTTTGTGCTGGTATCTCACTCTCCCAACATCTCACTGCCTCATCTGCCTCAAAGTTCCTCTCACCTCCATTCACCCTTTCACTCAAACTGGCTCCCAGCCTCACTTTTAGCTGAGTGGCTCTGAGCAAGGAGTTTCCTGCTGCACGTCCATGTCAGTCTCTCTCCCAGGCTGTCCCTCTCTGGGGTGGAAACAAGAAGTGCAGAGTGTTGTGGGCCAATCAGAGCCAACAGCCACTCCAGAAGTTGATTTTCCAGCCATTCTTACTCACCACATTCCTCTAGTCTTCTAAAGTAAGGGTGGAGAAAGGTGTTTTCTCTCTAGGAAATCTCTTTCCCTGTTTCCTCTACCTCTTATATTGTAGTTATAGACCCCACTGCCCCTCCCTCCCTCCACAGGCCAGCCGCTGTCCTGTGGTGATGCACAGCCCATAGCGCCTGGGCTTGGGGGACACAGGGCTCCCAGATGACTGGTATAAGGAGCTGCCCATGTCCCCATCATATCCACAAGGTTTTTTTGGGGAGAGGTGTCCCAGAGCCAGCTTCCCCTCCCCCCAACCCCTCCTGTGGCACTGCTGCTCCCCAAGCATGCCCCTGCAGCACATGTCCTGTGTGGTGCAAGAGGAGCTGTTTGCACAAACTGAGGGGTACCCAACACACTATACCCTGCTGTTGCTAATGGTCATGGTGCCCCAGCCCAGGATGCTGAGCTATGATAGATGGGAAACAAGCCTGGGCTGCCCCACAATCTCTACCACTTCCTGGAGGGCTACCTGTGGGTGCATTATGTATCCCTGCCCCTCACTGCTGAGAAGAACATCACCACTGGCCACCAGCATCAATATGTTCCTTGATGTGTGAAAGGTCTATGCCCACCTAGCTGTATAGGCATAGGCTGCTCAATACAATTTTGCACTGTCTCCTGCCTCCCTGTGCACTGTTCAGGGGAACCCAGGACCAGGGGAGTGCAGGGAGGTTGGGCAGGGAGGAGAGGCTGGGGTAAGAGCCATAAGCAGGGGCAAGAGTCAGGGTTGGGAGGGCCCTCCCCCTAGTGTGCGCCTTAACACATGGCCAGTGATGCTGTGGCTGGCAGCTCCACTAGGTCCCAGCTGTCAGTGATGGCATACACCTCTATGTGGTGTGCTTGAATGGAAGGGTAAGTGTGCGGGTGTCTGGCCCAGGGCTGCCAGCCCAGGATGGAGCTGGTGCTGCTGGTGGCTGGTGGTGTCATGAATGGCTGCATCTCATGACAGGAGCTGAGGCTGTGGAGCTGGCATGGTAAGCAGTGGCCCGGTGTCGCCAAGCTTCTGGTGGAGACTGTAGCTGGGGAGCTCAGTGGGACAGGCTGCTGAACACCCAAAGGGTACTCCCCCGGTGATATGTTACTGTGGATGTCAGATTGGGTGGGGGCTTGGCCAGGCTGCCTGTATTGCTATAGACAACACAGCTGCAGCCTGTGTCCCAGGGAACAGGGATGTCCATTGCTGCATAAAGAGCATGAACTTGCAGGCACTCCCTGACTGATGATTGTGCCCAGTGATGGCAACCCAATGTGCCTGCCAGACCTTGATCTTTATGCGGTGCTGCCATGCCAGCCAGTTGTCCCTGCACTCCTGTATCTAGCCTGACAGCCCCTCATAGATGTGGGCATTGCGGCACCCACCCACTCAAACTAGTGCTGCACCTCCACCTCTTCCCATAGCATCATGAGATCACCAATCTCCTGTGACCAACTGGGGCCCTGGGTGGTGGGTAAGGGTATGGCATGAGTGGTGGCAATTACAAGGCCATCATGAGCCCCATACTTGTTCTCTGGGACTCTGTGCAGCTGGCCCCATGCTGTGCAGCTGGCCTGAGAAGCTGCCTACAGTGCCCAGCATAGGGACCCAGTGTGGGATCGGCAGCTTTGTGACTAAGGCAATGCCCCACAGCACCTGAAGGTTTAGGGCAAGCTGCTGGGGGTGTGCTGTGTTGGCAGTGGATTTATGACCCAGATACTTTGTTCCAGGTGGACCCAAACCTTCAGACTGACCACAACCTCTCCATTTGATAATAAGCTAATTTTATTGATACACAGTGATAGCAGATAAGAATAATGCAAACAATTCTATATCTACCCATCCCAGGGCTCACAAAGCAATGGTACAGCTGCCCAGGATGCAAGCTTCACCCTGAGGTTCTTTCTTTCATATCAGATGTCAGCAGCCTGGAGGTCAGAGGCCAAGGCCTACCCCTCACCAATGGAGTGGGTGAGATGAGCTGGCGGTGTGTCCTTTGACCATGGTGGCTTTGGGTTTTCCTTTCAGAGACCCTTTGCTGCTCTGAAATACCTCCTTTTGTATTCTTTCTCTTACTTGATGATTCTTCATCTCTGGGCATCATTGATTGGTTTCCTGTGATTGTCATACTGTCCACATTCTGTCCTGTCAGCATATTTCTTTGTTTCACAAACCCATCACAGGCACAGGTCCTAATTTTGCTGCTTGCCAATTCTCCTAATTTGGTCCATCTACCAAACCAGAAATCCCAAGGGCTCTGCAGTTTGGCATTATGACCTGCAGAGTCCTTTATCTCTGTTTAGGTACACTGTTCATGTTATGGAACAATGTAGTACATGTCTTCAGTTTCCTAACTTGTGTGTCTGTTTGCTGCTTGCCTATGTCAGACACAGTGGGCCTTGAATAAAACTTTGTCACAAACAGGCTTTTAGAAATCAATTAACCCTTGCCATTGTTCTGGACCATTATTCTAATGCATATCTACTTTACCTACAAGCCAATTCCCAAAAGCAAACCTCTAAATACCATTTCCTAGCCACCAGGCTGTGGACAGGTGGAGCTGGCCCCAGCAGCCAGAAGCTGCCTGCATCTGGGCCTACAGGCTGGCAGGCCAGACTGGTACCTGCAGTACCCTGCAGTAGCCTTCAGCAGCCTGCAGGCCTGGACAGCATGGGCTTGACAGCCACACAGCACTGCAGTGCCAGACAGCAGCACTGGGGTACAGGCAAGCTGGGGCAAGTGGCCTACAGCCTGCCCAAGGGGACAGAGGGGCCTGGAGCAGCCTTTTGACTTCCCCATTTCCTTACCACTACTGTTTCTTTTTTTTGCTTCTATGCTCTCTTCTTTTTTTCTGGCTATTGCTTTGTTTGTATGGAGCAAGAGTTCCTTTCTCCTTGTTGTTTAATGCTACTCTCCCATCATCTTTTTTTTGTTTAGTTGTTACACTTCCCCACTCTCTTTCTCTTCTTCATCTTCCTTTGTTTTGTTATTTTTTAATTTTCCTACTTCATTCCTAAACAGCCAGTGTATGAGAAAGTGATCCTGGCCTCATGTTCCTAGCCTGATTTTGAAATCAAAGCATTTCCTATTAGTTTGTGATACACATCTGAACTTTTGGATGATTCCCAATTAAATCTGAACCTTTTAAGACTTGCCTATAACCATACATTTAAGACTCCAGCCTATATGCTACCTGCCATGACATGAAGCAATATACTAGAAAAATATTTCAATTTGATTATGGGACGGTATGTTGCCAGAATATAACAAATCAACTTGTTGTCATTTACACAAGTCTTAGAAATGATCAAGTGCTTTTGAAACGTTGGTGCTTAGTTTTGTTTCAGGTGTCTTTCTGCCTAAGCTCAATTCAGACCCAAACACTTCTTCTAAAATACTAGTTCTAACTCATTGTCAGTGAGGTCCTAACATTTTTTCTAGGCACCTCCATCTCAAACTTTCTATCATTTTGACAGTAGAATCTCATTTGCAGCAAAAGCATAAGAAAGACAAATCTGTGGCTTGACATCTTATGACATCTTGGTATGGGTGATGAATTTCTGTTATATGTGAGGTTCAAAGTTACTGGGGAATGGGCAGACAAGTAGGAGAACAGCCTTCACAGTAACTTAAGGCTCACCAGTATTGAAACATCCTTCCAGGTAACAAAGTAACATCACATTTAAGTGTAGATTACCCTATAACCCAGGTAGTTTTTCATAAAATGTAGTTCCATATTTTATCTTCTTATTTCTTAGAACAGTGCTATCATTAGATAGCATGTTTAGTCTCCGATTGTTCATACAGAATTATTTTATGAATATTTGAAACATATTTTGATAATGCATACCATATACTGAGATTTAAAAAGGAACATAAACATAATAGGCATTTATTGTAAGTGCATGTATAGATATGCATTAAAGTACATGTGTAGATGTGCCCAGAGACCATGTCTATGCAAGATGCTGACCACACAGTCCTTACTGTGCAGTCATTTTGCCCTTGTATAAACAAGGACTAAATGACTGTGCAGTAACCTGAGTTACTGTGCAGTAGCATCAACAAGCAGCTTTTTTGTGATGCTACTGTGCAGTAGCACAAGACTACTATACAAAAGTTTTGCATCATGGTTTCTTCCACGTGACACTACTGCACAGTAGTCTCAGGCTACTGCTCAGTCAGCATCTCATGTAGATGTGGCCAGTCTGTCCTACTGGCTAGCTAAAGTTGCTCCCTGGTTTTGTGCCTTTGAACAAATACAGCAGTTTTACCAATTTTAAATTATCCAGTTTACAACAGATCATGCAGAACCAATGTAATGATTCCATCTCTCTGTTACTTATAATGGTTAAAGTGAAACTAAGCTAAGTTTAAAGTTATATCAGTTTTGTCCAGTAATATTGAAACAGAAATGTACAGACAAAAGTTTTGTCAGTTCAGTTGGCACTCACTCCCAAGTAGTATGTTTCCTTCTTACCTTTAAAATGGTATATTGTTACTTCTGTCCATAGCCTTAGGCCTTAATTCTATCCATACAGTGTACAAGTTGACCAGGAGTCTACCTCAGGGCTGTGGATTTCATTGGGTGACAAGCCATCTAAAAGGTAGACACTGCAGCATCTAATTTCTTTCAAGGATGTTTTAACAGTCTGCTGTAGATTTCTCCATCGTTATCCAACAACTACTAGAACTTTTCACAGCTATTTCATGATGACAGTCAGACTATAGTTTATTTGATTTTGAGGAGTCTCTGACAACTTGTCCTTCATAATGAGATACCATAGATGAATTATACCCAAATGTGGAAAAATGAAAGTTAACCTCTGTAATTCAGGAAATATTAAATATTTAGTTCTATATTTTATATTCTAACTTCTTAGAACACTGTTATTACTGCACAGCATGATTAGTATCTGATTGTTTATGATGAATAAAAAAATATTCTGCTTGTGTGTTAATTTGTCAAATAATGTCTTACCTTTTCTGGAGCCACTCAAGAGTTAGACCAGTCGTTTGGAATAGTACTTGACTCCAGATACCCTTTTTTGACTATAGTCAGATCTTTAAATCAAATAATATCTTAATTTTTCTTCTTCCCTACCATTAGTGCAAACAAATTTTGTTATAACGTCTCTGTGGTGGTTCTTTTTTCCATCCTGTAGGTTGAACTGCATCTTCTTCTATAACAAAACTAATAGTTATTTTAATACCCTGCCGTCTATAGTTATTTGTATTCAGATTTCACTTCCTTTTCTTTAGTTGGCAAAAGAAACAAATATCCACAGTGCCCAGATTATTATTTTTTGCTTATGGTTTTCTCAGTGTATTCAGGCCTTTCCAGGACTGCTGCAGTGAAGAAGAATACAAGTGTGGCATTTTTCCCCTTTCAATTGATCTGATATCACAGTAATGGAGTTGTTGGCACTGATTACTCCAGTATTTTCAATATCTGTCCTTTCCTTCTACTTTCTTTTGGAATCTGTAACAATAGATGACCGCTCTGGCTTTGGTGACTGTCATCACCCTCTTTGTTAATGGCATAGATTTTCTATTTTTCATTCTGCTGCTTTGACTATCTGCTGGCATGCAGCACTCCTCTGAAGTGGCAGGCTTGGCAGGCACTCTTAGCTACTGTAGTGTTAAACACATGGTCAGCCCTACATTTGAAATATAACCTAGAGAAGTAGGAAGGAAACAGACAAAAGAGAAGGTAGATAGTTCATCAGTACTGTGGGAGGGGAGGGGGTTATTTTATTGATTTGAATGGGTTTGTTTTTGCTTTATATAAGTGTAAATGGAAAAAATCAGGCACAGAGTCTCTTCATTTTCCAGGTATGTGTGTATACATATACCTGCAGCCTGCAGAGAAGGCATGACCTAGACAGAATTAAAAAAAAAAACACTTCTGAAGAAACTATAGGGGCAACATCCTCAACTAATGGAAATTGCCATAATTTTATTAGAATTCATGGAGCCATGCCAATTGACATTATATTACCTGACTCATAATCAATTCTTTAAAGCTGAATTTTAGATGAGAAAAGATTTCATTAGAACAGACTTTGTTACTTAAAAAATAAAAAAAAATCACAATAGCATTTTTCATGCCAACTTCCTCTATATAGTGCTAGTAAATAACCTAAACTGTCTAGTATAAATGCAATAAATGGAAACAGCAGGTAAGAGTAGGAGAAATGAAAAATTAAAAGTAATTAAAACAATTTGTATTATATCTTTCTCCATTATATTGTCTTTATCCTTCAGAATATAATTTAACTAGTGACACTGGGGAATTTATGTATAGGAGCAAAATCAGGCAGATGCATCTACTTTTTAAATCTCATTTTGGTTATATATAATCAATCTTTCAGCTATTTTAAGTAATTAAGAGAAGGGTATTTATCTCTTCAAATCTGAAGATAATCATTGTTCCTATTGTTATTAGCATTATTGGGGGTAACCATTCTAACATTTTTAAAGCTGTAGAAAAGTTTGAAAACCAACATTGTGTGGTGACAATACCACAACGTTTTTCAATGTTGGGGAGAACTTCTTTAGTAAAAGGTCACAAAGGAGATTGTAGTCCAGATTTTAAAAATCAGCACTTATATTTCTTTTAAATGTGCCACTCTTTCGGCTGCTAACTCCTATTTTGAATCTGTCCCTAAATCACTTTTGAAAGCCAAATTTAGGCTCCTTGATTAATTAAGCACTGTAATTATCAATAGAGGATTGCCAAAATAGTGTAACAAATCTAGTCCTACCTACCAATCATTATTTTATCCTTTTATGTCATTGCATTATTTTTTCTATAGCACTGATTTATCTTTTATTCCATAACATTCACCACATGAAATTTTGTCATACTGAACAATTTTTTCCTTTTCCTTCTTGAAGTATTCATAGAAAGGAGCAATATGTTCCCTGTTCATTACTGCTTGGCTAAAATATGTATCATTTTTTTACCCTTCAGAAACCTTTCTCCAGATTTTCTTTCTTCCTTTCTGAATTTTTACACAATATATTAAAATTATTGAACCACAGTATTTTGAAATTTCCCACTTTGGAACCATTTGACAGATAAATTCCACATGAGTTCCTTTTCATGATGATGTGGGGGTAATGAAAATGCCAGTTTTCTGGTACTCTGCTCTGTAATATTATAATGATATAATATGATACCATATTAATATATACTAAATGTTATAATGTAGCACATACATATATAATTATTGGGGGATGCCTTGCATAATTACAGATCTTCCAAATTTTCTACTTTAGCAGTTCTTTGTGGATGAAATGATAATGCTTTTGATGATACAGGGAATAAAGGCATATTCTGACCACAGAATCTACAGTCTATTACTTGGATTGGGGTTGCTGTTGGCTCTGGAACTGAATCTGATGGTATGGTTCTGCTAGCAAGAGAAAGTTTCACTGTCTGTGAAGAAAGAAAGCTGGAGACGTGAGCAAAAATACATTTTTCAGAACATATTAACACTTGAAATGTGCTATACTGTAACTGCCCTATTCCTACCAACTGTTTTCCATTTGTGTCACTTCTAAAACTATTAGCAATTTTCTAATACTATCAGGCTAGTTACAGATGTTATACAAGGGCTCTTTGGGATGAATGCATTGTAGAGAAGGATCCTCATGACACCCCTCAAATTTCCGTTTTCACTTGCTCATGCGGTGTTCAGCTGCAGCTTGTAAGCAATGTGTTTCTTTGCAGTATGAGAGAAACTCACATTCACTGTAAGCCTTGAAAAGTTGGTTCTCTTAACCCATTGGATAATATACTGCTTTCTAGAGAAAGAGAAAAAACCTGTTATATAAGATTTAGTGGGTCATTTTTAGCAGGAAGAAAAGAAAGACAGAGCTGAAGAGGGTTTGCAGGTGAGAGGAAGGCATAAGAGTACAGAGGATTAAGAAAGAAGGTAGAGGGAGAGTATCCCTTAAATAGTCCAGTCATTTATATACATCTCATGTGTTTTTAGGACAGACCTTTTTTTAGTTTCAGTGTGTTTTTGGGATGGACCTTAGCATAAGGAAGAAAGTCAGCCTAAGGGGGAGGTCACTTTTCTAATCTTGACATTTGGCTGCCATCTTTAAAAATGGTGGCCATGACTAACATGATGAATAAATGCCAATATTGCAGTAACTATGAGGCCAATTTTAATTTTCTAAATGACTCTAAATAGGTATTGCAATAACCTACAGACTTCCTTTGCTTTTGATGAGTAATGGCTCATTGTTTGGCAGCTCTAAGCTTTTAAATACAAAATAACAACATGACTTTCCAGTTTTTAAGGTATGACATACAGCATATAATGGTATCTGCTCTTAATGTTTTGGTAATTCTATCCTAATCCTATCCTAATCTTACCTACATTTTTTCTTCTTTCTTAATGAATGAAAAGAAGATGAAGAACAATGGATGACACAACAAAGGCTGGAACTTCCCAACAAACCAAGAGGCCAGCACTTTTAGTTGCAGCACCACCAGAATCAACCAAGAAAAAAACCTAAAAAATTCATTAACGATGTGTGTGTCATATGTGAAAAAACTTCAACATACAAAAAGAACCCCTTATAGTAACTTTCCCAGGATACATGGAATAAACTTAAACAAAAAGCTCAAGATTGGAAGGACTTTGGTTGTAGATGTAATGCAAGTTTTGATACTGTTTGGGCACATCTTCATGTGCATTTACTCTGAGGTGAGTTAACACTACAGTAAATTATTCTTGAGTAAACCCCATCCAGGGCAGGCATCGATATGTGCAGGGAAGCAGAAGCAGATTTGTTGCTCATGGCAGCTGTCTGCTCCCGCTCTCTGGGACCCTACACCACCCCCCTGCCACTGCCACTGCCAGCAGTCATCTCGAAAAGGTATCCCCATGCACTGCTCCCAGGCCACCTGCTTCCCTGGCTCAGAGCAGCATGCAGAGCATGGTGGCAGCACACGGTGGCTCTGTTGCCCCAGCCTCTGTCTGCTGTGTTATGTGTTACTTCAGCCCCTGGCCCTGGGAGTGATGTCCATCACCCCAGGCTCCTGCTGGCCAATGTGCTGGCCTTGCTGGGGGGACTGCCACCTGGTCCAGGGCAGTCTTGGCCCTGGTGCAACACACACCCAGCCTGATCTGGCTCCCCACAGTGTCCTAGGCCTCCTATTACGAGGCTGCAGCTGCCCAGACCCCATGCTGCTGCCTAGACCCCAGAAAAGGCATTGACAGTATGCTCCTGGGAGCCACCACTTGGTCCACCCATACCTTCCTGGGCCTTTATCCCTGCCGCCTCTGGGCCTACCCAGCCAGCCAGAACTGATGGCTGCATGTCATCCAGACCACCTAGGATGATAAGCAGTGGTTTAAGTCCTTTTGGATGACCCAAGCCACCTTGCTGGACCTCCTGGAGCAGCTCTGCTTATACCTGGAGCAGCAGAACACCACCATGTGGTGGCCCTTGCCTGCAGACACTTGGCTGGCCATTGCCCTGCTTAAGCTGGCCATGGCTGCCAGCCTCTGCTACATCAGCCACCTCTTTGGCATGGGAAAGGCAACCACCAGGAAGACCATCCTGGAAGTGTACAGTGCCCTCCAGGACATGCTGGGGCACACCATGCTCTGAGTGCATGACCCCCTGGTGGTGGTGGCAGGGTTCTGTGCCCTGGGATTCCCCCAGTACGTTGGGGCCCTGGACAGACCTGCACCCCCATCACCTACCAGCTCCATAATGACTACTCCTATTACAGCAGGGCTTCAATACCATTGTGCTTCAGGCCCTCATTGATCACCACAGTGCCTTCATGAATGTGAACACCAGCTGGATAGGCAGTGCCCATGATGCCCATGTGTTCTTCAACTCTGTTCTGCCAGCCCTGGTGAAAATCAGGTGTTTGCACTGGGGGTTCCAGACCTCCAGCTGTGTATGGTGGTGGTGGTCCCACCCCTCCTCAACAGGGACCTTATCTCCACTGGTCCCCTGGCTCATGAAGCCCTACACCAGCCAGCTGGACCCCTGCCAGGCCCATTTCAACCAGTGCCTGGGCCAGCCCTGAACCCTGGTAGAGTGTGCCTTTGGCTACCTAAAAGGATGCTGGTGCATCCTCACTGCCTGCCTTGAGGTTGCCAAGGCCAACATCTCCTGGGTTACTGTCACAGCCTGAATGCTGCATAACATCTATGAGGCCAAGGAAGAGCTCTTCTGCAAGGCCTGGTTGAAGGATGCACAACAGGTGGAGGATGCCTGGTATCAGGAGCACTAGCTGCGCTGGGGCCCTAGGTGAGCTGCACACTCACCAGCATGGGTCAGGGCACTGGGTTCAAGAGGCTCTGGCAAAACACGCCCCCCTGCATTCCCTGCTGAATTCCACCTGGATTGCTGCCCGTGGATGCCCAACCCATCAAGCACCCCCAGCACCATGCTCAGTGGACAGTTCTCAGAAAAATAGTTTATTCCCCTCCATGGAGACCCCTTCCCTACCCCAGAACAGACCCCATCTCCCCACCCTCCCCAACAAAATCCCATTCCCCACTCCCCTTTCCCCACAGAATGCCCCACTCCCCCCAAAACCTCTCCACCACCCACCCCACCCACCACCAATAAAACACCCTCTTCCCTGTGAAGACTATGTACAGTGCAGGCTATGTGTGTCCTCCTGAGGTAGGGGGTAGGTGCACCTAGGGGTCTGATCCCAGGAATAGGCCAGCACCTTGGCTGCTGGCTCCTCCCCTATGGGTGCTTGTGGAGACAGCAGGCAGGGGGATTTCCCAGGGGTAACAGGCACTGCTCAGCTGATGTGACCATCTCCCCCTCCTGTAGCCACCAAGCTGGGCCAGCAGGGATGGTGCACCATCCTGGACCCACTGCAGGCAGCTCCTGCTCTGGGGCTGTATGGAACCTCACTGAGTGGTGGGGCTGGACCCAGGGGGAGAGGCTAGGTGGCAGGAAACCTGGGGTGGGGGCCAGGACAGAGGCTCCTGGCCAGTGGAGGCACTGCTACACCACAGCCCAAGTTGATGGTGACCCTGATATGCAGCTACAAGGTCTACAGAGCTGGAAGAAAGATGCTGTTTGTGAGAGTTTGCAGCATTTCTGAGATAAAATGCTCTGTACCACAGGGATGTACACTGCCAGGCTTCAGATTGGGGATCATGTCTGCATGGGTGCCCATGGATCATGGTAAGTCTGCCAGACAGTCCCTGACCCAAGTGGCCACCAGCTGAGCCACCCATCCCTGCTCACAGGCCCTTGTTGAAGATCGTAAGCTTCAATAATGTGGAGGGCAAGCCTGCCCTGCAACCTCCACCTGGAGGAATACTTGTGGCTGTGCTACACATCCCTGCCCCTTGCAGGCAAGGAGGACATCACCATTGGCATCAATGCACTCCTTGGCACATGAGAGGCCTGTGCCCACTTAGCTGCAGGGGCACAGGATGCTCAATAAAGTTTTGCATTGTCTCCTGCCTCCATACATGTTGGGGGGTGGGGGAGTGGGGAGCCTGGGGTAGCATTGGTGGGCCAGGTGGGGAGAGGGGGCAGGGAATAGGTCCCAGGCAGGGGCCAGGGTGTTGGGCCCTCCCCCCAATGCAGGGCTTACCAGGTAACTGTGGCAGGTGAGCCTAGCATCCTGTATGGTCCCCATTGGTGATGAGGTTGTGTGGCTCCCAGTGGTGTCCTGGGGTGCAGTGACTCAGAGTCCAGTTTCCTGGATGGAGTCCCCCTCCAGGGAGGAGCTGGATCCACTGGCCTTATGGGTGAAGCTGAGCATGTGAAACTGGCAGGTCAAGTGCTGACCTGGGCCTCCAGAGCTGCTGGAGGCAGTCAGGGGCAGGAAGGATGGCGGGATGGGTTCCTGGTGACCTGAGGAGCCCTCCTCTGGTGATGCATCACCACAGGTTCCAGGTGACAGTTGAGGTTTGAGTAGACTGCCCATGCTCAAGTAGATGGTACGGCTCATTCCAGGGTCTTGGGGCATGAGGATCTCATCCAGATGCTGCATAAAGGGCATGGGCTTGTGGGCAGCTTCCAACCAGGAGTTGTGGTCAGTGACCATTACCCACTGTGCCTGCAAGGCCTTGACCTTTATGTGTCACTGGCACACCAACTACTCATGTCTATGCACCTCACATATAGGCTGAAAGCCCCTCATAAATGTGCGTGTTGGAATACCCACTCAGCACAAACTGTCTGAGGACCTTGGCCTCAACCCACAGTGCAATGAGGTCCACAGTCTCCTCCAGGGACCAGCTGTTTTGATTATGAACATCTACAACAAAATTTGATGATCACCAATGAAGAAATCCAAAATACTTGTGATAACAGACACACTCTATGATATCTGTATAAGAAGCTTGAACATTATTTTGGAAAATACATTAGGTTTCAGTGTAGGTATTGCAGAAATTAATAGTCCATAGTTTATGCCCACAAGCACAGAGGAACATATGTTGAAAGTGCAGTGTACAGTTGGGGTATAGACACTCCAGAAGTGATACAGAATGTAGCCAAGCATCTTTACTCCAAGCATTGAATGGAGGCTGGAATCCCATGGCCATATGGGATTAATAAACTGAAAGAAGACAACACACCCAATGACATTCACAATCTTTTGACATTACTTGCTTAATCCTCATTTTACATTTGAAGAAGGCTGTACACTGGTTGCAGAATGACTCCAACCAGCTGTACATTTTCTGGCTGAAAAATTGTTGCACAGGAAAGTGACAGGGAAGCGATAGCCAATGCAAGTCACATGATCTATGTATGTTCACAACATCATGGGTAATAAGGAACTAATTGAAAACCTGAAGGAAATGAAACTCAGAATTTCTTATAATGATGTTCTTAATGAACTTTCAGCATGGACACTGCAGGAACTTTATCAATCTGACCATAGTTCAATACTTTCAGTGGATATACCACAATGAATTCAGCATTGTCAGTTGTGTCCAAGTGAAATTGCTCTGGGTCTGCATAGTATTGTTGTCATGGACAACAATGATTTCAATGAAGATGGGTTAGCAGGCTCCAAAAGAAGCCATTATGCAAATTTAATTATGGCACAACCAATTTTATTTTGCCAAGAATGAACTATTTCAGATACAACAACCTTGGTTATACCAAAATCTGAAATTTGGAAAAGGTCTAGACTGCCCAGTTATCACCAAAAATTATGGGAGTGGCAAATTACATGCTCAACCACAACCGTGAAGATTGGAGGTTAGTTCTGAGGGAATACTGGTTCACTGGTTAACTGCCAATGCACTTCTCTAAGCGATTCAACCATGTGGAAGGGTCCAACCATTTTCTGGATATCACTGCTCTCTTAAAACCAATGTCATAAAGTGGGAAAAATGCAATGGTAAATGTTATGCACAGCCTCCAAGCAAAGAAGTTGCTATAGATGTGATGGATTGGTGCCAAAAAGTTGCTGACCTGAAAAAGATGCTAGCGATTCACTTGGTTGTATATCAAGCAGGGTATAAATATATTGAAGAGACCCTTTGTGAAGATAAGAAGAGATGGCCTCATGTGAAGGGGGTATTTGTCAGGTTTCACACAGAAATGTCTTATCCCAAGAAAAGAGATAAGCAGGTAGTGAACTTGAAGAATTAGTTGTTGCTGCAGGAGTTGTGGCTGCAGATAGTGCACACAGAACATTTTTTGGTAAATGTTACAATAGAGGAATGTGCCTCCACAAACTAGTAACAGAAGATTTACTTAATATGTTAATCCATAGATACCTCCAAAAGACTCCTCAAGCAATTGACAGCTTGAAACACTTGGTATTTATCACTACAAAAAATGGACATGATGAATTCCTCAGTTGAACTGCTTTTCAGCAATTGTTACATTCAAAGTTTGAAGAAGTGCTCAGTTGTCAATCACATATGGCTAGGAATCTTCTGCCTTATATCACTGATATTGAAATCCTCTTTCAAAATTACCATTGTCTGAGGAGAGGAACAAATTTTGAAGAGTACTTATCGACTTGCCATAGAATGCTTCCCCTGTTAACAGCTATGGACATTCCAAGTATCTAAGATACCTGTCCTTGTAATACTGGCAAATAACAACATTGAGAGAAGATGAAAAGGTATACATGGCTACAACCTGCAGCTCGCAATTGTGGGGAGGCAGTTAGAAAGGCCAAAGCTATCATGGAGCTGAGGATGGCATCCCAAGTTAAGGATAACAAAAAATTGTTTTTCCGATATACGGGAGTAAAAGGAAGGCCCAGGGTGATATAGGACCACTACTGAATGGGCAAAAGCAATTGGTGACAGGCAGGGGGGACAAGGCTGAACTTCTTAATGAGTTCTTTGCCTCGGTGTTCCTAAACTAAGGGCAAAACAAGTCTCACAATGGGTTCATAGAAAGACAACAGCCGAGTGCCAGACTACCAAGTGTTGACCCTGAGATGGTTCAAAGTCACTTGGAAGGACTGGATCCATTTAAGTTGGCAGGCCCAAATGAGCTCCATCCGAGGATACTGAAGGCACTGGCTGATGTCATTGCACAGCCACTGGTGAGAATATTTGAGCACTCGTGGCACACAGGCCAGGTCCCAGAGAACTGGAAAAGGGCCAGCGTGGTCCCTATTTTCAAGAAGGGGAGGAAGGAGGATCTAGGCAACCACAGGCCAGTCAGTCTCACCTCCATCCTTGGTGAAGTCTTTGAAAAATTATTAAGTCTCACATATGTGAAAGCCCTGCAGGAAAAATTATGCTGAGGGGAAACCAGCATGGGTTTGTGGCAGGTAGATCACACCTAGTGAATCTAGTCTCTTTTTATGACCAGGTTACAAAGGACCTGGATGCGGGAGTAGGGGTAGATATCATTTACTTAGACTTCAGGAAGGCCTTTGATATAGTATCCCACTCAATACTGGTGAACAAATTAAGAGGCAGTGACTTGGATGATTACACAGTCTGGTGGGTGGCAAATTGGCTAGAGGGTCATACCCAGAAAGTGGTGGTGGTCAGTATGAACATGGAAGGACGTGGGCAGTGGTATCACGCAGGGCTCAGTCCTTGGACTGATACTCTTCAATGTCTTCATCAATGATTTGGACGAGGGAGCGACGTGTACTCTGTCCCAGTTTGCGGATGATACAAAACTGGGGGGAGAAGTGGACATGCCGGAGGGCAGAGAACAACTAGAGGCAGACCTGGACAGGTTGGACAAATGGGCAGAACACAATAGAATGCAATTTAAGAAGGAGAAATGCAAAGTTCTGCCCCTTAGGGAGGAAAAATATCCAACACACCTACTGCCTAGGAAATGACCTGCTCGGCAGCACAGAAGTGGAAAGGAATCTAGGAATCCTAGTGGACTCCAAGAGGAACATGAGTCATCAGTGTGACGAAGTCATCAGCAAAGCTAATGCCACTTTATCATGCATCAGCAGATGCATGACAAACAGAACCAAGGAGATGATACTTCCCCTCTATCAGGCACTGGTCAGACCCTAATTGGAATACTGCATCCAGTTTTGGGTGCCACACATTAAGAGGGATGTGGATAACCTAGAGAGGGTCCAGAGAAGGGCTACTCATATGGTTAAGGGCTTGCAGGCCAAGCCTTATGAGGAGAGACTAGGGCACCTGGACCTCTTCAGTCTCCTCAAGAGAAGGTTGAGAGGCAACCTTGTGGCTGCCTATAAATTCATCATGGGAGTGCAGAAGGGAATTGGTGAGGCACTACTCATAAATGCACCCCTGGGCGTTACAAGAAATAATGGCCATAAGCTAGCAGAGAGCAGATTTAGATTGGACATTAGGAAGAACTTCTTCACAGTTAGATTGGCCAAAATCTCGAATGGGCTCCCAAGGGAGGTGGTGCTCTCCCCTACCCTGGGAATCTTCAAGAGGAGGGTAGATAGGCATCTGGCTGCAGTCATCTGAACCCAGCACCCTTTCCTGCCTATGCAGGGGGTCAGACTCGATGATCTATTGAGGTCCCTTCCGACCCTAACATCTATGAATCTATGAACCATTTCATTATCTTTGACTGGAAAGACTTACAGCAAACTGCCTCCAGAGTGCATGAACAAAGAATCCAAAAACAGAAGTGGGGCTGGACTGCTTTACCAAGAGTCTATCCATGACTGCAATTAACATAATCAGTACACCAGTTATTCTGTGGTTAAAGGAACAACTAAAACAGGTGGCTTACTTCAAGCAACCCTTGTATTGCCACCCAGAACTGGGTCCATCAAGAGTGGAGATGGACTACAAGGTTGTTGATGCAGTAAACAGCTCTGGAAGAATGAGACATGGACCTGTGGGATATCAATCAAACTACTCTTCACTCCCTTTGCTCTGGAGAGCCATCAGCAGAAGAGTTAAGGAATAGTCTCCACACAGCTCATGATGAGGGTAACGTGATGGTAAAAAACATTCTGGAGAGACTTTCTTTTAGAAATCAGTCAATACATTTTCACCACAAGGAAAACCAAGACCTTTATGACAAAGACAACTGCAGTCAAGACCAAGCAAGAATTTAGGAAAATGGTTGACCACACTTCAGTGAAAAAAAATCATCCTAACCAGTGGAAAAGAGACTACGGTGACTTTAGAAGAACTCATGCAATACAAAATTACTTCCAAGAGCCTTTCACTCTTCACAGCAGATGGGACATTCCACAACCCTGTCAAATCAAAGTTCATAATATTGATGAACCTCCAGTCAATCTCACCACCATCACATTATCATGCATTAATAGAGGTTGGAATGATATGGAATAAAGTCCCACCAAGCAAGACATGGTCTGAATATGCCCTCAGTCTCTTAAAGTATGTTGCTAGCCAACACCAACAAACACTGTCATTTCACTTTAGTAATGATGTTTATGACAGAGAACTGTTGAAAACTAGTACAAAACAGCATGAGAAGCTAAGAATTATAGAATCACAGAAAATTAGGGTCGGAACGAATTTCTTGGAGGTCATCTAGTCCAACTGCCTGCTTAAAGCAGGACCATCCCCAACTAGATCATCCCAGCCAAAGCTTTGTCTAGCCAGGTCTTTAAAAAGTCTAAGGATAGCGATTCCACAACGTCTCTAGGGAGCCTTTTCCAGTGTTTTACTACCCTCCTAGTGAGAACATTCTTCCTAATATCTGAGCTAAACATCCCTTGCTGCAACTTGAAGCTTCCCTTGATGATTTGAGCAGCGTCAGTGAAAGTCTTCTGGGTTTTTTCCCCCAATATCTACCCTGTTTCTGACCAGCAAATGCCTACTGGAGCATCCTGGCATTCATTTTTATCAAGGCATTCTTACAAAATGAGACTACAACATTTCCTCTTGAATCAATGGTTTTCTTACTTCTATCATTTTGACCTGTACTTCACAATGAAGCTCATCCATTATGATTTAAAATTCAGAGAACATGATGCCTGCTTTCTATTGAAATTTTCATGTGAGGCTGACACAAGGGTGTTATTCCCTGCAGCTCAAATGGATAATTCCTGCACCATCATTTTTTATTTTGAAGATACTGATCTATGGGATGTTGCCTCCTACATCAGTCACTTAACTGAGCAAGACATGTACAAGAAGAGACCAGGAGATGCACCATTATACTACTACTGCCTTCCATTATTTCCAGAGTGTGATGTAACACCTGCTACTCTTGGGGTTTATGGATTCACTGAAGTAAACACAGTGGGAGGTTTCTTTGGCTGTGGTAAAGTTACAACAATGAAGTGAATCTTACAATCAAAAGATTTGAGGTACCTACAGACAATCAACAAGGCAAAAATATGCTCACTGGAGATCTGTTCAATAAACTGGCCTTATTCACTGTCACAATACTTTACAATGAGTGCTTGTGCATATAAATGCTAGCAAATGGAATATTACAATTCTGCAAGACTTCCTCTAGACCATGACTCCTTCAAACAGTACTGCCTCTGAGTACACCTGTAAGTCTATGAACAGAGAAATTCACAATATGCATAAACTCTTCATCCAGCACATTTGGGGTGGATGTGTTGGAACCTCTGATGCATACTAAAAGTAGACTGTCAGATGGAGTGAAATTTCCTTTAAACAATGAAAATGGACATTCAGATGAACCAATTAAAGCTACTGTTCTAGAGTAATCTTAAGAAGATATACAGAAAAAGCATAGCTAGATTAAGAATATTAAATATATACCATGTCACAAACTTGACTTCAAATTTGAGTTGAAGCATTTTATTTTACTTAAATCCATTAAACTTATACCTTTGTCATTAATAATATTAAAAGTGACTTTGAATAAATAAATGGTAAAACTTTCCACTTAAAACAAGTACTCAGTATCATGTTGCCAAAAAAGTGGTCAAAATTGATTTAAATGCTTAGAGCTGCCAAACAATGGGCTACTACTCATCAAAAGACAAAGGGTGGTTGTAGGTTGTTGCAATACATATTCCAAGTCATTTAGAAAATCAAAATTGGCCTTCACAGGTACCAAGATAAAGACATTTATTCATCTCATTAGTCATGGTCACCATTTCTATATTTTCTTAGTTGTTAGGGGCTGAAAGGGACCTTACATATCTTTGGGTTCAGCCCCCCTGCACTTGGTCAGGAAAGACTACTGGGATCAGATCACCTCAGCAAGATAGGCTTCAAGACGCTTTTTGAAGATCACCAGGGTGGATGACTGTACCACTTCTGGGCAGGGAGCCTGTTCTAAACCCTTGGCAGTTGACTCGTAAAGAAGTTTTAAATATGGCAACCAGCCACCAAGATTAGAAGAGTGGCCTTCAGGCTAAATTTCATCCTATGGAGCAACTAAAAAATAATTTCCAGGCATAAAAAGGTCCCCTTAGAAAAGCACAGACTTTATATATGACTAGACTATAAACTGGAAGCTATTTGGAATTATTGTATGATCTAATAGACTAACACTATATTATTGTGGTATGTCATTGTGCTACACCAAAAGCCTGGGGGATCTAACAGTTGAATATTGAAATTTCCAAATATATTACCTCATAATTAGAGACACTGAATATTTGGTATGAGTACCTTTCCAAATATCTATTATGAAAAAATAAAATCTTTGTTCACCAGCTTTAGCCCTGGAAATGGTCTGTTCACCTTACCATATCAGACCTTACATAATAATGCATAATGAATCCCATGTCGAAGTATAAACAATTTAGCTAGTTGAAATGTTTTAAATGTTTGAAATATAAACAAAAACATGTATTTATTAAGGTTTTACTTTTTTACTGGTTCTTTTAGAACTCTCAATGGTGTTGTGATTTCACCCTACATATGTAAGCAGGATATATAATGGAGATGTAGCAGTGAAATATGCAATAACCTTCTATTATTCACCTGACTGTAGTTTGTTTAATGGTTTTTGTTTTAGACCCAATAATTGTAAACTAAGAAATTGTCCTTTTGTCTCAAAATTTCCTGATGTACTGTAAAGGCAAAGGAACAAATAGAACAGGATCAATCAACTATATGAGAGACTACACTGCATCGGGGAGTAGCAGCAGCCAGTCCCCAAGCAGTGGAGGGGGAAGCTTGCACGCAGTGCCACAACTATCTACAACAGCCATCCACCACCCTGTGTCTTCGCTCCACATTCAGCCTCTGCTCCAAGACTGGCCGCTGCTACTTATGCCCCCCATACATACCGCCCCCCCTGCCTCCACTATGGGACAGGCTGCCATTCCAGTTTCAAAAAATCACTTTTCCAGCAGGAGCTTGATCCTGAACATGCTGCATTCATGAGGTTATACTGTAGTATAAAATCACTCAGGCTGTGTACAGAAGTTTAGGCAGCAGTCAGGGAAGCACTCTAACAGCACTCTAGCTGTGGGAGAGGGAGAAACAGAGCCTCTCCCCAACTGTGTGCCCCCCCACCGCAACTACCCCTGCTGAGGTCTTGGGAGGAGTTGGGCCAGGCCTGTGCAGTGGTTAGAAGCTTCCTCCCCTCCCCCTGCCTTCTGCTCCTTGTGTGAGCATCTTCACAGTGGAAGCCTTATGGCTGCTGCACCCAGAACTGGGGTGGGGGGAGGAATGGAGTCCCCCTGCCTTGCAGGCCCAGAAAGTTTCCCCCAAGACCCCAGAAGGGGCAGCTGGAGGGGGCATGCACATCAGGGAGGACTCCCTCCCCCACACCCACACCCCATACCTGCCTGGCTGGGTAGGGAAGAGACAAAAGATTTTTTCTGTCTCTTCTCTGTTAAGCTCCAGGGGGTGGGGGTGGATCATTGAGCACCAGCCCAGCCCTGCAAAGCCACATGTATGCAGGCAGAATCACCTAATTATAAGGAAATAAAATAATACATATATAATACACAATAAAAAATGTTTTGTCACATTGGCACTTGATTGCAATAATGCAAAACTCTGTCTGAAAAGTGATAAACTGCAGTGGAAAATGTAGTGTCATGTATGATACCTGTATTTTGACTACCTGCTTTTCTCTCTAGATTTGAAGTTTATTATTATTACATTTAAATGCCTGTACATCAAGGAGGGGTTTTTTTTATTGCTGCCATAGCTTTGATTTGTTTTGAAAGTGTGAAAGCCTAAGAAAAAGAATTTAAATTACCTAGTGAATTATTGCAGCAAACTGTTTTTGAAAAAATAGTTCAAATATCATATAGCACTAATGAGGGGTTTTGCAAAAATATCCTATTTTAAGGGGGAAACACCTTTTGCATTGCCATGATAAATTATGTAAGTATAAATATTCAGTGGTCTATGAAAACTGGGATCTATTATATTGTGATGTGAATTAACTGTGATGCAGTTCTAATTATAGCAGTATAGCCAATTAATGAATACAGGCATTCTAACACATTTGTTAACTACTTAAAGCTAACAAACTTGTTAAAATTAATGTTGAATTTATAAATAGATATTAATAATATTCAATGTGTGAAGAAATTATTAGTGTGAACTTTACTTCTAAAATTTTAATTTCCAAATTTGCATGTGTCTTGATTTTTTTTTTAATGAATGTTGCTGTATGTCCATTGTTTCATTCTTGGAATAATTTAGATTATTTGCTGCCATAACTCAAGTAAGAATAAAAAAAAATGAAAATGGGATGATGGCTTTAATGCTGAGTCCCCTATGCATGCTAAATGTATTTTCTAACGTTACCAAATTGAGGCTGTGTAAAGACATTCAGGGAGGTTAGGGGGAAGGTTAGATCTGTTCTAAAATGGCCACCTGATCTAACTTAGGGTGCAGGCAGAAGTGCAGCTCCCTGCTGTAACTCAGAATGATTTCTGCAAAGAGTTCTGAGTTACAACCTTACTCCAGACCAAACAGTAGTTCACTGTTGGTACCGGGGGTGGGGGGCAATCTAGCTGTGGGTGGGAGCTTGCAGCCAGGTGGTGAAGGCGCTCTGACGGTGCTCGCTGTTTTCAGAATGGAAGAGGGGAAAGGCAGCAGAGGGAGTTCATTCTTGGGGATCCCCAGTCAGAACTGAAGGGTGGGAGGGGTGAATTGGAGTCCCCCCTCCTCCCACCCTGGAGGACTCCAATACACCCTCCCCACCTTACGGGGGGGGGGGGGTGACTGAAAACCCCCAGACTGAACTCCCTCCACTCCCTTTCCCCCCACCCATTCTGAAAACAGATAGGCTGGCAGGTCCACAGACATAAGTTACAAAAGATGCTACATTTTTAAATGTCTTTATCTGATACCTCATGCAATAAGGGGTCAGATTTTAAACTGATCAGCCATTTTTGAAGCTACGTGCAGCTGCACATTTGTGTTTGGTCACAGCTATAGACCTGCTTCCTGTGGCCAGACCGGGCAAAAATTGTAACTTCTATCTGCACACTTAGTTCACCCAGGTGAAGAAATTACACTAGTTAGGTGGATCTAAGTGCTACTGTACAAAAGTTCAGGACAGTTAGATCAGTCTAAAATGGCTGACCCAATCTATTAGTCCTTCCTTCCAAAATAAACTCAATTTAGATTGGGTTGGCAATTTTTATACTGATCTAACTGTCTTGACCTGTCTTGAACTGCTGTACAGTTTCCAGTACAACCTCAGGATTGGGAAAGCCCAGCCACTGGCCTCAGCCCCAGGGCTGTACTTTTCCTATCCCCTCCCTGGCACAGAGCTATTTTTAGCTCTCTGGCTAACCCACCAACCCCAAATGCACAACCTCCCTGCCCAACCAGCCAGACACCCACCCCACAAACCACTCCTGGTGCAGGAGCTGAGCAATGTCAGGAGCTGAGCAAGTAAGTCAGCGACTGTGGGGAGCTCGGTGGGATTGGGTGTGTTAGTTTTTTGGAGGGGAGGGTGTTGTTTGTCTGGGGATTCGGTGGCTATAAATAGCCCCAAGGCCCCTCTGGATACCCCCATTTCCCACCAAACCCCCTGTGGACACTGCCTACCCCCTGATGCCTACCATGAATGTCACCTGCTGTCCTGATCCCCCCCAATTCCTCCTGCAGAATCTATCTGTCATTCTGATCCCTCCATGAACTACCCCCTCCAGAACCTGCTTGCCCCTTCCCAATCCCCCATCCTAATGCACCTGAGATCAGATGATCATTTTTAATTCCCTCCAACCTATCCCTAACCTTCCTGGATATCTGTACACAGCTGAATTGGCCACTACACCTGAAGTGGAGAGAAATGCTGAAGGGAAAGTTAGTAATGACTCCAACTCCTAAGTGTGAGCTAAACAAAGAAATTAAGGGTTTGCATATTTCTTTTAATGGAAGCTTTATTATCACCTCAGTCAGGTCAAGCAGAAAAGAGGGAGGCAAAGCTAACAAGAAATTAAATAGGTACAAGATAAGAGTTTAAATGGTTAGAATTCCCAGAAGAGCAAGGATTATATTGTTAAGTTTTTCTTCTTTCTCATTTCGAGCTGATTTTTGAAGGAAACTTGGCCACTAACATGGACAGGTTATGCAGAAAAGATGAAGCGTTGAGTACCAAGATATGAAATCTACATGTCGTAGGCTTTCTAGCTCCCCCTTTGGCTTCTTTTTAAATTAAACATATTCCAAGGTAAAGTCCCCAGATATTCCCAGTGCTTCTGAGAACATCTCAATCTTGCAGTTTGGAAGCCAGAAGTAAAGACCCAACAGTGGCTATCCATTAGCTATTTCTTCTTGGTTTATCAGGCATTTCAATAACATTAAGTATGTATGTTCCTGTCAGTCACCATCAGCCAGGAGTATCTATCTGTGTTTCATTCTTTAGTGATGCAGAATAAGTGTGGAAAATCTATGATAGATGAATCGGATCTAGAATCATAGACGATCAAAATCTTATTGCATCTGTACTGTAGTTGTACTGATACTTCCACCTGGTATTTATGGGGATAGATTGAATGACTCAGAAGTTATCAAAATCTACTGATATTGAAAGGGTTGTAACTTTAACATCAATAAACTGTAATACTAGATCAATAGTGATTAGTAGGTAGGCATATTTTTTCATGGAGCCGAGACCTGCAGGGGCATTATTTAGAATTACCTGAATATGCTTTGCTCTGACTGGATATCCATTTAAATTTAAAAGATGTCTACTTTAGTAACTATAAGCCTTTCCCACCGGGCTGTACTAAACTGTTAGTTAATGAATCGGGTGTCTATAAAAGACAGGGAAGTATGTAACATGATGATTACATTGTTACCTCTTTGCCTCTGACAGAACATGTTTCCATTTGCTTAAACATGGCATTTGTAGCACATGGCAATAGGACATGAGAACTGTGGTCCTAATGAAAGTTCTATTTGTGTTTGCTACAGTAAAGATCATCCAGTCAACATATAAACTGAGAAACTGAGGCAAATTACCTTCATGAATCTGGCAGCCCCTTTCCTCGATGATAGGTAGCCTAAGGCTTTCTGAGGAGTGAACAGCAATGCAAGTGACTGACCTGTCATCATCATTACATATTTATCCTATGGGAAGAGAAGGTAAGATTGTAAAACACACACAAAACAAACAAAACAGAAAGGAAGGCTTGGAAGATATAAAATTTGTATTTATTTCCTTGGGGACTCACTCAACCCTACCAACCTGATGATGACTAATGTGGCTGGACAAGTAAGGTCATTACCAGATAATGGAGTCTGCTTAGTGTGTCTTCAGCTATTAGGATGAGAGATTTCCTTGAGAAGAGTAAAATGTTGAAGACTTTGCAGGCATAGCACTTCTGTGGCATGTCTTTTCATTTCAGGAGAAGAATAATACATTTTATCATGCTATAGCAAAAATCTGGAGGTGAGGAAGTGTTTCTAATGTAAATATTGTTAATGTCTCTTAGGTGTCAATAACTTTAACCACTAAGAGCATAGGTCATTATCAATTATTAAATACACTGTGCAGTAATGATAATTCCTTCCATACTTTCTTTCTTTTAAAAAAATATATGTTGGATACTATCCTTTTCAGAGCATGGTTTTTTCAAACATATGCATATTAGAACAGATCATTAACATATTAGCATACATTGATTCTAGATGCAATCAAAATAGAAAACGTGTAATTACATTAAATAAGTTACCTACTATGATTTATACTTATAAATAGGTTTGGAACACAGTGGTTGAATCTGGATGAAAACTTTTGCGAAGTTCATGGCTGTTCAGAACCTGAGTTGGGGTCAGCCCATTGAAGAGGTACTAGCCACCGTCTTGGCACATTGTTTGGATTTATACCCGAGTTTGTATAAACTTAAGAATTATTGGAATAGAGGTTTTGGTTAGTCCCATTTCAATTTACATCCTTGCTAAACTGCAATCCCAACAACTAATTATAATTTTTTAAAAAGTGGTCTGTAGAAATTACTTAAATTCATATGCCAATGAGTTTCTGCAGTTGCTTGCTTGCTAAGTTTTTAGCAATTTTCCTCCATAAGTGGAGTAGACTCCATCTTTTCAATATAATCTAGTAGCTTTAATTGCATAAAGGAAGAGATATGGTACTCAGTCCAGATTTAATGCTATCTTATAGGTAGTTCTGTGTCTAGCACAGGTACTCTAACATCATGCATATCCTAGAGCCTCAAACAGAGAAGTAATATTGAATGTAAAATAAAGGCAAAGCCAGGCTTTGAGACTTATGAAATCCACGCTCATAGGTGCATCAGATTTGGGGAGGATTAGGAGGTAAAATAGGGAAAATACCAGCTTTAATTTAAAAAAATGAAAAAACACAAATGAGGCAATTTTAGCCAGGTACATAACAGCAACTTGTAGGTAGGCTGTTGAAATCCTCTGGGTAATAGTTAGAGGGGAGAGAGCCGGCAGGTGGGGCTGAGGGGTTCAGGGTGATCACCTGTTATTGGCCTCCAGACCAGGAGGATGAGATGAACTTCTTTAAAGGTCTTCTTTAAATACCTGATGGAAGCATCCAAATCATAGGACTTGGTTCCCATGAAAGACTTCAATTTTCAGGGCATCTGCTGAGAGGGAAACACAGACATGTACAAGTAGTCCAGAAAATTCCTGGAGTGTATTGAGGATAATTTTTTATACAAATGGTAGAGGGGACAACTACAGGAGAAGGATTTGGTGGATGAGTCATTCTTCAAACAGCTAGCACAAGTTTCCCAATCACTGGCCCTGGTTCTCATGGCAGATTTCAATCACCCTGACATCTGCTGGGAGTGAAATGCAGAAGTGCACAGGCAATCCAGGAAATTTTTGGAGAGTGTTGAGGACAACTTCTTCATGCAAGTATTGGAGGGATCCAGTAGGGGCCATGCTCTTCTTGATCTGCTGGTCCAAACGGAAAAAATTGTGGGGAATGTTGACTTGGATGGCAACTTGGACAGCAGGGAACATGAGATGATTGCGTTCAGGATCCTGAGGAAAGGAAAGAAGGAGCACAGCAGAGTATGGATCCTGGATTTCAGAAAATCATGCTTCAAATCACTCAGGGAAATGGGGGGGGGGGGTCAGTCTCAGGGGCAGAGGAGTCCAAAAGAGTTGGCTCCACTTTAAAGAAACCTTACTGAGGGTGGTGGAACAAACCACCAATGCAATTCCAGGGCTGGCAAACCAAACCAAACTCTGGCATCCACCAAAGCATCTAAAGCAAAAGCAGGGACATCATCCTCCCACTCTACATGGCCTTAGCAAGGCCACAGCTGAAGTACTGTGTCCAGTTTTGGGGGCCCCAGTTCAGAAGCAACATGGGTAAGCTTGAGAGAGTCCAGAGGAGAACTACCTGCATGATCAAGGGCCAAGAGAGGAAGTCTTATGAGAAGAAGCTGAGGGACATAGGACTTTTCATCCTGGAAAAGAGAAGGCTCAGGGAGGACTTGGTAGCAACCTATAAGTACATAAGGGGGGTGCACCAGGATCTGGGAGAACAGCTGTTCACCAGGGCTTCCCAAGGGATAACAGGGTCTAACAGCCACAAACTTTTGGAAGGCTGATTTAGACTGGACATAAGGAGAAATGTCTTTACCATCTGGGTGTTCAGGGTCTAGAACAGACTCCCCCGGAGGGGGACTCATTCAAATGGCATTTGGATGCTGTCATGGCAGGGTGTCCTGCAGGATGGCCGTGATCCCCCCAAGGCCCCTTTACTGTGCCAAATTGGCCCCATGGGCACCTTCAATTCTCACCTGCCATGACTTTGATGGAAAATATATATGGTAGGCTGCCTTTACATCCTCTTGCACACGGTTTGCTGTAATACCTGACCCCATGGATTCCCAGATCCTTTGTGGGTCCCGTTCTACAATGGGTGTTTTAGGGCTCCCTAGCATTATGGGCTATGTGCAACTCCAAGCACTCCTTTACCATGCCCCAAGCCTTGCAGATGGAACTGACATTGTTCAGTCTGGGTCTTGTTACAGTTTGGTCCCCTTGTCCTCCCTTGTCTCTCTGTGGCCCTGTCTCACTCTGCACCTTCACTGGCAATCAGGCTATCTGCAGCCCTGCAAAGTACTGTGCCCTCTCTGGCACTGGGGTCGGTGCACCCCAGGTGCTACACCCTCTCTGGCACCAGGGTCCTCATGCTGCTGTGGGTCCCCTATGAAGCCTCCTCCATCCCCTAATAGCCTCACCCAAACCACCGGTCTTAAACAGCAAACAAAACACAAGCCCCTAGGCTATAACATAAATTCTAGCTGCCCGGCTATAACATTATTCAAGCCACACCAGGGGTGCTCCATCCCTCATCAGTCTTGGGGATGTACCTCCAGTCAAGCCCTTTCCTTGCTCTGGGAGAGCTCCTTCTCCCTTGGCTGCTGGCAGGGAAACTGCCACCCTGGCCTCAGCCCTGGGGTTTATATGTGAGCCAAGACCTGCCCTTTCTGGTCAGCTGACCACTGGCAAGTGTGGGCCACTAGCTCACTCTGGTTGCCCTGGTAACCAGCAGCTGGGGCTCCTCACTCACTGCTAGGGGTCTTTCTCTAGCAATATTTCCTCTTTAAAGGAGCAGGGAACCTAGGTGTTCTACGACAGATGCTTATTTTGCAGGGGTCATTTGACCCCAAAAGACTTCCTTCCTATGGCAGGAGGGCTGGACTCAATATTGTGAGGTCCCTTCCAGCACCCAATGTCTATGAATCTATGAAAACATTCCAATGGGCAGGAAGACTAGCAAATATGGCAGAAGACCAGCTTGGCTTAGCAGGGAACTCTTCATTAAGCTCAAACACAAAAAGGACACTTATAAGAAGTGGAAGCTTGGACAGATGACTAGGGAGGAGTACAAGAATATTGCTTGGGCATGAAGGGATGAAATCAGGAAAGCCAAAGTACAATTGGAATTGCAGCTAGGAACAGACATGACAACTAACAAGAAGGGTTTTTACAAGTATGTCAGTAACAAGAGGAGGATCAGAGAAAGTGTGAGTTCTTTACTAAATGAGGGAAGGCACCTAGTGACAGAAGATGCAGAAATGGCTGAAATACTCAATGCCTTTTTCACCTCTGTCTTCACAAGTAAGGTCAGCTCCAAGACTACTGCAGAAGGCAGCACAATTTGGGAAGGAGGTGAGCATCTAACAGTGGTAAAAGAACTGGTTAGGAACTACAATTCCTTGGGGCCAGACAGGATGCACCAGAGGGTGCTGAGGGAGTTGGCTGATGTGATTGCAGGGCCACTGGCCATCATCTTTGAAAACTCATGGTGATTGGGAGAGGTTGCAAACAATTGGAAAAGCGAAAATATAGAGTCCATCTTTAAGAAAGTGAAGAAGGAGGATCTAGAGAACTAAAGGCTGGTCAGCTTCACCTCTGTCCCTGGAAAAATCATGGAGCAGGTACTCAAGAAATCCATTTCTAAGCCCTGGGAAAATAATGTGATTAGGAACAGTCATCATGGACTCACCAAGGGTGAGTCATGCCTGACCAACCTGACTGTCTTCTATCATAGGATAACTGTCTCTGTGGATGTGGGGAGACCAGTGGATGTGATATACCAAGATTTTAGTAAAGTTTTTGATATGGTCTCCTGCAACATTCTTGGAAGCAAGCTAAGGAAGTACAGGTTAGATGAATGGACTGTAAGGTAGATAGAAAACTGACTTGATCAACAGACTCAGAGGGTGGTAGTCAATGGATCAATGTCTAATTGACAGCTGATAGAAACTGGAGTGCCCCAGGGGTTGTTCCTGGAGCCAGCTTTGTTCAATATTTTCATGAATGACCTGCCAGATGGGCTAGCATGTTTGCCAATTACACCAAGCTGGGGAGAAATAGTAAATACACTAGAAAGTAAGGCTAGGATTCAGACACACCTTGACAAATTAGAGGATTGGACCATAAGAAATTTTGTGAGGTTTAATAATGACAAAGTCCCATGCATTGGTACAGGCTGGGACCTGACTGGCTAGGCAGTAGCTCTGCAAAAAATGACTTGGGGGTTACAGCAGACAGTAAGCTGAATATAAGCCAGCAGTGTACCCTTGTTGTGAAGAAGGTTAATGGCATACTGGGCTGCATTAGTAGGACCATTGCCAGAAGATCTAGGGAAGTGACTTTTCTCTTCTATTTGGCACTGGTGAAGTCACATCTGGCATATTTTGTCCAATTTGGGGCCAATACAGAAAGGATGTGGACAACTGGCAGAAACACCAGAGGAGGACAACAAAAATAATTGGGGGACTGGGGCATATGAGGAGAGGCTGAGGGAACTGGGCTTATTTAGTCTGAAGAGGAGAAGACTAAGAGGGGATTTAATAGCAACCTTCAACTACCTGAAGGGTGGTTCCAAAGAGGATGGGGATAGACTGTGCTCAGTGATGGCAGATGACAGAACAAGGATCAATGGTCTCAAGTTGCAGCATGGGAAGTTTAGGTTCAATGTTAGGGAAAACTTTCTCACTAGAGGGTAGTAAAACATTGGAAGAGGTTTCCCAGAGATGTTGCAGAATCTCCATCCTTGGAGGTTTTCAAGATCTGGCTAGACAAAGCCTTGGCTGGGATGATCTAGTTGGGGCTGGTCCTGCTTTGGCCAGGGAGTTGGACTAGATGATCTCCTGAGGTCCCTTCCAACGCTTGTTTTCTATGATTTTATGATTTGCTGCTGACAAATAGGAAGGAATTGGTTGAGATTGTGAAGGTGAAAGGTAACTTACAGATTCATAGATGCTAGGTTTGGAAGGGACCTCAACAGATCATCAAGTCCGACCCCCTGCCTAGGCAGGAAAGAGTGCTGGGGTCAGATGACCGCAGCCAGATGCCTATCTACCCTCCTCTTGAAGATTCCCAGGGTAGGGGAGAGCACCACCTCCCTTGGAAGCCCATTCCAGGTTCTGGCCACCTCTTACCATGAAGAGGTTTTCCTGATATCTAGCCTAAATCTGCTCTCTGTCAGTTTGTGACCATTGTTCCTTGCTATCCCAAGAGGTGCCTTGATGATCAGAGCATCTCCTATCCCTTGCTGTGTCCCCCTAATAAATTTGTAGGTGGCCACAAGATCACCTCTCAGCCTTCTCTTGCAGAGGCTGAAGAGGTCCAGGTTCCTCAGTCTCTCCTCATAGGGCTTGTCTGTAAGCCCCTAACCATTTGAGTGGCCCTCCTCTGGACCCTCTTGAATCTATCAACATTCTTCTTGAAGTACGTTACCTGAAACTGGATGCAGTACTCCAGCTGTGGTCTGACCAATGCTGCATAGAGGCAAAGTATCACCTCCTTGGATCTATTTGTCATGCATCTGCTGATGCATGATAAAGTGCTGTTAGCTTTGCTGATGATTTTGTCAGACTGATGAGTCATGTTTATCTTGGAGTCCACTATGACTCCGAGATCCCTTTCCACTTCTGTGCTGCTCTGTCACTTCCCAGCCAGTAGGTGTGCTGGATATTTTTGTGCCCTAGACGCAGCACTCTGTACTTGTCCCTGTTGTACTGCATCCTATTGTACTGCCCACTTTTCTAACCTGTCCAGGTCTGCCTGCAATAGTTCCCTGCCCTCTGGAGTGTGCACTTCACTCCACAATTTAGTATTGTCTGCAAACTTGGACAGAGTATACTTCACACTCACATCCAAGACACTGATGAAGATATTGAAGAGTACAGGTCCAAGGACTGAACCCTGCAGGACCCCACTGCCCACATCCTTCCAGGTCAATACTGACCCATCTACTACCACTCTCTGGGTGTGACTGCTAAGCCAATTTGCCACCCACCAGACCATGTAAACATCTATGTCACAGCCTCTTCATTTATTTATGAGACTAGAATTAGATACTGTATCAAAAGCCTTGCTAAAGTCCAAGAAAATAACATCCACCTCTACTTCTGCATCTAAATATTTTGTGACCCTGTCATAAAACAAAACCAGATTGGTCAGGCATGATCCACCTGCTACAAATCCAAGCTGGTTTCCCTACTGCATTATTTTTTCCTGCTGGACTCCCACAAAAATGATCCTTCATAATCTTTTCAAAGACCTTTGCAAGAATGGAGGTGAGACTGACTGGCCTATAATTACTCAGATCCTCCTTCCTCCCCTTCTTGAAAATAAGGACCACATTGGCCCTTTTCCAGTCCTCTGGGACCTGACCCAAGTGCCACAAGTGCTCAAACAGCCATGCCAGTTGTTCTGCTATGACACCAGCCAATTCCTTCAGTACTCTCGGATGCAGCTCATCTGGGTCTGCTGAGTTGAACACATCCAGTCCATTCAAGTTACTCTGCACCAAGTCAGAGTCAACAGTTGGTAGGCTGGTGTCCCTCTGATGCCCATCTAACAACCCATTAGGAGACTTAACTTGAGCCCTGCTCAGGAACACTGAGGCAAAAAACTCATTGAATAGCTCAGCCTTGTTCCCACTCTCTGTCACTAATTGCTTCTCCTTGCTCAGTAAGGGTCCTATGCTGCCCTGCACCTTCCTTCTACTCCCTACATACCTAAAAAAAGATGTTTTGTTGTCTTTAATTTGTGTTGCCAGCCTCAGCTCTGTAGTTGCATTGGCCTTTCTAACTGCCTCCCAGCACGTGTGGGCCATGTAGGTATACTCCTCCTTGGTAGCTTCCACTGCCCATATGCCTTCTTCTTAGGCTCCCCTGGATTTCCCTGTGTAGCCAAACAAGTTTTTTGCTCCTTTTCCCCTTTTCCCTCATACTGGGATGGTCTTCCTCTGTGCCCAAAGCATCGCTTCCTTTAGGAACAACAAAACTTGGGCTTGTCTGGGTTTGAAGCCAGGACCTCTTGCACCCAAAACAAGAATCATACCCCTAGACCAATGAACTACCACTTACCACTTAAGTGATAGTAACCATGATAGTGTTCAAGGTTGTAGGGGAGTAAGGAAGGAGAGCAGTAGCATAAGGACAATGGACTTCAGGAAAGCAAATTCAGAGAATTGGTAGCCATTATCCCTTGAGAGGCAAATCAGAGGGACAAAGGAGTGCAGGAGAGCTGGCTGTATTTTAAAGAGGCTGTTTTAATGCTGTAGGAACAACTGATCCCGGTGTGACAGAAGAATGAGAAGTGCAATAGGAGACCAGCCTGGCAAGACAGCATTCTCTTCAGTGAGCTGAAACTCAAAAAGGAATCCTATGAAAAGTGTACATTTGGTCATAGTACTAGGGAAGAGTATATGAGTATTATTATTATTATTATTATACCACACATAGTATTGTAAATGGGTGCCCTAGTATTGTAAATGTATCTATTTGAAATGAAATTTAATGTGATACCAAATATAATAATCAAAACAAAAATGTTTCAATAATTTCCCAATGATAATGTTGGCTACATTCATATATTTCTGTGGATATTTCATTTTTTTATCAAATCAATATTTTCTTGTGTAAAATGTTCAACGATGTCTAGGAATTAGTAGTTAGAGGGCAGTGTGTGTGCATGCAGTATACTTCACTAGAATGCATATAGGGCTCTCCAACCTGAGAACTTTAGCACATTTGGACAACTGTGTCTTACTAAACTTTTTAAAATATTGCTAGTATTCACAGACCCTTGCAGAAGACATTTGTTTATACAGATGGAGGCTGTGGGGCTCCCCTGTATACCCATGCGCGCGCACACACACACACACACACACACACACACACATATATATGTATGTCTCTTTTGGTATCATATATATACATGTAGACTGTGACCAGGGCTGGCTGGAGGGTGCTACAGTATGTGGCTGCATACCACCTAGCCCCACACTGTATCACCCTTGTGCCCCAGATATCCACTGCCTGATACTGTCACATGGAGCCTGTGGCTGACTTCCTGGGGCCCCTGCCAGCCTGGGGATGCTCCACCCCAACTTGAATCACTGAAGACACTGCACCCAGGAAGCAGCTCCCTCCCACACAAACTGTGCCAGAGTGTATTCAGGCACATTAATAGCATGCATAGATGCACTAACTGTGTGATACTCAGGTTAGGTCTTTCAAGTCTTTATACTTTCTAAAAATGGTCTCCCAAATCATATGTCACCCTAAGTGGGTGTTGTACTCTTCTTTAAATATACTATATTTTCATGAGGAAGATTATACGTTACCAGCAGCTCTTTAAGAAATCCCTGGAAAAAAATCAAAGTCTATGGACTTTGTGTCAGTCTCTGAGATGGGGGCAAAGGGATGTGGCTGGGATTCCAAAACATAAGTGATGGCATCTTCTTCACTGAATGCTAACTAAAATGCAGCATAATGGAGCCATTCATCTTGAATCCAGTGGAGGATTTATTAGTAAAAGGACATTGTCAACACATGCTATGGGTGGAAAGAAATAAAGAAAGAAGAGCCTGAGATGAGAAATTGAAATTTACTTTGGGAGTAATTATAATGACTAATTGTAGTCAGTTTAAATATGCGCAATGTTTTAGATAATAACCAGAAAATACAGCAATATATGGAAAAGAGAACAGTCGTTACATTTCACTTATGATAAAACAAAAATAAAAATAGTATTATATATTCAGAAGTTAAAAATGTCCAGTTAAGATTCATGTTTTTCACTCTGGGTATGATACTACATGACCTTGGCTTTGATTCTTGCTAGAGGTGTTTCTCTTTGTGAAGTGCCATGGTATAAAGAAATGTCTTTTCTGTGCTTAGATACCCAGAGGACAGTTAGAACAGAAAAACATCTTCGCTCCTTTCCTAATTCCCTACATTGCTTGGAACTAGAAACAACCCTCACTTACTCAACGGAAAGGTTAGCTAACTTAATCCCCTAAAATAGATTGTATTGTTTATTCTAGGAAAAAAATATTATTTAAAAGTGAACAGCAAAAAAAATGTGATCCTGTGAACCCTTATTTTGGTTGCAGTATTGAAGTAAATGGTGCTATGAAAGTCAGGTTTTTGCAGGATGGATCAGGTAAAAACCTTTGATGTTGTTAGGGTATGATCAGGATACAGGAGGTCACAGCTTGACCCTAGAGAGTCATAACACAGGGGATCAGGAACAGACAAGGTCAGAGAAGCAAGGGAATCCAGTTAGAGTCAGGGGTCCAGGAGCAGGCAGGTCAGGAAGACCTGGTCTCTGGAGCATCAAAATGTAGACTGAGACCCTTGAACCAAGGTGGGGAAAAGTCAGGCAGAAATCCAGACCTACTCCCTAGCCCAGGGCTGGGACATAGGCAATCACTAAGCTAAACCACAAGTCAGGAGTTGGCAGTCAGAAGACAGGGGTTTGAACTGGAGTCCAAAAGCACAAGCAGTTAAAGAGCAGGCAAGGCAGTTTAGCAGCACAAGGGGTCTGAGCTGGAGTCTGGAACATGAATGAAGCCAGAAAACCAACAAGTAGGACCCAGGGAATAAGACACCAGGAACAAACAAGCAGCATCTAGGGAATGAGAAACTAGGGACCTTGTTACACCTTACACTGTGAGCTGCACAAATATTGACCCATGTTAGTGCTATCTCGAGTTTGGAGCAGTCACAGTTCAGGCCAGCAGGGGCCTGGAGGACTAAAAGATAAGAATTCCTCCCCTTCTGGGCTTCCTTCTTGGCTCCTGCCTCCTGGGCCCCCCACACACCTCTGAGGCTCACCCCCACCTCTCTCTACCCCCAGGGTATTACTTATTTGTGGATGTCCATGCTGTCTGTTCCAGGGGAGCAGGCAAGGAAGTATTAACCAGCCTGCCCTGCCACTGCTGGTGCCAGACCAGTGCCCTTCTGGTCCGAAGAGCAGCAGTGGTGGTGGCAACAGCAGACAGGCAGGCAGATTAAATCTTTCCTGCTTGCTGTCCCAGGGATAGACCACACAGGCAACCACAAGTAAGTGGGGAAGGGGGCGGGGTGGGTAGTAAGCTGAGATCTGGGGTGCTGGGGATGGTGGGGAGGGACAGTGGGCCTGATCTGGGCCAGCGGAAGGAAGCAGAGGGATGTTTACACTAATATGTAGCTTAGATTGGCTACAGCTTAGTGGAACACAAGCTGGGAAACAGGAATAAGAGATAAGCCTGACCTGGAGTGGCATAAATTAGAGCCACATAAGTGCTTAAAACTAGTTTCAAGTATTAAAGTACAGACATACCAGGGGGTCAAGTGTCCCAGGAGCTGCCCAAAATTATCATGTAATAAGGTGCTAGGAATTAAAGACAGAAACTAAGAACAAAGTGTTAGCAGCCCAAGGCTAAATAGTCTGCTCGGTACTGAAAAGGGTGTTATTTATAAGCAGGTAGTAACACCCATATAGCAGCAACTGGGGCCACCTGGAAGTAGTTAGGCCAGTGGCAGCCGGGGCCGGCTGAGGGTCATTTAGCATGCTTGCTTCCCTGACTCCTGACCTTTATATAAGAAGTCAACTACTGAGCTTTGCAAATGATGAAGTTTCAGCTTGTTGGGTGCTCTGAACACTTTGAAAAACAGTTTCAACTTGAGCTGGAAAAGAAAAAAAAGGTTTTTGAAATTGAAAAGTCAAAAAGGAACTAATCAACCACAATTAGCCTGCATTATAGCTGATAGTCTCAACAAACTGGAAGCCCAAATGTTGTCAAGCTTAAGCAGGGTTTTGAAGGAGAAAACGAAGACAGCTTTGTAGATGTTTCCAGGGAGCTCCTCCCAAGTATGAGAGTCAAAATGGGAGAAAGCATGAAGGTGCTTGATAGACAGTTTACCAAGTAGGTGGTGGATCTCTCATTGTGGGGCAAGTGAAGGTGAGAGTCAGCATTTTGAAAGTGAATGCAAAATAATAGCTAAGGGATGGATAAGCTGTGAAAGGCCTTGAAAATTTAATACAAGTAGCTTAGGTTTGATGTGTTAGAGAATGTGGAGCCACTAAAGGGAGGCAGAGAAAGGGGTAACATGGACAACTCAGTGGGAGTCAGCAGTATTCTAAATGCATATGGATGGAAGAAGATTGCATTTGTCATGGACAAAAAGGATATTGTAGTAATGGAGAGGTGTTATGATAAGAACTTGGGTGAATGAGGCAACAGGCCACATCTTAGAAATACTATGTAGAACGATCTGCAAGATTTAGATGTAGCCCAGATATATCAAGTTTCAGAAGTACAGACCAACATTTTAGTTTGAACATAAGGAGACACATATGGAGTAGAGAGGTGCATTTGTGAGTGTTCAGAAGAAAGAAGAGAGAGCATTTGAATTCATATTTCCAAATGAGATTACCCAGAAATAAGGTTGCAAGGGAGAAGAGAAAGAGACTGGACAGACCCCTGCGAAACCCCCACAGAGAATTTAAGTAGCAGATGAAAAGGATTCTCCAAGAACCATGTAAAAGGAGCAATTAAAGACCTAGGAAGAACCAGGAGGGGATGGAAAGACAATAAGGATGTATCCATATGAGCATGGACATTTGATTCCCTGGGGACAAGTGACAGCAGCACGCCTTGTGCCACTGCTATTTGTCTCCAGGGAATGCCTGTGCCACTTCCGCTTTGGCATGTGGCAAGTTACCCTAGATGAGATAGGGAAGGCTGGGGTTAGCTCTGGGCCGGCCCCAGCAACCTTACCTGGGGTCCCGGATAATTGTGGTTGATTATTTCCTTTTTGACTTTTCAATTTCAAAAACTTTCTTTTTTTTTCTTTTCCAGCTCAACTTGAAACTATTTTTCAAAGTGTTCAGAGCACCCAGCAAACTGAAACTTCATCATTTGCAAGCCTAGCCAGCAGCTGCAGCACAGCTCTGGGTGGCCCAGCTCAGCTTTTGAGTGGCATGCGTTGCCCATGCGTGCGCTGCTTCGCTTATTTATTTATTCATTTTTTTGCAGTTTTTTTTGACCCCTGGATGTTCTCTGCCCTTGCAGCACAGAGAACATCTAAATGTGCAGTATGTGGTGCTGCAGCCATTTTGCAGCACCACATACCACATAGCTGGACTTGGCCTAAGGGTTCAAGAACCTGTTTGGTGGTAGGAGAATGCTGAAAGGTCACAGAGGAGGTAGATGTAAGAACACTTTTGAGGCTGCTAGTATATGCTTATTAGAGACTATAGTGAGAAATGCTCAGTGGATTTCCAGGGTTACAAGGTGTATTAGAGTGGTGTAGGATAGACTCGGAGGAGGGAAACTCAAAATAGTTATTATAAATGGGACATCCAAGTAGATTAAAAGGAGAGAAAGAATAAGGCAAGTGCAATTGGAGAGGCAAGTGAAGTTGGGATGTATTTTATTTATTTATTCCTTTAATGGAAGGGACTAAATTATGCTTGTAGCATGAAGGGGAAAGAGCCAGAAAAGAGGTTAAAGAGAATCAGAAGGTAGATGAAGAACACAAAGGAGATTAAGTGGTGAGGCAAATGGAGAGAGGGGAGGTGAAAGCAGATGGGAAGTATCTACTCCTCCTCCTCCCTGCCACAGAAGTGAAAAGAGGTATAAAAGGCTAACAGAAGGGAGTGGGAAAGTTGAATGCACATGCTTGTCAGGTCTCAGTAGATCAAATAATAGACTAATGTCCAGGACTTGTTTTATTCTTTAAACTTTCTTGTTACTACTTTGATCTTGCTTTCTCACAAATGTTGATATTAACTGTCCCTCTGTTGTTCTTTTCTACTTGCTTCACACTTACCTTATTTGTGTTTGAAGTTTTTTAAATGTTTAAACATTCATAATTTGGGAAGATATGAGGCACTACACAGAAATACACATTAGGACTGTCCCATCTATCTGCCTTAGTGGGGCAATAATGGACAGAGATCCAACTGGTGACTGTGCTGGAGTCCTTGTCAGATAATTTAGGTCTAATGTGCTGCCTCAGATATTGGGGCCTTACTAACAAGTATTTTTCTTGGCTGTTTAGGGAGACTACCCACCTGACTATTCAGACTGAAGTCCTCTCGCCAGTACAAAAGTAGACCTCCAAGATTCAATAAAATAAAATCATAGGCATGATCCATTGCCTATCATTGAGGCTAATGAAAAGCTTTTTGTTAACCCCAGTACAGACAGCATACAAGTTTACAGAATCACTTCCCCCAACATGTTTATCTTTGAAGTCCCATGCTGCCTGTTCAGCAACTTTTCACAAGAACTGAACAATAATAATAATAATTAGGACTATTATATCCTTTTATATTTTCAAAGTGTAATAAAAATCATTACCTAATTAACTGGGTTTTTGACTAAGGAATTTTGCTCAGTAAAAAACAGATATATTTCCATTTCCAATTAAATAGCATTTTTCAATCCTATTTTCGATTTCTTGAAACTTTTTATCCCATGCAATGGAAAATCCATGACAAATTTCATTCCTGTATCCCTGATGGCCAAAAAAATTAAATCAAATAATCATGTATAACCTCTCTGAACTCTTTAACTTAATTAAAAAGAAAATGTACTCTTTATTTGTTCTCCAGTCTACTTTTAATGAGCTTACTGCACAGGAGTTATTGTATAAAATGTTGTGATAATAGAACCTTATCAGCTGACACATTCTAGTAACATAACTGCTCTGGTGAGTTATCTATGGACAAAGTAATTATACACTTGTATTGTTTGCGATATCTGATTATTATCTACAAAAAGTAAATGACATAGTTACACTTGGAATTACTTTGCCATGAGTTGAAGATTGAATTTGGAACAATTTTTCAATTCAAACTTGAGCATAATTTGACAACTTTAATGAAACTCAATACAGTAGCTTTCTCTTTTTTGATCACTAGACAAATGATACACAGGTTTCAATTAGGCCTAGACTGATTATCTTATTTCTGTCACAGAAATCTTTCATCAGGTGTATCACTCATTTCTGGTGGTAACTTTGGGCATGAGCCATTATTTCTACAAAAAAAAGGTCTCATAGCATCAAGAGATCTCATGGGAAATCATGCAAGCACTTTAGACAAAGGAACAATGAATACATGTCACTCTGTCAGTGCACAAATTGTCTCTCATTATGAAAGATGCCTATCATTTTAGACTAGTATTTACCTCTACTGTGCCCTAAAGACTGGTATTTCTCTTTTATTAATACAAAATTTACATTTAAAACAGCTTTCCTTATTTTATGTGGTCTCAATTTTACTCCAGTGTGAATTCTATGTTTAGTCCTAAATCCTTAAAATTCCACCCATTCTCCAGGGACTTTAATGACCTATATAAAACAGGCTCCATTGAAAAATGAGGAAATAAATAGCTCACTCAATGAAAGTAACCTTTTGTGCTTTCCAGTTATTGTTTGGAAAGTGATTACAAAATTATCTAATGTATTAATAATTCAAAATTATTCATGGCTTTCTTCAAAGAAGTAGTCTTGATCTGCAGATTATTCAAACTGTGACTATCACAAATGAACGTACAATATGTACTAGAATTGATGTAAGTTGGGCAACTCTAACATATAATTAACATTTCAACAAATGTGAATGTGAAATGATATATGCAAATAAGTCTAATAGTCATTATTCACAATGTGTTTGATTATTTATGTAAATCATACTAATGAGTAACACTACACCATAGTTTATGCAAGTAACCAATACAGCATAAATTTGAATAGGAAATGTTACAGTCAAATATACACAATCTAAAATTGGTTTGGGACAAATATTTGACCAGTTGAGCTAAAGATTTGAATGACCAGATCTACTTGGTCCATGAAGCACTTGGGCACCTACCAGTCTGTGCTGCCAGGAGCCAAGCTATTGCCTAAACCCCCTTGAGATTCCAACATTAGGAGAAATGAAACAGCTTTATCTGATCCATATGCTTTTGGTCCACCTAACCCACACCACCAACACTGGGTTTAGCACCGTGGGCAGGAGACATGGCCACAGAGTCAAAAAAAATACTGTAGTACTGGGGGGTGCAGTCATACCCTGCTTTTATCCCTGATTTGCCCAAACTTGAAAACCAACTGCTTGGAAGGAACTGCAGCATTTCTATTCAGATTTCACGGCTAATTATTGTCTCACTAATTTGTGTTAATTTTTCTCCACTCCACAGGCATTAACAATCCTGTATCCTTTTTAATGGTCTTGAGGTTCCACTATTCAAACTATCCCTTTTTCTGCAATTTTGCTGTCTTTTAGCTATTCCTGGTAATGTTTCTCTTCTATTTCCAAGATGCACGCTGTTTTACACTCTAGTAAAAACCCTGAACTCAGGTGTGGTAATATTACCTCAGGTGCAGAAATGACAGACAGTGAAGCACTGGAGGCACTATAAAGACGCTCAAAAAGGCTAGATTTTGTTTTGTGAATCTGAATAATAGATATTCATTTGACTATGGGACTAATGACAATTTCTTTGGACTATTTTGACTTTTTTGTCTAATTGTGTTTTTTAAAAACTTAATATAACATCTATCCAATTAGTGCACATTCCAATAATTAGATATGTTTTTGCTTTGATCTTAATATAGTGCTTGCCCCCTGGTACATTAGGAAAGCTTCTAGTTTTTCTTTAACTGGAGAAAAATGTGTTTTGTGTTATATGTGATATGCCACACCATCTGCTGCCACCTCCACCTTTTTCAAAATCCTAGATCTGCCAATGTTGTAGTACATTTGTAGATAATAGTCTAATCACCCAGAAAGTGGGAGACATTGGTTCTAGGCTCTTATCAGCCTGAGGGGCTTCAAAGGCACATATTTTGCCTCCCAAGAAAATGCCCTAAGCCTAAGCAATATAAACAGATGGAGGGGAATATAATTCTGAAACCTACACTGAGGCAAGAGTGAGATCCAGAACAGAGTTGCTACTTGTAGGTGTGTTCATGCATTTTACATTTGAGGTCACTAGACAAAAAGCAGAAATAATATTAAGAGCAGAGACCAGACCTAAGGTTTCCCCTATTTCAGGTTACTGCCCTAATTGCTGCATTACAGAGTAAGAATCACGTTATCCAGGCTATTTTATAGGTTGGTGGTTAGGGCACTTTTCTGGGAAGTGTAGGGCATGTGGATTTGAATTTCCCCAGAAGGACCTTTAACCCATTTCTCATTTCCTGGGTGAGTGACTACTAGACTAAGATATAAAGAGGCTCTTGAAAGGGTTGGGCATTCTGATACACTCTTGTGTTCAGCATTTTCTATTGGCTAGCTCAGGGCAGGTCTCAGTGCAGTGAGGGGGTTTTCTCCTCATTTTCTTGAATTACTCTCTTGGGGCCAGATTCCTAAATTTTAAGTCTACAATATTTTAAATTGAAGGAATTTAACCGACAAATATGATTTTTTGTCCTTAGTTGTATTAAGTTATGTTAGCTAAGTTTGAAAGCTGAAAAAATCATAGGTATTAATACAGAACCCAATGAATGACTGCACTAACAGCAAAACTCCCATTGTGATTAGTACTGCAGGATCAGGTCCATAGAAAACAAGTATTGAAACAACATTGCTATTGAAACAACATTGCAGACATAGGCAATTTAAGTTCTCCTATCATTCCAGTTCAAATAAATTATTTGTGAAAATATTCTTCAAGTATTCACTAATCTCTGATTCCTGTGGATAGCAATGACTTCCTGTAAGCAGAGGTAGAGATAAATGTTCCATATACATATGGGAAAATGAAATGTGTTATAGTAAAAGATGCCATAAGAAAGAAAAATCCTGGCTCATGACTGATTACAAAGCTATGCAATAGCTGTGATATTAAAGTGATGACATCTTTTTCAACAAGTGTCTTGCCTATATCTTTCTGAAGTGTTTCACACACACCAAATTTCATTTTTTCCTTGAAATTTCATTCTGAAAACTGTTGACATATAGGAAAAGTGGATTCTAGCTGACTACTCAAGTACTACAGCTTTTCAGTAGGTCAGAATTTTTTTAAATGTCATTTTGCCATTATCCTTTATAAGTGGAAAAATAGCATTTTGAAAAATCATGGCTGCAAGATTTCCTGATTACTGCTGATTAAGGTAGTATGGCTACAATTGTAATTGGTTCTCAACATTTGTAATGAATCAAGTCATTAGGAGGTATATATCAATACTAATGGTAACATATTGTTTCAGTGAAGATCAAGATTAATTATGCCTTTAGATAAGTCTTGACCTTATTTTCATCTCAATCAATATTTATCTTTAAAGTCAATAAATCTTAGTATAAATCTCAAAAGGAGTTATTATCTTCTCATTACGAACATGCTATAGCTTGTGTGTGTGTGTGTGTGTGTGTACACATACAAACAAACACACACACACACAACTGCACATTAAACACTTGGGAAATTCACACCAAATTATGAAAATGAGTTTATAAAAAATGCAAATTGTATTTAAAATTAATTCCAATGTTCTATCTTCCTTACAAATGTAGCTGATTGAATAATATGTATTATAGATTTGGCCCTTTTTCATTCACTTGCTGATCCTGATTTTTTTCAATGCATTAGTTTTTCATAAGTATTCACTAAATAATTCAGATAACTATTGCTCAAATCCACATTTGGAGAATCCACATTGGAAATGGCAATTTGGAGAATAAAAATTAAAACTTGAAAAGATTCCTCAGGCATCAGCTATTTTGTGAAAGAAAGTATCACAAGTAACAACAGTATCCTGTCCCAAGACCTCCAAATTGAGAGTTATACAAAAACCGGAAAATGAAAGGAGTTTACTTCCTACCTGATGCTGATAAGGCCTGTTCCATCCCATGGCCACCAGCCCATCAGTGATCTTTGTGTAAAAGGAGCCCTATGTTAGCTTGGAAAGTCACTGATCTTATGCATCTGACACCTTCACAGCTTTTTGGGAAAAAAACAGTTAATCCTTTCTTTTCTTCTCATAGTAGTCAGTGTATGAACTCTGTCACAGTCAGACCATAAATTACGTATTAACTGAGATTTTTTGTTTTTGTTCACCATCCTGAGAAAGTTCACCACGTCTCTATCTGAAAACCTTTTAGTTCTGTTGAACATTTTTAAATCAATAAGTATTTGGTGAGGAAGGATTTCATTTTCAATCTATGTTTAAAACCCATACCTACAGTTTAAATGAAGCACTTTTCATTTGAATAACCCACAACCAAGGATAAAATTTACTTCTGTTTGTCTAACAGGCTTTATTTTGCCAGTAGTATGATCAGATCAATAGAGGGTGATTGCAATTAATGAAGCTTTGAAAGCCTGGAAAATCCCACCTAAGGAGTGAGTGCCTTTAAAAAAAATGAAGCACCAGGAGCTTTCAGGCCTAAAGAGAGCTTAATTAAACTCTCACTCTAACTCTTCTCACCCCAATACACACAAACATTTAAAACAGCTGAGCCCCATTCCCTGTACACTTTTTCTTCAGAGCAGACAAAGCAATATTTTTCCCTGGCAGGTTTCACTCTTAAATAAAGGAAACAAATCTCCAAAATGAAATACAGAAATATTGGCAGCTTTCAGGCCTGGGTTTGGTTGTGACAAGTGAGGATGAAATGCAAATAGGATGACGTTTGGAAGCCCTTCCATGTCTTGAAAGGGATACGGGTTCAGATGTTTCATCATTGTTTTTCACTTCACTGTTATTTCTGGGTATTTGATTAGTCAAATAAAGGTTGGTCAATTGACTGGTCAAACATTGGCCAAAAATTGTAAAGGTCCAAATAATACACAGCAAAAGCACAAATTTCCCATGTAGTTTTTTTGTAAAATTGCTATAATCTTTGGCTGGCCAAAAAATATTCCATTTAAGTGACCAGTCAATTAACCAGCTTGCCAACCCTACTTCACCGTTGCACATTCATCAACCTACCCACATATCCAGTAATATAATATGTAATACTAGTATTTAATATCAAATATATGTCATCTCCAACCTGAGTTTAGTATATGTCAAAAATATTTCCTGTCTACCTCCTTTCCATGCTGCCCTACTGATGCAAGCATGAGATGGAAGGATGCCATTTTGTTCTCTTAGTGACTGCAGTTAACTTCAAATCAATATGGCCTAGCCTTATTTTATTTTTAATTAAGGTTTTTAGACATTAAAATGTGCACTTTTCAAGGAATAAAGAATGTAGATATTGGAAAATGGTTTAGTAATATAGGCCCACCAATGCTATATCTGAACACCAAACATGGAAAGGTGTAAATCTGAATTCCAATTTTATTCTGAATTTTGGATGAACTATTGTTTTATGGCAGCTTGAATCAAACTTCCATAACTGACTGGCTATGTGTAGTCATCAGGTACATTTGGATTTTGAGTCCAAATTCTAACTTCAGGTATATCTACATCATAGCAACAAAGTGTTCAGTATGATGTCAGTAAAATACATCCTGCCTACCCATTCCTAAGCCACACACATCAAACAAAGAGATGAGCCAGTGAGGATACTCTGAGAATGCCCCAAGTTAGGAAACCCAAATTTCAATTCACTTCAGGATGTCTTTACCACTTCATTTCTGAGACTGATGTGTATAGAACAGGAGCAGATGAGCAGTGTTTATTTCCTTGATGACTTCAGTGAACACTCTGCTGCCACAGGAAAGTCGTACTCCTTGGGTACGTCTACAAGTTCATGAATACGATTTTGCTACTTCACATTACATTTAATGCCTCTAATGTGAGGTGCTAACTAAATGCACATTAGGCTGCCCTAATGTACAGTAGCAAAAGCACATGCTTTTTTAGTGATGCTTAATGTGCAGTAGCCTATTTCTACCGCATATTAGCGTATTAGCACGGTTTTTGATGTCACACTTTAATGCTCAGTAAAATAGGCTACTGCACATTAAAGCACACATGTAAATGCAATCTTTTTGTCTGAGTCTTAGGAAAATTAGTAGCCAAAACAACCTGTCTTCAGAAAACATGACTAAATAAAGAGCTTTGATTGTTAGTAATTTCAATCTCTGCACTAAAGAGGCACAGCTGTAAGCATTACACAGTGTTCTGTATTTGTTTGCAGAATTAAGCTTTAATGGATTGTCTACATCAGGGGTACGCAACGATTTTTGGCCAGAGTACCAAAAAACCCACAATGTCTACCTTGGAAGGTGCTTGCGTCAGTCTTTCATCAGTCCCATGGGATGCCCATGCCTGCTATGGGACAGGGAGATCCGGGTGATGGGAATCCCCTACCCTCCATAAATCCTGACCTCGTGAAGGAACACCTTGAGAAGCTGGATACCTTCAAGTCAGCCGGCCCTGACAATCTGCACCCCAGGGTACTCAAGGAGCTGTCAAGCGTCATAGCCCAGCCCCTGGCACGGATCTTTGAAAACTCCTGGCGCTCTGGTGTAGTGCCTGAAGACTGGAAGAAGGCCAATGTGGTGCCGATCTTCAAGAAAGGGAGGAGAGTGGATCCAGCTAACTACAGGCCCATTAGCCTGACTTCTATCCTGGGGAAGATCTTAGAAAAGTTTATTAAGGAGACCATCCTTGATGGACTGGCCCAGGCTAACATCCTAAGGGATAGCCAGCACGGGTTTGTTACGCGTAGGTCTTGTTTGACCAATCTCATTTCCTTCTATGACCAGGTGACCTATCACCTGGACAAGGGAGAAGAGATTGATGTCATATATCTTGACTTCAAAAAAGCCTTTGATCTGGTATCCCATGATCACCTCTTGGCCAAACTGCCCAGTTGTGGCCTTGGCTCCACCACGATCCGCTGGCTGGGAAACTGGCTCCGTGGTCGGACCCAGAGGGTTGTAATCGATGGCAGTCACTCATCGTGGTGCCCTGTGACCAGTGGGGTCCCTCAAGGCTCTGTCCTGGGACCCATCCTGTTCAACATCTTCATTAATGATGTGGACATTGGAGTCAGGAGTGGACTGGCCAAGTTCGCCGATGACACCTAACTTTGGGGCAAAGCATCCACACCACACGATAGGCGGGTGATTCAGGCTGACCTGGACAAGCTCAGCAAATGGGCGGACGAGAACCTGATGGTGTTTAACACCGAAAAATGCAAGGTTCTCCACCTTGGGAGGAAAAACCTGCAGCACCCTTATAGGCTCAGCAGTGCTACGTTGGATAGCACTACAGAAGAAAGAGACTTGGGGGTCATCATTGACCACAAGATGAACATGAGCCTGCAATGCGATGCTGCAGTTAGTAAAGCGACCAAAACGCTGGCGTGCATCCATAGATGCTTCTCGAGCAAATCCCGGGACGTCATTCTCCCCTTGTACTCGGCCTTGGTGAGGCCGCAGCTGGAGTACCGCATCCAGTTTTGGGCTCCACAATTCAAAAAGGATGTGGAGAAGCTTGAGAGAGTCCAGAGGAGAGCCATGTGCATGATCAGAGGTCAGGAAAACAGATCTTATGATGATAGGCTGAGAGACATGGGACTCTTTAGCCTGGAAAAGCGTAGGCTCAGCAGTGATCTGATGGCCACCTATAAGTTTATCAGGGGTGACCACCAGGATCTGGGGGAATGTTTGTTCACCAGAGCGCCCCAAGGGATGACGAGGTCGAACGGTCACAAACTCCTGGAAGACCATTTCAGGCTGGACATAAGGAAGAATTTCTTTACTGTCTGAGCCCCCAAGGTCTGGAACAGTCTGCCAGCGGAGGTGGTTCAAGCACCTACATTGAACACCTTCTAGAGTAAATTGGATGCTTATCTTGCTGGGATCCTATGACCCCAGCTGACTTCCTGCCCTTTGGGCAGGGGGCTGGACTCGATGATCTCCCGAGGTCCCTTCCAGGCCTAATGTCTATGAAATCTATGAAATAAAGTGAACGACATGCTGGAGCCTGGAGCAGCTGTTTGCAGCCTTCTGGCTGCAGCCGGCTCAGCTCATGGAGCCCGGTCTGCTTGCAGCAGGGCTTGCAGCCTCCCAGCTACCTGCTGGGAGCAGCCTGGGCTCTGTTGCTGGCAGCAGCTGCTTAGAGTCCGGTCTGGCAGTGGTGTGCTGAGCAAAATGGCCTTGCGTGCCATGGTTGGCATGCATGCCAGGGGTTGCTGATCCCTGGTCTACATGATGAGGTCTACCTTGTTGTGACCTGGGACCATTAGCTACTAAACATTAACTAGCTGTAGACTTGGCTTGCTGGTTCTTACTTCAGTTTAAATACTTGGATCTAAACATCAGAGACTTCATCCACTCCATACTTAGCATTATGGATGAGTAGTTCACACTCCTTTGTTCAATGGCTGGGCTCTGTGCTGATTATCAGTCCCAGCCCACACACCACAGCAGTCTTGAAATGGCTCCTGGTCATTGCAGGGGCAGGGACTGATAATCAATTGACTGTTGGTCCCAATACCTGCACGCACTGGAGTCTTAAATTTGCATTACCTCTGTGGAATAGTCCTACAATAGCTGGACGCGGAACTTAATATGATCGGGAGATACTCCTTCCACAAAAGTCATAACTTTGCTACAACATGATTGCAGTATGTGTTCTACTGCTTGAATGGGCAGAAGCTTGCATTTTAAATGCAGTTAACATGTCCTAAGTGTAATGTGCGATGTGGCCCTATCTGTTTGTCACGTCCTATCTTATTTTGACTAGCTAGTACCCTAACTATTCTGAAGTGTGTTGACTGCCCTCTGGAAATGCATCTCCCTTGATGCTAGTCAATAATTAATTTGGTCAGAGAAGATTAACTGTTGGGGCTGTTGGGATGGAAGTGTACAATGTTATTAAGAACATACAGATTTAATATAATAAGTTTTTTATTCTTTAGGAGGTTATTCATCATTTTGCACCACTCAGGTTCTTCAGATACAGTGGGCCAGTTGCTACAAATCATATTAACATTTTTGTCCTCTGCTAGACTAGAGAGTTTAAAAAACAACCAAACAAAAAAGACAGTTTTCCATTGTGTTTCAAGCCATGGCTGATCATTTTATCAAGATGACCAACATTTATGCCAGAGATAAATGCTGAGATGGTTAAGAACTCACATCTCTTTTCCTCACTAAAAAAAAGGTAGATTAGTTCCTATTGCCACTACCATGGACATAAATAGTGTTAACATTTCCCTTGTTGTTCCAGGAGACATTGCTTATCTTCTGTTACCCTGACAGGTGAAGCCTTTCATGAGATCACTGAATTGTTGGATTGTTTAACTGTGACCTAAGCAGGCTGCAGGATAAAAGTAGCATATGTACTGGGGAGATAAGAGCCATTTTAATCATTGATTATAGTCCTGGAACCAGAAACCAGAATGTACCCCTCACAGGTGAATACCCTAACCACCAAGCCAACAGGCTTCCCTTGTATGCTTCCTCTCACACCTAAATCTTGCTTTATTTATTTATTTATTGCATAGTGGCCCAGCATCAACAGGATGACTTATCTGAGTAATGTATTGGGAAAAATAGTAGTCCTTGATCAGTTCATTGAAAAAAATATTTGTAGTTACCTCCCCACAAGATAGGTTTCCGGGATGGGGATCTCAAACGGACTTAGGCACCTGCCTCCAGCTCTGTGTCAGGTGCTCTAAGTTCCAGACTGAGGTAGGATTTCAGATGCATGTCTGTCCTCAGCATTTTCTACTGACTAGCCCTAGGCAGCATGTGATTTTATTTTGCTCATCCTTCTTAGGTATTCAACTCTTCCTGTGCACTCCTATAGAAAGCCTACATACCTGGTTAAGTGTTGCAGAGCCTAACTTGCATCCACTCCTAAATCCTTTATTGGATCTGATCCTTGATAAATTTATATACAGGCTGCAATAAGTCTTCAACTACTTGTATCCATTGCTAAATTTCTTCAAGATTAATTGCACCTTGTTATAGGTTAACTGATGTGATTAGTGGTTTTATAGCAAACAATGATAGTTCTTGAATAAATTATTCAATTCATGGTTGGCTACAAATGGTGAATTTGCCACATTTTGTAAATTCACCTTTCTTAGAGACGTGTTTCATCAGGAATGATGTGAAGAGTTCAAAGTCCTTCAAGAACAAAAATTTCAGCTGAATGACCTTAGGCATATTTGTTACTAAGAACATTCAAATGCCTTCAGAAATTGAAGATTTTGATATTCTACTTTCTTTAGTTCAGGGAGGGAAGAAAGGCTTTAAATTGGTACATGGGAATCTCTGGCCCATGTTCTGAATTAATATATTCTGAGACATTGAAATTGGTTGCAATGCACTACATGGAGGTCTCTAACTCAAAATCACACTCTGAAACCAAATGACAGAAACAGAGATAATAAATGCCTTCCTTGATTTTTCCATTAAATAAAAATTCAAAGGTTTTGAACACGCTTTGTAGCAGCTGATTTAAAAAATGAATCATAATAATGATTTTAGTTAGGTCTTAATTTTTGTCTGGTTAATTGAAAACACATTAGCCTTTTAAAATGAAATTTCTGTTCTGGGAATTTTACTGAGAACTAAATGATGACTGTAAAGATAGGAACTAAGCATTCGCAGGCTATATTGGCTTTCTCCTACATAGTCCTTTAAGCCAAGCTCTTCATATTTTGTTTAACTAGATGATAATTTATTGCATTTCTTTTATTATAATCCTGGAGGAAAATTTATCTTGACAGATGTGTTGTATGTGGGGGAGATCAATATAGACTTCAGGAAGACCATGGAAAAGAAGGTTACTATAATTAAGATAGGAAATAGAAAATACCTGCATTAAAATTTTCCTGCTGAACTGAGAGGAAAAATCCTACCTTTACCATGCAGCACTTGCCTTAAGGGAAGACTTCATAGGAAGGGCATAGTAGAACTCTACTGCTTAAGGAACTGATGCTCTGAATCCTGAAGAAATTTAGCAGAGAAGACAAACTTGCAAATAGTTGAAGACTTACTGCAGCCTGTATATAAACGTATCAAGGATCAAATCCAATAAAGGATTTAGGAGTGGATGCAAGTTAGGCCTCACAACACTTAACTGGGTATGTAACTTCCTATACAGTGCACAGGGAAATGTTTTTATCACACATGTTCAGCCAGGGGTCCAATACTACTGTTCTTATTCAGGAAAAACTCTGACTTCAATAGTGTTAAATACTTCAGAGGAAGCTTTGTCAGCAGGACTGAGGCAGGTACCTTTTCACTGTCCAATGCAACTGTCACCACATGCTAGTTACCTTTTGGATCAGGTTTGACTACTGTTAGGGTTTTGTTTCGTTTTGTTTCATGAAACTCCATGTATTATAGTATTTGCTTTGTAATTCTATGGATTTAGGGCTGTGTCAGACTTTCCATCATAAAAACGCCTTTATAAGGCTTTTATATGTCAGTTGTAAAAATGTTCTCTGGACTGAAACTTGGTATTTCAGACTTTTTTCCCCCCTAGTCAAAGAGGAAGGGAAATTACATGAGTTGGGGGAACTTAAAAATATTTGTTGCATTTTAATAACTTTAAAATGGTAAAACAGATTTTCTTCAGATTCTAAGTTCCCCCAACTCATGTAATTACAAAAGAGCTTTAAATATATTTATATAAATAATATGAGCTAATAATTTTATTATATTTTGCGTTATATAAACATAACAAAAAAAGCTAAAGGCAGATTTTTTAGACAAATGCCAAAGCAGACTTAATTGAAACATTCAGACTAACCAGTCCTTCACACAATGAAAAAAAGAAGGGGCATCTCATGAAATTACATTTAAAACAAAATGCAAGTAAATACTGGATTGTGCATATATTTAAACAATTACATTCTCTATCTTAGGATGTTCAGTTGAATAGATGATTTAAAATGCAATAGATTATTTTTATGAATATTGCTAAGAACAAGGATAGTAAAATCTCATTCAGCAAGGCTTATTCCTCCTCACTACCTCACTACAATATTCCTCCTCACTAGCTCAATTTTGAGAGCCATACAGATTCATAGATTCATAGATGTTAGGGTCAGAAGGGACCTCAACAGATCATTGAGTCTGCCCACCTGCTTACGAAGGAAAGAGTGCTGGGTTCAGATGACCCCAGCCAGATGCCTATATGTATGAATGTATTATGGTGCAAAAGAAAGAAGTTTTCCACTGACAAATGTCAGATGTCAGCCACTGCTGAAGAAAGATACCAGACTTAGTTTGCTAATTATGTGAATTAGAACAGTAAGTTATCCCTTTCTGTATTTTACTCCATAATAACAATAAGAAATGAAAAGTTAGCAGTATCTCATTTACAAGTTACTTTCAATGACTGATTGCTCATATAATTCTTTACATTGGATATGAATGCAAACTTCACTTTGCATGTATTAGCCCTGCATTAAGGCTTCATTTTTCTGGAGCAATGCCACACTTTGGGCATATCTAAACATTGCCCTTCACCGACATAGCAACATGCTACATCGCTGTATGGCATGCTATGACAACATAGCAATCACGTGGGTCTACACGTGATCATCAGCTACATTGCCATAGCAGCATGCTCCCCCAGTATAGCGTGCCACTATGGCGACATAGCAGCAACATCTACCCATGTACTATGTGCATGGCACTGTAACCGTCTGTACTGTGCCGTGCTTTAGTACTTCCAAAAGGAACTACTAAAGTATGGTACCATAGCAACGTCACCATACAATGATGTGTAGACACGTTCTTCGTGAAGTAAACTTTCATCTACTTGCATATTAACTAACTAATTAGATCTTATTTCCTTCATATATTCTGTCATATAATCTATAAGTATTAAAACTACTTGGAAAATTAATTCAAAAGTATAAAATGCATGTCTACCATCCAGAAACTGTATTAATGACTAGCAAGGCTCACACAACTAGTAAACAACCAGAAATGTATAGAGAAGGGTGAAACATTACCTATGTCCTCGAGAATCAAGACACAGCAGGATGTTCCATGTGTTATTCTCTTAAAGCATTCTGTTGTGCCTAAACGCTACAAAATATATACCATGTAAATGCCTCATCTTTATTGCTTCCTTCTTCTTGAATGCTGTTTTGTGAAAAAGGAATGGTAGTACCATGGAGTTACTATATTTCATGTAGCCTGTGTGATGATTATTGAGCAACTGTACAAAATACAATCACAGTACTTGAATAAATATACAATTATTAGCTTTTCAGGGTACCTGTCAAAATAAGCAGAGTACATACTATAATCCAGCAGTGGTTTAATAAGAGATAGTGGAACAGCAAATTGATAGGCTTTATGTCTTCTTCCAATAAATGCAACACGATCCAAGTACCATACACACTGAGTTTTTTAAGTCTTGATGTTAAGTAGAAAACAATCTGCAAAACAGATTTCTATTTGAAGTTCAAATAAAAAAGGCAGGCAAATGAAAGTATATATTTTTTCAATTACAGATTCTTTGCTGTATAGCTAACCTTAGCTACAATGCACTTAGAAAAAGGGGCACAAGAACCAAATTAATGCATACATCAATATCTGTAGTAAGTATAAATGAAGAGTTTCTGTTTGCCAATGTGGCAGGGAAATAGCATGATTTTTTTATTTCTTATTCTGCATTTATTTTCAATATGTACATTACCCAGCTTCTCTGTCAGAATGCAGACTTTGAGGAAAAATTCTCAATTTCCTAATAACATTAAAATCACAAACAGAAAAAAACTCAAGACTTTAAATTGCAAGCCCTGAGTTGACCAGGGAGAGAATCTGTTAGCAAAGGAGAGAAGCATTTTACATTTTGTGTGTTAAACATATTAAAGGTTGAAGAAAATTGCAGGCATATTACCCAAAAACTTAATATAAAAATGCTTTGAGGGGGATAGGTGTTATCTACAGTAACAGTTCTGCTGCCTCTTTTATATCTGAAACATACTTAGAAATTCACATTCTGACCCAGTGAAATGGTGGAGGAAAAGGATCCTTAGGCCAGAGTTTTGAATCAAAATGCATATCTACCGCTACACAGTAATGTGCCAAACATAATGCTCGTTGTATTGATATACCATGGAGATGTGCACATGTATAAACACACACAGATGACTTGAAAAAGTCCATTAGCTTTTTTTGTCCACAGCCAGAGAAAATGATGAGTGAGTGAGCTGGATAATAAATACTCATAATTATCTTCATTCTAATGGTCTGAGCAGTGTCTATGTTGCAGTTCATAGTTAAAAACTTAGCTGGTACTGATCGGACATTCCAGCCTCCTCTTCTCACTCATTTTTCTGGGATGTGACTCTGTCTACACGGGAAAAGGGGCACTCATTCTAGAGGCAACCTGAAGCAGATCAGCCAGTGGAAAGCATAAAGAGAGAATGGACTGAGTAGATGGGCCAGCTGAGTTGATCATAGTGGATCAAAGCAGAACACAACTGACCAGACTTGCCAGCTTAGTGGCTAATTTCTGTACTGTAATGGGAGACTGAGCCAAGAGTGGTCTGTCCAACAGTCATGATGATTGTTGGGATATTCAGATTACTTGGGAGAAGCAAGATTTGTTGGGTAATATCTTTTACCAGACTAACTTTGTACTTGGGAGAGGCACTACATGAGCTTCTGGGCACAGAGACCACATCCAAACGAGCAGGGTCATGTAGTCTGTGGAACCATAAACCTCTTTGTGGCACCACAAATCAGATGTGGTGAGCATTAAAACATGCACTATGCTGCAGCACAGTGACAAAATTTGCTACCAAGATTTCCTAGTATCAAAAAAAAAAATTAAAAAAAGCTGGAAAAAACATGAAGGCCTGGCCCTCTGTAGCAACACTCTGGCTGGTGGCCAGGCCTCTGTGTTGCCCAAATTGTGGCCCTGCTTCTTCAGCATGCCACCAGGACACCAAGTAATACTGCTGACCCCAGCTTCCAGCTTTCCCTGGCTGAAGATCTGGGAGGAACTGGGCAAGGGCAGTTTCCTCATTGTGAGACAAAAGAAAAAGGAAAGAAAAAGGTACAGTGCAAGATAAATGTAATGTAAAACAGTGACTTTTGTTAAACTTCATTATGTAAATGAAAATAGGAATTTAAAGAAGAGAAAGAGGGCAGTAAAGCTATGGAACAAAACAAGGCAACAGAAATAACTGCAAACAAAATATAGGAGAGTTGAAATAAATAAACCTAATTATTTAGAAGAATAAGATGATGGAAAAGAAAGGAGGATCATAATTACCTGCAGAGTAGAGAAAGGTTAGCAGAAGGAGCAGATATATTGTAATGATCCATAAAACCATTGTTTGTATTTAATCCATAGTCTGTGGCATCCAGTAAAGTTATAAATTTTTGTTCCCGGGCCAATATTCTGAAACTATTGTGTAGGTTTCCCTCAAGTAGAAGGACTGTGAGTTTAAGGATGGCGTCATAAGCACTGAATTTTATTTTTTCTGGGGGATGGGGCCTAAGATGGTGCCCCACCCCCAGTGGCACAACTGAAGTAGAGTCAAGTGGAGTTCATGGGGGTGGGGGGCAGGGGCAGATGTAAGCTGTTCACTGTGGGTTCACAGCTCCCCACCCTGCTGCACTCCCCTCCAGGAGCCCTGTGCTGGGCTTGCCACATGGCAAGGTGCCCTCTGCCCACCAGGCAGCAGTGGGGAGCACAAGTCCATATTGCTGCTGCCCCTGCTGCTTCTGGGTGGGCAGGAGGTGCCTTGCCATGGTGGCATGGCCACCACGGGGCTCCTGGGGGAAAGGCAGCAAGGCAGGGAGCCCCAAGCCCACAGCAGACAGCCCTCATCCATCCCCATCCTGCACACAAATCTGGGGGCACATGCTCCAGAGAGGTAGGTAGGAAATTGCAGCCCCAGGGCTGGGGCCAGAAGCTGAAGTTTCTCAGCCCTGTGGCTGCATTCAGAATGTACAGAAGTTCAGTTAGATTGGTTTTGCTAGACCTGATTTAAGTTAGACCACCTCTAAGGTAGAGTTAACTTAGATTGGGTCAACTATTTTTAGACTAATCTAAACTTTGTGAACTTCTGTATGGTTTGTACTTAGATCCCTTGTTAGGTCAATCTAAGTGTAAGGTCTGCACTTAAGTGAACTAAGTTAGATTGTTTGGCCATTTTTAACACAATCTATCCCCCCTCTAACTTCCCCAAATATCTGTACCTAGTCTTAGAGATGATCTCTAATAGGATATTTAGGAAGTTGGGAAATGGGAGATGATCCCTCAGTTATAAAGCAGTTAGTTACAGAAAGAGACCAAGATTCTGCAGAGGTTGACTGCTGCTCCACAATAAAGGTCACTGTTGTTAGGTCTTCTCATTCATGTGGTTATTGTACCCAGTGATCACTACATAGTGTCAGCAGTGGCGAATGAGACAGAGCTTGACAGAATTTGAGATCCAAACTGAAAAAAAAGTTGGAACCTGATAGCAAGTGGAGCAAAGCAGTCATGTGGAGAACTATAGGGCATTCAGGCAAATGTTTGAGTGGTACCTAGCAGTGACAGGGTAAGAGAGAAAAATGACAAATTAAAATATATATCTTCTTGTATATTGTGGGGGATGAAGCCCTGGCTGATTATATCACCTTTACCTTCAAAGAATGCCAGAATATGCTGTTAAGTGTAATGCTGTCCAAAATTGAGGAGTACTGCATGACAAAAAAAGAACGAGATTCTTGAAAGACACAGATTGTTTTACATGCAGACAAACAACAAAACAAAATATAGATCAGTATGTTACTGAGCTGGAGAGACTGAGAGAGAATTGTGCTTCCAGGAACTTGAAAGAATCACTGATTAGGGATAAGATTATTTGTGGCAATTGTAGGCAGTGTATTACAAGAAAAAATACTTCATGAAGGAGACTTGTCTGTAGAAACAACTGTCCAAATACACAGGAAAGCTGTATTGCATCAAAAGGGCTCATCCATGCAGTAGGCATGAAAGAATGTGGCCAAAAGAAGTCAGCTCTCAGGCATTGTGAGATGCCTCACAGGCAACTCCATTGGCAAGGAGAATGCAAAGGGAGAGAGAGCAAATAAGCAGATGTGTACCAAGTGTGGAAGGTAACACAGGCCCAAATGCTACTCTGTATTTGGCAGATTATTTTAACTATAACAAGAGGAACCATTTTGCAAAGTGCTGCAGCTCCAAAGCCCAAAAATCTCAACTGCATACAGCGGAGAGCACATCAGAAGAATTTTATAAATTTATAGTAGAATCAAGCAAAATTGATGAGAGGAACTAGTTTTTGCCAGTGGAAGTGCAAGGAACAGTGTTTTCATTTAAACTGGATACTGGAGCTCAGGTTAATATTTGACCAGAGAATTAATATAGAAAATTAGAATTGACATCAAAAGTTAGTTCAACAAGTATCAAAATAACTAACTATTCAGGAACAAATATGCAAGCGAAAGAAAGATGCCTTGGTAGGATCCAGTATAAAAATGTAGTATAGAAGCTTCCATTAATTGTGATACCTAGAGAGGTGACATCAATTTTAGGAATAGCAGCCTGTGAGAAACTGAATCTAGTTAAGTGTGTGCTTGAGGTACAAGAAGGCATGACTTTCATGTCTCCTGATGATCTGCTTAGCTATCATGACCCATATCTAACCCAACTTCTTAGGAAGAAACCAGTTGCTCTAGAACATAAGAGACAACCATGCCCATATGAGAAGACTCTGCCTGCTGTATATTCTACCTAGCATAAGAAGGAAAACCTTTCCACCAAAAACAAATCAGTCTCGGGTCTTAATCTTGGGTGTTTCTGTCCATTTCCTTTTTAATATGACAATCCATTATGGTGTGTAGTCGTTGATCAGTTTCACTCACATCATTTCCGTAAGTGTATTTTGTACATTGAATGAGTTATACCACATTGCGTCACAAATGCATAGGATCTATGGATTGTGAGGGTTCCATTGAGGGATGTGTTTACTGTGGTGATAGCAACGATGTGTTGGCTGGGTTTTGCATTTGTTTCTTAGGTCTTCCTCTGCCTGGTGTTTGTCTTCTCATTAGATTGGTTTATTAGTGTATCGACTACTACACCACAGAAAGAAAAACAGGCTGACCACATAACTCTGGTTGTCACATACCATCCTGTCATGGACCCTTTAAAAAAGATCATGAAACAGCTATAAGCATATAATCGAACAGGACTACACCTCAGAAGAAATATCCCCTACTCAGTTCTTCAGCGTCACTCCATGCTATTCAAGGACAATCCTTTCAGATTCCCAGTTAAACACTGCACATGTAAGAATAAATAATCCCCAAAATTTAAGCACGTCCATACTAAGCTTATTTATACAGCCCCTCAAATGACCTTAACATTAGCAATAAGAATAGAAAAAGTTGTCCAAATAGGAAACGATGTAACAGCACAGCAATTTTAGTGGACAATTTTTTTGTGGGCAATTTTGCCAACAACCAGTTGGAAGCCTTATTTAATATAATAGTTCTCAGTATTGCTTAATCAGTTTGCAGCACAATTGAATTCCAGTCCCAGCTACATTAGACAATGTAGTATTTAATTTTTTTATACTGAAGGTAAGACCATATAATTGTATACATATACCACAGGAGAATTGGGTATTTGACCAGTCAAATAAAGTTTGGTCAACTGACCACTCAAATATTAGTCAAAAATTGTAAAACAAAATTGCCAATAGGTACAAATAGTACACAGAAAAAACAATTTTTACATTAAGAAAGGTGTCAAAATAATGTTTACAAAATCATATTTCTGTCAAAAAAACCTACAATAAAGGTTGAGTTTTTTTGTAAAATTGCTATAACCTTTGACTGGTCAGAAAATATGCAGTCAATTGATTGGTCAGTTGACAATATTTGACCAGTCAATTGACCAGCTTGCCAACACTGTACCATAGCAATGAAATGAATGGTGATGGAAAACCTGTAGGCTAGTTCTCAGAAAAGCATGGGAAATCCTAGGATAGGCAGATAGTTTAGCAGGCTTAATTTTATTTTGCTTTGTTTAAAACTATCCTTTACAAAGTAAATAGGGATACTTCCAAGTCTTCCTGGAAATTTTGAAGCTATTGTTTCATATTGTGCTAGAATTTCAAATCAGGAGTTGAAAAGTCAGTACAAAATAAAGTCATTTGGAAGAGATGCAGAAGTTGTCAGGTAAATGGCAATTCATGAAACTGGAAACATTAGATCTGCCAGAAAGTGTATGCTGATTACATCAGGGTTGCCAACGGAAAAGAGATGTGTTCAAAATACCTGTCTGAGAAGCATCTTTTATTAGTATTTACATTTCTCCTAGCAGCACCACTTCTTGAACTGAATCCTGCACATATATTCCACATGAAGATAAGCAACAGATGGTTGTAGCCAGAGGTTGGTCCCTTCACAAGAGAAACTACCATACCACTGGAGAAATTTTTATTTACACTTAAACCATGACAAAAAGACATGGTTTAAGTGTGAAAAGACTTAAACCATGACAAAAAGAAACTTTTTTTCTCCTGGTTTTCATTCATGAATCCACAGTACTGTTTTACCAAAACACTAAGCCAACTGCAATCTAGCTAGGGGCATGGGAAAGGGCAGATAAGAGAGAGGTCACTAACATTTCTAGAACTGTAAGCTAACTAATAATTTTGTAGCTATCCTGCCACATATTGTGACTCTTTATAGCAGGTATCTGGTCTTAAACTGTGTAGAGTACTAGTGTAGAGCTTGAGAAATCTTCCGAAAGGGGAGAGTATAGTTATATTTTCCTCTAGTGAATGTAAGTCTAAGAACATTTGTTCTTATATCCAGCTATTGTTCAATAGAAACTGAGAGCACATACTGTCTAGCCTCTTCGTTTGTATGTTACGGGCACACTGTTAACAACATTATTTGTGATTTAAAAAGTGGGGGGTAAATTTTAGTTCTCAGAAAATTTACGTTTTCATAAAGAATAGATGATTATGAGTAAAATAATAATTAAATATACAGACAGACCTTTTTCATGGCTTCCCCTTGCAACTCTGCAGACAAGGCCCAGTTATACTTTGAGATGCACATGTTTAAGTTATTATTTTTAAAAAAACTGCCTCATAACCAACCGAATTTTCCTTATTCCAGCATATATCAGAGTTGTGGTAATGTGATTTCACTTTATATCGAATCATTGCAGGGTGTTATGTAAGCCACTGCATATGACATGGTAAAATATGTTTTATTTATTGTGAAGTCATCTTAAAAGAAGTTCAGATTACAATGGTATCCATGGCCTGCATGGAAGGGTGAGTCAAACATTTCCACAGGGATACCTTCCAAGCTGGGAAACCCATGGAGGCATCTGATGGACCTGCATATCCATGGAATAAGAGAAGCAGAACTGGGAGTGAAGCACTGGAGCCAGTATATAGGTACCATGCCTTATAGGATGCTCTGATTTTTGTTACTGTTCTTAGAAGGAGCACTGTCACTTCATCAGTGCCATATGATAACCTAGGAGAATTTTCCACCCTCCAGACCTCTTAGAGTACATTGCAAAGGAAAGTCTTGCACAGAGAATGAGTCTTCTTCTGTTTTCCATACATAAATAGGACCCACCCCTAAAACTATAAGGTTTGTACAATATTCTACTGTCTTTGATTTGATTACTCACATCACTCAAGAATGCCGACGGAGTAAGAATTGTAAGATTAAAGGTTTGTACTTTTTCTTTGCAATTGCTGAGCATGACCCTAAGATGAATCATGAAAATAAGAATACTTCTTAGCTCCTGGTTCAGTGATCAAGGAGTACTTCAGGTCCAACTTAGGAAACACAGACATGATTAATTTTGTTAAATGAAGATTGTTTGATAGGTATCTTACCCCATCCCCCTTTTGCTTATCTGATGATGTAAAAGAAAAGGTCAAATGTTCACTCTTTCCTTGGGAGGAAATGGGAATTGTTTACGCTTGACAGGAAAAGAACTGTGGGTAATCTACACAGCCTCATTGCTCCATTTGATTCAGCTCAGAGAAGTGCTTTTGACCAGAGCAGCAGTAACACCCAGCTGAAGCACAGTAAAAAAAAAACAAAAACAATTAGTTCTCTGGAGGGCAAATTCATGCAAAGACAACATAAAAGGATGAACCATTTGTGTGAGAGGAATCAATATTCAAATGCAAATGAAGTCCCTGAAGTTTATAAAGCAGTCCCGTGCTTAAGTGACTGACTCTGGGATTATCGCATGAAAGTTCAGCTCTAGTTTATTCTGCCAGAGGGACATCTCGAGTACATTTATTTTTCAGTATTTTTATGATTAAGGGATGTGATGGAGAGCTGGCAGGGAAGAAATGGGGCATTGGGATCATTTATACACTTAAAAAATGTTTGCCCCAGACCTAGGAATCTTGTAAGAGAAAACTCACACTTATGGTAAACATTTTGCACCTGCAGCTTCAAAATTTTCGTATAAATTTCACTAATACATAATTGTCTTAGAACTGTAGCAACATATCACATACATCAGTAATCTGGAAAGATTGTAAAGGTTTTTCTAAGGACTGAAGAAAAAGATTTATCAGAAGCATTGAACTAATAAATAATGTCATTTCACAACAGCAGTGTGAGTCATTCTGCCATGCAAGAAAAAGTACACCCTTGTATTGAAAAAATGCACCTGAAATACCAGATGCATCACATTCAAAAGATCTAACACTTACAAAATCTTCTTTTAGATAGACCAACCTTTTTTTTTTCTTCAAATAGATAGAGGAGAGAGAGGGTGGGGGAGAGAATTTGAGCTTTCAAAGGCAAAGGGGACTGGTTTATAAATGATGCCTTTCATCTCTAGAGCAGTTAGCTGGAGGGCAGCACAAAATGTTTAGTCTAAAAATGAGCTTAAATCTAAAATATATACATTGCAGAGCAAACTCCACTGCATTAGATATTTTGCCTTCCCATTAAGAAAGATCCTGCTTTCACAAGCAGTATGAATTTGCCTAATCAGAAAAAGAGTATATTTTTGTTTCTTTACCGAGAGGCATTTGTATTTTTGACAGATAAGAAAGTATGTATTTGCTTTTGAGCAGCTGATTTCACCATTAAAGTTAAATTTCAAGGTCTGAAACTAAGATCCACTAAATAAAATGGAAGTTTGGTAACTGGCTTCAGAGGGAGGAGAAACAGGCCCTAGATGTAAATAGATAAACATAAATAATTACTCTTTTCACATTAAGGCTAGGGACAGACATCAAAGATAAACTGGTTTAAGTGATCAGAATCTGGTTTAAACCTGGAATAGAACAGATGTTCAGTGCACATAAACCAAGTTGAAAATGGCTGAAACTTGTCTGAGATGAACCTAGTTGAATGTAGTATCAGACTTAGCTGACTTGGGTCAAATTGATTTATGCAATGTTTGTCTCGGACCCCTTCCTGGTTTAAGTTAAATCAGAGTTCCCCAGCATCCCAGATGCTTTGCTGAGTGGGGCTCTTCTGTCTTCTCCAATCCAGGAGGTCTGGGCCCTCCCCTCTGCTCCCTGGTTGCAGCTTTAGCAGATGCTAGAGGGACAGGGCATCTACCTGGCTTCGTTTTGCTCTCCTCCCCTCCCCACCACTCCCTGCTCAAGCATGGATCCTCCCCTCCCCTTTGCCTTACACAGATACTTCTCAGCATTAGCTAACATACCACATTCTGGCTATATGCATGCTGTGGGAAATAGGACAAAGGTGGACATGACAGTGGCTTAGGGCTCTTTGGAGTTAATCAATCAGTAGCTGGTAACATCTCTCCATTACTTCCTTGAAAAAAGTTGTTTACGAAAAGCTTGAACTAATAAGAGATCCTTTTGTTTTGCTAATGGGGTGATAAATGCTGTGTAAACCCCTGCTGGCTCCCTTGTGGGGCAGAGGGGGGAAACTGCTCCCTAATCAGAGCATCCTGCCAGGACCCCTCTCAGGTCAGCACCGTAGAAGGGAGGGAGGGCTGCTCGAGTACCCCCTCCCCTCCCAGCTTCTAGCCTGAGCCACTGCAAGCTTGTGCCTGCGTTTTTTTTTTCAGTCTAGAGGGGATGTCTGTGCAGTTACAAACTGATTCAGCCTAGGCAGGTTAGACTAACCTACAAAAATTGAATCAATTCAGGCTAAGTTTTTTTGAATGTCTGTCCCTAACCTAAGAGTTTGCCTCTGTTTCCTAGTGTTTAAAGCCAGAAGAGATCATTAGACTATATAGTCTGATGACTGAGCAGGTTGTATATCATATCACTTGTGCAAAGACATTTTGTTCTGTCTTATATCTAAATTCCTATTTTATTCCACTTTCCCCATGCCTGGGGTGAGAAGCATGGAAATGCACATAGGAAATGGAAAATGAATTGTTCAAAACTCAGACCCTATTCTGGTCTTATACTTGAAATTGTTTTCAAGCTATAAGAGGGAACCTCTGCCCCTGTTACTAGAATGGTTGAAGAGAGGGTAGGTGGTTAAAAAGGACAGCAGAGTTGTATTGAACCCAGGCCTAATGGCTAAGTACAGATATTGAAAAAAGAGCCTGAATTGATTCAATCTTTGCTGGTTAATCTAACCTGTGTAGATTGAACCAATTTGAAAGTGAATAGACATTCAGTTTTGATTCTGGAAATGCAGCCACATGCCTGCAGTGGCTCAGGCTAGAAGCCAAGGGGTGCTAGAATGAGCCCCCTCTTCCTTTCCACAGCAGCCACAAGGATAGCTAAAACCTCAACAAACCTTCAGAAACCCATGAGAGCACAGGATAAAGGTATGGACAGAGGGCACAGGCAGGGCACAGACCTGATCAGATGAACCGGGCTATTCACAAGGCCACCACTAGTCCACAGGCTTCCCGCTTCCCAACAATAAACAACAGCAAAGTCATGGCAGGTAAGAAACAGGAGGTATGGGAAGGCTGGTAAAGGAGCGGGTGAGCAGATTAGATGCTACCTGCATTACAAGGCCTAAACCTACAAAGAGTTGAGCAGTATTACTGCTAAAATATTAAGCAGCATGCTATGAAAAATCTTCAAAATGTTAACCTTCCATAGAGATTATCTGCGTTTCCTCATTCATATTTTCCATATTCTTTAAAAAACCCCCCATATATTTATACAACTGAGTGTCTGAAAGCAAAACAAAAATCTCTTGACAGCCCTTCAATTCCTGCCCTTCCACGTGGAGCTTTGGATGGCTATCCAATGATATCTTTATGTATGTTACATAGTTGTATCTGTATCTCATTTTTTATTTCTTTTTTTTCTTTTAATTTACCACCTGGAACTGATAAATAAAATACTGGAAACAGTGCATGTTGCAATATACCCTAGATTGTAATGAATAAGAAACTGATTCCAGATGATGTTGCAAAGTATTCAGATATTTCCAAGGATGAAGGTAGTTGCCAAAGTTTACTTATAGGTAAAGGAGTTCTTTTTAAGGTATTCCAGAACCTCTGGAGAGATGACACTATGCTCTTATCTATTATTCTGCGAGAACTAGCTTTGGGAACACCCCAGCTTTTAAAGGATAAAGCTGCCCCTCTGTAGGACATTGGAGATTCTGCTCTGCAGAGTCAACTCCTTATGCTGTTGATGACATATATCAAAATCATTTTGGGGAAAAAGTATTTCTTTTCTTTTCTTTTTAACACATATATAATTGTAATAGGGTGATTTTTCCCTTAGCAGAAGGACAGAATATGCCAGGGCTTGTGTTAGGGGCAAAATTTGGGGTTGCCATGTATGAATGCCATAAATGAAGTCTAGACATTTATTCATACAGTACCTTTTCACATTCTTCTTAAGCTTAACCTTCAGTATTTCTTAAACATGACATCAGCTCAACGATGCTTAGATGAAACTTTTGAACCCAGAGTAGTAGTAACATGGTTTTAAATTTAGGAAGAAAATTTCACCTGTTATTTGTACCATTAACATCTAGCAAATGGAAAAACCAGACTTGCTGCCGCACACACAGATGAGGACATAGAACCTAATGTTATAACAGCCAACCATAACTCTGTAAGTCAAAGGACAACTACTGTTTGAGTTCTCCCCTTGCTGACGGCTATGATGTCAACACTGATAAAGTATACACTTTCAGACTACTGAAAGTTTTTGTGCAGCCTCAAATGATTAAAATTAAAATAAATGGAACTCCTCACCCATGCATTTCAGCAGGATTTTTTAAGGCATTGCCAAGATATAGTATTAGTAATTAAGGAGTTATCTGTTAAAAACTCATTAACACTCTGATTGATTTGGATACTTCTAGGTAGTAGAGAGTATGGCTATGATTTATTGCATGTATCTAGTCAAGCTTTCCCAATTTTTATGAAAGCAATATACATATTAAGTGTTAAGTTCTAATCCAACTTTATTGTCCCTGATAGCAGATTTATTTCACTTGGGTGGTGGAAGGTATAAAACAGGGTCATATTTGGCCATCTGTGTGTTCAAGTAACTGATTAAATCATTGTGTGGATCTACCTTTTTGTTAGTGAACCTTATTTATACTTAACTTGCAAGAGGAACAAATGGTCTATAACTGGCCCGTAACCGGGTGCTTACAGAAACTGCAGAGCTTATTCTAGAAGACAGATAACATTGCAATCTAATGCTCTGTTACATAAAATTGCCAAACTTAGGAAATATGAGTTCTAATGAAACTTCTATTTTTTCTATGGTCAGGACAGTTTCCACATTGTTGGGTTTTTGTTTGTTTGCTTTCTTTAATCATGAGTTTTAGGAGGCAGTGAGGGGGGACCTAATCTGAATGTGGAGGGTATATTTCAATTAAGCATAGTTCTTTTTAAAAAAAAAATGTGGAAATTAGATAAAGACAACCTACTATTAGAGAACCAGTAGGTGTGCATTAAAGAGCATCTGTCCTCTAGATTTATTTTTTACTCATGAATCACCACATCATGGAAAAGAATTAACATTATTTATATCAATAATTTGCTTCTGTGATGTCTGAGGAAAATAATATTCAGTCATAAATTTAAAAAGCTTTTTATGACTGCATTTTTATCAGCTTATTTACCTTTATTTATATTTAGAACTGCAAAGCCATGTTAATAGAGTTATGTAAATGGCCCAGAGAGTGAAGTACTGTTTATAGCTTAGCTGGAACAGCACCTTTATTCCTGTCTGAACTGCAATGGCTGCATGTGGTCCACCTCATTCATTAGGAGTGAATTCTGATTATTGACAGGTTGTTCTCAAAACCTGGCTTGCCACTGCCTGGGAACAGGGCACAGGATTTTCTCACATTGTTTGTATGAATTTGGTCAATCACTTTGCCTAACTGATTCATTTGATTTGTCTTTTCAGGTGACCTTCTGACTCGCAATCATCTGCATTCTGTTCATGCTTTATTTAATTTTATATTACTGTAGAGCACTTTGGAATGTTTGCCATGAAAAGAACTACATAAATATTAATGTATTGATAGTATTATGGCTTTTCGAACCTATTTTTTCATTTCATGGGTTTTAAGAGCTGCAAAATTTACTGACTGTACAGAAAATATAGGTATAATGGACTTTTTGAAATGCCTTGAAGGAGATAAAATATATGAATTATTAATCCCATGACAGTCAGTGCTGTTTTGCTTAAACACAACATTTTCTGTACTAATCTTGGATATTTTTTCTTTCTAATGTTGTAGTAAAATTTGTCATTGTAGCATGACTTTAATTTATATCTCAAATTTTTAATTATACACATGTACCTAATTTATAAATACAACAGTGTGAATAAAGATAAAAAGAGTTTGATTAATCTTTATGGACATATAGGGCGTGTCTATACGTTGCTGTATGGTGTCATTGCTATGGCACCATGATTTAGTACTTCCTCTTGGAAGTACTAAAGCAGGCACAGTACGAGCAGTTACTGCACCATGCTCACAGTGCATGGTTAGATTTCACCACTGTGTCACCATAGCACTGCACTGCACTGCACCAGGGAGTGCACCACCATGGTGACATAGCTGGCGATCGTGTGTAAATGCATGTGATCACTATATTTCCATAGCAAGCCATATAGTGACATAGCATATTGCTATATCACTATAGGGCAACATGTAGACATGCCCATAGACGTATACTTTGCATAGTATATGACTATATTAGTAGCTGCATTCACCTGGGGTTCCAATCCCTGGACACAAAATAGGTAGGAATACTTGCTATCACCATTCCTTATAGGAGGGCAGCTTTAACTGTGGCTGAGGCTTGTATTGTGCTGCTGGAGGCTGCTGGGAGGTGAGTCAAATGAATACATCAATATATGTTGCATGTCCTTCATGAAGTACTGCAATTATTGGTTCCACGTCTCTTTTGTCCTGTCTGGGGGAGTTTTCTCTGCCAGCAGAGCCCATGGATTCAGTTACAAGTTGTGGTGTTCACCAGTTCTTTCTATAGGGTAGAAACCAACAGAACCATAATGATACACCACTGACTCTAACTTACGCAATGAATCTTGGAGACTTTCTTTCAAATTCTAGCACACGTGGCTGTTTTGTCTCAATAGCATGAATCTACAACAACAGTGAATCTTGCACAGGGCTTTGTAAGGGATGTGTGACAATGACCAGGCATAAATGACTTAGGATTGTACTGAGCTAAGGACCCTTAATTCTTGTTTTCATCATTTTCTAGGACAAATGATACTGTTCTAATAGAAGTGATGAGTGAAGTCAATAAACAGGGGGTAGGAATCAGGGGAGCCTGAAGGGAAAGTTTTCTACCCAGCACTGACCACAGCGCAGAACAGCCACGTTCTGCCTCTCACCTGGGAAAACCTAGACACCTGCTGGGTTCCAGCTCCCCGGTGTGGGAGCCAGAAGGGCTGGGAAATCCAAGCTTCAGTTCTCTAGAAGAGGAGGGAGGGGATAGGGGTAATTTTGCTAAGAGAATTCCCACTTCCTGTTGTACCTTACCTGAAGCAGTGTTCATTTGTAGCTGCTCTGCCAAATGGTGCCCAGCAAATCACCAGCAAAAAGTACAATTTTGCCTGACGGTCGCACCTTGGCTGTGGGGCTGGAAAAAAGCTTTCATTGTATGTTGGGGTCTGTGTGGGTTTGGGTTTGCATCAGGAGGATCTGGGTAAACACACCGGCTTCTCTCAGGAAAGCAGTGTGACTTTGAGATTTGAGGCAGCCAGTTATCAGTTGCCCAGATTTGACCCCACTCAGCATAACACGGACTGATAAGCCCCCAACAACAATAGGGGGTCTCAACCCTTGTACCTCAGCTTCATTCCAGGCCAGTAGCATAGTGTTGGGGGGCAGTGTTTGCCCACAAGGTCAATAGGGAGCATCAATAAATTGATATTGTCACTCTTCTATTTGGACAATCATCAAGCCAAGAACACACTGAATATCAGGATAGGCAACCATGTCCTTCCCTATGAGCATACCCCAACTTACCCAGGGGTCAAATTAGACCATTTCCCCACCGATAAACATTGCATTTAAAAGGTCAGCCATAAAGTCTCTTCATGGGTAGCTGCTTTAAGACATTTAGCCAGCATGAAATGGGGAGCCAGCTTCAGTGTTCAGAACCACAGCACTTGCAGTCGTATAGCCCCAGCAGGTTACTGTGCTCTTCTATGGTCCAGCAGTTGTCTCATTAAAAAGCTTGACACTGTACTTAACAGTGCACAGAGACTCATAACAGGCTGTACAACTTGTTCACACACAGATGTATTCTCTGCCTTCTTGAGCATTAGACCAAGTGACATAAGAAAACAGACCCTAACTGCTCCCCTGCTGCCAGGTTTCTGGGCCTGTAGAGAGCCCAGCAAGCCGGCTCCTTGTGGCCTTGTGTGTTGCACCGAATTTAGGTAAGAGGTGGGGTGAATGGAAATGAAATGACAGTTCTGAGTAATCTGATCTGAAATCTATTCCTACAACATTTTACATCAACACCAAACAAGCCCCTCATTGGAGATAACCTTGACAGATAAGCACGGATGAAGCTGAACAGACTGAGATCTGGACCCACTGTGGGGCAAATGCCTTTTTGAAGTTGGTGAAAGAGCTGAAAATCCTGCTTTCAATTTCTCTGTACGTGTCTGTGATCAGCCTCAGGAATAGCATTTCAGCACTGTTCCCCTATCTTTGTAGAAAATGACCTGCTTTCTGTTAGTGCTTTGAAACTTTCAAGGAGCATAAGAAATATTTCACTCGTGGTTGATTGGCAAGACCATCCACTAATTCACAGAGTCGGGTCATCTTTCTTAGGTATTAAGACTGAATTTTCCCACTTTTAGAGAACTCTACTTCTTTCCAGGCATTGTTGTGGAATATGCACATATACGGTCTTTCAGTCCATCATCGTTTAAAGCTCTTGGCAGTATTCGGTCCTTTTTTTTCATGACATCCCTTGCTGACATCATTGGACCAACCTTTTCCATTAGGCTGGTACTTTTTCTTGACCATCCATGAAAATACCTAAAGCTAATTACCCACTAACAGCTACTGCATATATGAAATATCCTCCTTCTGGTTGGAAACATACAAGAATTGCACAACTAAATATTGAAAGTCTGTGATTAAAGGTATCATGAACATTCATAGAATCATAGTATCACAGAAGGGTGATTGTGCCCAAAAGCTTGCAAAGAACTTTTTTCCAACTACTCAGTTGGCCTAATAAAAGATATCACATCTACCCAAAGAACCTGTCATGGAACATTAGCCTTCAGAATGAATTGTACATCTGTCAGAAACAAGATAAGACATATATGTAACCCATATGTAACCCAGGCAGTACTCCAAGATGTACCCCCTCTCCAACTGAAGGGATCAGAGCAGGTGCACAAGCGCTGTGGGAGGTGTAGAGACCCCTCCTCCCTCTATAGATCAGAGCCAAACTACCAATGGAGACTTAACCATACACCTTTTAATGAGAGAACAGTAGTGGGAACATAACAGGTATAAACCAGGGGGGTATAGGGGACACTACAATGCCCTGAGGGGGCAGGATTCAATAAAGGTTAGACACTTACAATCATAGACATATTCATCCAGTTGACAAAAAGACAGGGTTAACAAAATATAAAACACAAGCAGCAGAACAAACAATACTGGTGGGCAAAATATAAAAGGCACAAAATACGAAACATCAAATAACAAGGAATATAGGGCCTAGGTACCAGGGCGGGGGAAGAGGGAAAACACAATGACCCCTTTCCACTGAAACAAGAATTTCTCCCTGTCACTTCACTCACCCTAAGTCATCCCAGCTGGGACTTGCGTCGCTCATGTGGTAGGCAGAAATTCTACCACATGGCCACTAGTGCTGGTACTGCTCCAAGCTGCTAGGGGTCTTGACCTTCCTGGAGCCCCAGCCTCACGTTCAGCTGCCTGGCCTCTGATTGGAGGAGTTGGAAGCAGGGCTGGGAACCTCTCAGGTCGCTGCTCAGATCCTTGCTGGAGTGGGGAGAGCCTCTCCTGCTGGCTGCAGCCTCTTATAGAGGATCCTGAAGCCCAGCGGGGAGCCTCTCCTGCCAGCCGCATGCCATGCTGCTGAGGGTCCAGCTGCTGCCTGCAGGTCCCGCTCCTTCAGGTGCTTCTGGGGCAACTGCTCCCACCCCACTGGCCCAGCTCTAGCCAGCTCTTTGAAACTCCTTCCTTATGGTCCCTCACTGGTCTCTCCCGAGTCAGCTGCACTGCTCCTTTTATCCCCCTCCAATCTGGGGACATGGAGGGTAAATCTCTGGAGCATGATTGGTGAGGAAAGGGAATCCCAATCCCTCCAATCATCTTTTACCTTTTAAAAACCCCTGAGCTAAATCATGACCAGCTAGCCCACCACAAATAAAAATATTTTTTGTCTGCTTTAAGCATGATGCCTTTGGAAAAGTCTTATAAAAACCATAAGATTCAGAGGGTATATCTACACAAGATGCTTTACTGAACACTAGAATACATTACTGCACAGTAAGCGTCTACATCTATGCATACGGACACTTACAGCACAGTAATTTGCCGTATCATGCAAATTGTAAATACAAGTAACAAATTTACTTGTGATTAGTTACTGAGCAGTAATGCACTTGTAGACCCTGACTGGGAGCAAGTTTGCTCCTGATCAGCTCCACAACTAGCAAGCCACCCTCAGCCCAACCCCAGGGTCCCAAAGCTAAGAGCTTCTCCATCCCCTGGCCCTTAAAAGTCTGTGAGGACCCTGGGGCTGTGGGGCACCTGCAGTCACAGTGGGTGACTGTGTCCTTGCAGAGACTGGCCCAGCTGCCAAGCCCAGCAGCAACCTAGGCCACCTGCAGCCAGCCTCTGGCCACCAGGTCCCACTCCAGGTGGCCACAGGCCATCCATTGCAGCCTGCCTGAATGCCGCTACTGGTGCTCAGCACACCCTTGCTGCATGTCTGCCTGTCCCATGCTGTGCCCCTGCAATGGGTGCTGCAGACAGCTGCCCAGGCCTGTAAGCACCAGGACTGCCAGAGGCCCAGTAAGCCATCAAGGGAGCCATGCTGGTGTCCTCCCTGGTGTCACATGCTGCCTCTTGGGGCTGCAACTGGTCCCAGGAGGAGACCACAGACCTCACCATGCTGTGGGGCAAGGCTGAGGTCCTCACCCAGTTTGCACAGAGTGGGTGCTCTAATGTGCACAACTATGAGGGCTTGTCTGGCCTCAAGCAGGAGTGTGGGTATGACTGGTCAGCATGCCGATGCTGCATAAAGTTCAAAGTCTTGCAGGCACAATGGATCATGGTCACCAACCACAAATGCCGGTCAGAGGCTGGCCACAAGTCCATGCCCCCTGGACACTGGGCTGAGTCATGCCATCTACTCCAACACAGGCTGCCTGCCTGAACCTCTGCTGCAGTCTGGCACATCAGTGACACATCATAAGTGGAGGGGCCATCAGTCCATCAGGAGCCTGTCATGCCCAAACTCACCACCCAGGCCTCCTATAGTAGCTCTGGGAGCCTGGGCCCATTTTGCATGCTCAGCTCCATGCACAAGATAAGGCTGACCATGGCACGGCCAGCCACCAGCAGGTCCAGCTCCTCCCTAGAGGGGGGTCCCACCCAGGCATCCTGATGCTGCATCACTGCACCCCAGGACACTGCCAGGAGCTGCAAATCCTCAACACCAGTGGGGACCAACTCAGGACATTGGGCACATTTGCCATGGCCACCTGGTAAGCCCCACACTGTGGGGAGAGCCCTCCCTATCCCACCCCAACCTGGCCCTGGCCTCTGCCCCTCACTCCTCACCTGGCCTGCCCATCACCGGTGGCAATGTCTTCCTCAGCTGTGAGGGGCAGAGACACGTAGTCCAGGTGGCAGCAGAGGTCGTGGGATAGAATTGGCTTGCCCTCTGCATGGTTGAAGCTCAGGGTCCTGTGCCAGGTTCACAGGTGTGCCCGGGGCACCAAGGCCAGCAGTAGCAGCAGGCTGTAGCAGGTCAGGCACCCCTCAGTCTGTGAAAACAGCTCCTTGTGCCACACCTGTGACACCCGCAGTAGGGGCATACTCAGGGCACATCATCAGCAAAGTGGGGGGGGCTTGCCCCAGGGTGCCTGGGCCCAACCCCTGTCCCTGCCTGGGCCCAAACCCATCATTGACCCAGATCCATGTGACTATGGAGCAGGAGCTGCCTGTAGTGAGGCCAGGACCACACATGGGCCCTACTGGACCAGCCTGCTGGGTGCAGGAGTGGGAGATGGGTACACTTGCAGAACAGCACTTGCTATTGCCCCCAGGAGAGCCTCTGCAGGGAGTGGAGAAAGAGGAGAGGCTGTGGGGAGAAGGGTGTCTGTTTCTGTGATGGGCCCCACTGGCAGCTGTACAGCTCACCTGGGGCCTCAATGGACACTCCCAGTACCAGTCATCCTCTGCCAGCTGTGTCTTCTCTGCCCAGACTTCATATAAGAGCTCTCCCTGAACCTTGCAGATGTTACGCAGCACACAGGCTGAAACGATGACCCAGGGGATGTTGGCCTTGGTGACCTCAAGGTGAGTTGTAAGGGTGTGCTGGAGTTCTTTGAGACGGCTGAAGGCACACTCCATCAGGGTGCAGGTCCAGCCCAGGTATCAGTTGAAATGTGCCAGGCAGAGGTCCTGTGGCTGTCATAGGGTCTCATGATCCAGGGGAGCAGTGGGTACTCAGGACCCCATGAAGAAGGATAGGACCACCACTGTGCCCAGCTAGAGATTCAGCTTCCCCAGCATCATAGAATCATAGAATAGAATCATAGAAGTAGGGTCAGAAGGGACCTTGTAGATCTTCAAGCCCAACCTCCTGCCTGGGCGGGAGAAAAAGACTGGACTCAAATGAGTCCAGCCAGGTAGGCATCAAGCCTCTTCTTAAAGATCCCCAGGGTAGGAACCAGCACCACTTCCCTTGGAAGTTGGTTCCAGCTCCTAGCCGCCCTAACTGTGAAGTAGTTCTTGTGGATGTCTAATCTAAATCTACTCTCTAATAACTTGTGTCCATTGTTCCTTGTCATGCCAGGGGGCGTTAGGGGAAGCAGCATCTCCCCTAAACCCTTCTGGTCCCTCCTAGTGAGTTTAAAGACAGTCACCATGTCCCCCCTCAGCCTTCTCTTGTGACGACTGAACAGGTTTAGGTCCCACAGTCTCTCAATGTAGGGTCTGCCCTGCAGTCCCTGGATCATGCATGTGGCCCTCCGCTAGACCCTTTCAATGTTGTCCACATTCCTCCTGAAATGGGGCGCACAGAACTGGACACAGTACTCCAGCTGTGGCCTGACCAGCGTTGCATAGAGGGGGAGGATCACCTCCCTGGCTCTACTTGAGATGCACCTGTGGATGCACAACAAGGTGCTGTTAGCCCTGCCAACCGAGACCTCGCGTTGTCGGCCCATGTTCATCTTAGAGTCAATAATGACTCCAAGATCCCTTTCTGCCTCTGTGCTCTCATGAAGTGAGAAGTAGCATGAAGTGCCTACTCTCCACCAGGGTTGGCAGGGATGTGTTGCAGAACAAATGGGCATTGTGGGCACTGCCCGCCCAGCTGGAACTCACATTGGTGAAGGTGCTGCAGTGGTTGACAAGGGCCTGGAGCATGACAGAGTAGAAGCCCTTCCAGGTGTGGTAGCGGCAGTCATCATGGGGCAAGCTGGTGACAACAATGTGGAACTTATCCAGGTCCCTGATACAATGGGGAAAACCCAGGGCATTGAACCTCTCCACCACTGCCAAAGGGATGTGCACCCAGAGCACAGTGTGCCACAGCACATCCTGGGGAGCACCACACCTCCAGGACAGCCTCCCCAGTGGTCGCCTTGCCCACACTGAAGAGGTGGCCAGAGTAGCGGAGGCTGGTAGATGTGGCCAGCTTGAGCAAGGCAGGAGTCAGCCAGGTGTCTGAAGAAGGGGCCACTGCATGGTCATGTCCTGATGCTCCAGGTGTGGGTGGAGCTGGTTGAAGAGCTCCTGGAAGGTGGCCCAGGTCATCTGAAAGGAATCAAACCTGCTCATTGTCCCAGGTGGTTTGGACAATGTGCAGCCACCAGTCCTAGCTGACTGGGTGGGCCCAGAGATGACGGGGTAGAGGCCCAGGAGAGTGAGGACAGCCCCAGTAGTGGCATCTAGGTATATGTTGTCAGCATCCCTGATGGAGTCTGGGCAGCAGCAGCATGGTGGCAGGGGGCCTGGGACACCACAGTGAGCCAGGCCAGGTGGCTGCATGGTGGGGGGGGGGGCTGCCAGGGCCAAGACTGCCCTGGGTAAAGCAGTGTGCAGCTGCTAAGTTGGTGGGGGGAAGGGGCATGAGGGAGAGAAGGAGCATGGGAAGGCAGATTGAAGCCCCCATGATGAAGGAGGGAATGGGGAAGGGGCAGGAGGCAGGGGCAAGTGCTGCCCAGTGAGGGAGGTGAATGTGATTCTGCCAGGAGTGGGATGGAAGCAGCTTGCCTGCAGGGCACAGGGGGGTCTATTCTACTGCCTCACTGTTCTATGAGTAAAACATTTTTTTCTGGATATCCAATCTAAACTTACTTTGCTATAAAGTCCAGCCATTAGTCTGTGTCTGCAGCAAAAGAAAAAAAGTGCTTTCCTTCTTTATGGTTATCCTTCAAGTATATGAAGACTGCTATCATATACTTCTTAGGTAAATTCATAGATTCATAGACTGTAAGGCTGGAAAGGACCTCAGAAGATCAGTGGGTCCAGCCCTCCTGCACCAGGCAGGAAAGACAACTGGGTTCAAGTGACCCCAGCAGAGTGACCAGCCAGTCTCCTCTTGAAGATTTCCAGGGATGGCAATTGCACCACCTCTGGAGGAAGCTCATTTCACAGTCTGGACACCCTAACTGTGAAGAAGTTTTTCCTAATGTTGAGCCTGAAACAGTCTTCCAGGAGTCTGTGGCCATTACTCCTGGTTTTCCCCATGGGTGCCCTGATGAACAGTTGTTCACCAAGCCCTTGATGTACTCCCTGATGTAATGGTAAGCTGCTACCAAGTCACCTCTCAGCCTTCTCTTTTTCCAGGCTGAAGAGTCCCTGGTCCCTCAGCCTTTCCTTGTGTGGCTTGCTGTGCAAGTCTCTGATCATAGTTGGCCCTTCCCTGGACTCTCTCAAGCTATACCACGTCCTTGTTAAAGTGCACTGCCAAGAACTGGACACAGTACTCCAACGTCTATCTCACCAATGCTGAGTAAAGCAGAAGAATCACTTCCTTGGTTTTGCTGGAGATGCATCAATTGATGCATGCCAGAGTAACATTTGCCCTGCTGGCTACAGCATCACACTGCTGGCATCACATACTGTTGTCTATTATTACCCCCAAAGTCTTATGCGTCTTTCCCATGCTTATCTCCTTCAGCCTTTGCTCATATAACTTGTTTTCCAAGTCCTTGATCATCTTTGTTGCCCACTTCTAGACCCTCTCTAAGGTCCCCCTTACCTTTTTAAAATGTGGAGCCCAGAACTGCATACAATATACTAGATGAGGCCTAACCAGTGCTGAGCAGAATGATCAACTGGTTCTTTTTATCTTTTCTTTTATCTCATTTAATACTATGTTCTGTTTTAATTTAGTGTAAACTGGTTGAATGTTTAATCTTACTGTATTTTTTTTAATTATAGAAATGTTAATTTTATTATATATAATTTGTATTGTTCATTTTATTGTAATATTTTGATTAAATCAGTAAATAAATTACAGGTGGGTTTTATCCATCATGCTATAGTGCAGAAATTCTCTTAGTCTTTTTTTTGTTTTTTGTTTTGGTAACTTGTCAAGGCATAAAGTGCTCTAATTAGTGATGTACTACAATGTTGCCAAACAACCAGCAGCTGGATTCCACATGCTACCCTACCCTGGAGCCAGCCTACAGACAACTTCTCCATCACTCATCTTGCCCATAGGGCCAGAAGGTATTAGATTGGTCAAACTCTTGGTCACCATTGTATTTGATTGGTCAAACTCTTCTCATGTATATGTACAGCACACGGCATATTTTTGAAGATACTGCAGTGCATGGGAGTCCCTTTGGGACTGATGTGGTAGGCAGGGATTGACTTTTTCTCCTGCTCCCCTAACTGTTAGTGATGTTTTTTGTGAAGGAGTACTAAAGGTTTGGGGCTCGCCAGAATCTGCTGCTGCAAATTCTTCCCAACTGCTACATTTGGTTCCTTTCAGAAAGCACATTTGGAAAAGAATGCAGAGGTCACTGGAACAGGTGCCGTAGTACTCTGCAGGGCTCCTGGATTTGATATGGGAAGAAGCTTCCTTTTAGCTGTATTGACAAAGCAGTTTAGGATATTAATCTACCCCTTGCTTTTAGTGACTTCTGCTCTTCTTCGTAGGAAGGGGGAAGACTGAGCTTACTATGTAAAGTAAAAAAAAACCCAACAGGGTGGATAGAGAACAGAGATACATATAGGGAAACCTGATCCTATATTGATGAAAGGATGAAAGTGCTGCTTTGCAGCTGCTGAGTTATTTTCATCTGCCAACAGGAAATAGAACAGAGCGAAGGCACCTCAGATAGGCCCATTCTTTGCCCATGACCATTTTTATTCAGTTTCTGAAGTTTTAGGGAGAAGGTTCAAGTGAAAAAAAACACTTTTACCCAGCCATAGGAACAGATTCTGACCCCTCACTCAATCTCTACATGTCACTGCATTGCTGCTTAAGGACTAGAACTGCACACAAAGGATCAGGGGAGGATTCCAGCAGCATCAGGCTAGTCTAATGTATCTATCTAGCAGATATCTGAGTGCTGGGGCAGGACTGTGGATTTAAAGGGGCCAGGCCAGAGGACACAGCATAGTGCGACATTATGCACTTTCAAAGAAGCCCAAAGGCAGCCTCTAAGCAGCTGCTGTACATCAGAGCAGCCCTTGTCTAAATTGAATTTATGCTGGGAGTACACCAGATTTCACAGCAGCCCAGAATCTCCACAAGACAAAAGCTTCCTTTCTCCCTGTCCCCTGGGGCAGTGCCTTCTGTGCTGCACCTCACAGAAAGTCTGGCCGACTTTTAACCATAGCCTCTGCTTACAGTTGAGCTGGACCTTAGTACTATTGCCTTTCCTAATGTGATCCAAAGCCTTGCAGGATCAAGGCCAAGATAACTACATGATGTAATTTTGCCTTTCAAGAGCTGCTCTAGGCTCTGACCAAAATTTTCAATAAAGTTTGTTTTCATTCCAAACAAACTTACCTTGTTGAAGCAGACACACAGGATTCAATGGTCCTAGATGTGACTTAGACTTTTTGAACCTCCAACTCCTGCAAGTCTCTTAAAAGCACTAGACACTGTAGCCAGCTGAGACCAAGAAAGAGGCTATGTAAGTTAGCATTCCACAAGCTGATGCTAATAGGCTAAAGGGGCAAGCTCCCAGGAAAATAAAACTCACTAAACATTATGTTCTTTTCATTCCTTGAAGGACAATGATCCTTATTTCTGTAGTTCACAAAGGCCTCTGGCATATATTGCAATATATGCAGTGTTTACGTGCAATAGTGAAGAGTGTGAAGGTTATGGAATATGAAATGCAATATCCCCATGTTGCTATACATCCGAGTTTTATTCAGCCTCTTTAAATAAATGAAACTTTAAAGCTTTATGTGGAGAGTTCCAGTTAACTGCTTCCCATTAGATAAAACCAATCTACTTATAACTATCTTGCCCTAACCTTTATGATCCTTGACTCTGCCTTTAGGAAGTCTCTATGGGAGGAAATATCAAAGTAAGTGGAGGCCAATTAAACTGCACAAGACAATTATTTTTAGAAATACAAATTGAGGAGATGACAAATATTTTAATGGCAAAAGAACACAGTAGTGTGTCTAAGGAGCACTCATGAATGCTAACTTCATCCTTTCAACCCCATCTTTGACTAGAGAGTTATCAGAAAGCTTGGCCATCAAAGTATGCTTTTTGATAAGTGATATGAGAGATCTATTAAAAGATGACTTTCATTTGCCCTACTCCAATCAAATTACATTTCCTAATACATAGTCATGAATCATCAGCAGGTGCAAATTATCATGGCTCCATTGAGTTGAATTGACTTATGATATTTTTTTCCCAAGTTAAGGGTCTGAATCATAGTATTTATCTGGTTATACTTTCCCTGATCAGATAAAATTCTCAATGAAAAAAGTTCCAGCACCCAAATGGTGGAAACATAATTATTAAATCAGTTGGCTGGTCATCAAAAAGAACGTGAGCTGAGATAACTTGAAGTGAGAACACATCAACATAGACAAAAGTAAATAAATCATATGCTGGAATCACATTCTAGAAGTCCCCAGTACACAATATGATACCTCATTTTTTTGGAGGAAAGAACATTTTAAAAAGTAGATGATGATTGCTAAAAACTGTGGATATTTAATGCATCTCCCAATAAATCTACATAACTATGCATTTGGGAAATAGATTACTTTGGATGAGTTTAATGAGTTTCACAAATGGCTGTGTTCTGATGAGTATAGTGCAGAGATATTCCAGTTCACTGTTCAAACAGGGTGCAAATGGGAATGTCACTTTTTTTCAATTAAAATATTATCTTTTTACTGTTGGGTTGTTATTTATCTCAGTGCTAATGAACATATGAAATGCTCCCAGGATATCTTGCCTCTCATTTCAATCCAGGCCTTTGCAATTTAGATTTATTCAAGCAAAACTTGTTCAGATTTATTTCATGCCTGCCTACCCAAAACCCAAATTGTTGCAGCTAGCAATACAAAAACAGGCACCTCCTTGGCAGCATCCACACTATAGGGATTTTCAGACAACCTCATCTCTAGATTGGCCCTTCAAGCATGAATGAGATTGAAGAGAATAAGTAGTAATTCTTGCTTATTAAAGTGTTTTGCAATTTGTGCGATTATGAATTTATGCTACCCAAGAGCCATGAATTACTGAAGAGTCTGTGGCCTTTAATTCTCTAAGGCCCCAAAATTACAATGAGATGAACATTGGCAGCACTTGTGTGAAGCTCTGGGAGGTTCAGCAGAACCTCTATAGATTAGAGCCTCTTTCCAGACTGGCAGTATCCAGAATAAACTAGGTTTGCAGCTGCATAATCCCCAGCACACTCATATCATGGAATAGACTCCCTCCAGAGGTGGTGCAAGCACCTACTCTGAACTCATTTAAGAAACCTTTGGACCCCTATCTTGCTGGGATCCTATGACCCCAGCTGACTTCCTGCCCTTTGGGCAGGGGGCTGGACTCAATGATCTCCCGAGGTCCCTTCCAGCCCTAATGTCTATGAAATCTATGAAATTTCCCAAACACCTGTAGCAGGATCGTGCTGCATCACCTTCATCCTTAGGCAATGTATTACCAGATATTATTTGTTTTCATGTCTTTCCCTGGCAGCCCCCATATGTCTCTGTGATAATATAAGGGGGTTCAGAAAAGGCAGGACAAATATATACGTTGATCTGAAGTCTGAGAAATCATGTATCTGTTAGAAATATTATCGAAAATGCATTATCAATAGTGTTGTTAAAACAGCACAGCTGCTAGTTCCCATCAATAGTGTTGTTAGAACAGGACGGCTGCCAGCTCTCCCTGTCTCCCTGGTGTAAGAAGGAGGGGGTTGGAGGGGAGGACACTAAGGGCTCTTTGTATTAAGGTATCACTCCCTCTTTGTTTTGCAAATTTACTATCTCTTTGTTACAGTAAAGCTTATACTCCTTAGCGTTCTCATGCAGATAAGAGTAATAGCCATCTTGTCCTTGGGTTTGAACTTCTTGTAACCTAAAGTACTTTCTGAGCAAGCGCAATTAACTAATACATATAAGCCTATCCACCCCGCATACTTAAGCAGTTAATTATAATACACATGCGATGTATGACGTGACGTCGTTTCGTATATATTTGTATGAACCGGAAATGAGTTGTAAGAGTTCCTGCTTCTGTACACGTGCTCAGGAGAGAGGGGATAAAAGCCTACTGGGGAGTGTTCCCCGCGGGCAGAGAGTTTGATCTTTTGTCTTCTCTCTCTGACCCTATTTGCAAATATATACCTTTTATATCACCAACAATGTGTGCCTGAAGGATCATTAATATTCATGAGCCTCCAAAGAAACGAACCGTGATTTTTACATCATATCTGAGGCCTGGAACAAATGTGAGAAATACAAGGATATGGCAAAGTGGAAGTATGAGCGGGGAAAGCATCAATAGCAAGAAAAAAGTTAGGGATGGATTTAATTTATTCATGTTGAAGGTGTTTTATTTGTTTGAATTGGTTTCCACTGTGTTAAGCAAAGAGAGAGAGGGAAAGAGAGAGAAAGAGAGGCAAAGCACATCATCATCAGTTAAGAGAACTTTTCAGCTCACTCTGATGTTTCACAGACCCAGGCACTGGTAGACTAAAGGGTAAGGAGTGAAATCTAGAAGCCATGGGCCATGTATTTAATAGTGCTATCACTCGCTTTCTCCCATGTAAAGGAGGAATGCTTAGTTTAAGCATGCAGGTAAGAGGATTTCGGTCTTTGTGGTATCACGTGGTCAAGAAGCTATGCTTCTAAGACACTGAAGTTTTCCTAAATTAAAACTTTGAGCAGCCAACTTGATCACAAACATACTCATTTTGCATTACTTGGTGAAGAGACACCCTGTCCCAAGCTGAAGTTACCAAGTGAATTTACTGTTGTAAACCTAATACACTGCATTCAAGCCATCTAATTTAAAGCAGATAAAAGCAGGTATAGGAGTCCAGCATATCTTTGCAACAGAAGAAGACTCAACTTTCAGGCTACAGGTTGTTTCCTAGAACATCTTGAGGCAGCCAAATCTCAGAGATGACCCAAATTTGTGAATTTACATGTGTAAAGACAGGAAACATTTCAAAAAAACTTGCTTATCTTTTCTCTATAGGCCTACATCAAAAGCGATGTCTTCTGAAGAAACATCTCATACAACTAGAGGTACTTATACAGAAGGTTGCCCCATTTGCAACATTTAAATCCGCATCCAAAGTTCCTGTGTATGTAAAGTTGGAGTGTTCTTCTAGCTTATTTCTTCTTTAAACTTCTACAGGGAATATTTGTTGGCCTAGTTAGAGAAGTAAGAATAGAAACTATTTCAAACTTTGGAGGCCATCTGAAACTTACTGATATATGCTCACATTGAGCCCTTTCATGAATATTTTATTCTATTGCGGGATGCATTGCCTGCAGTGTCTGGGATTGAAACAAAAGAATTATTACTGACTGCTAAAACTTTAAAGAGTTTTTCACTCTCATTTGTAGCATGAAATCATTATGGAGGTGCTTAAGAAGAAGCTGGGGAGAATTTTCTTATTACAGGCGGAAAACTTCAAACAAAATATTCTCCATTTATTATCTTCCTAAAATTGTTGTCATAATGCAATTATGCAAATGAAGAGCTGCAATCACACTGAGTATTTGTTCCATTTTTGAAGCATATACTTGTTAGATCAGAGCATTAAAAAAAAGAAGAAACCTCACACATGCTCACATACACGCACACACACAACTAATTCAAGGAATGTGAAAGAGCATGAGAAATTCCCATTGGAACTGTTCCCATTACACTGCATAAATAAAGGTGGGGGGGGTTTAGTGTTTTTTCTTCATCTTCATTTTCTGTGAATGTTAAGCTTGGGGAATGAGGCATTGCTGAGGAAGTCAGGAGCACCTCTTCTATCCTCATTTCTGTCTCACTTCTCCTTTCAGACCCACCAGCTTTCCATAGCTTTCTCTCTCTCTCTCCTCTCACTTTTCCACAAAAGATTTCCAGCAGAGAGCAGCTGGTGCCTCGTTTTGGCTGCTTTCCCCAGACTCTGGGGGCTTTCACTGGAAATCAATGGCTGCTTATTTTCCCCTGTACTGAGTTTTTATGTGTGGACTGACATGGCCTCAACCATCCTGACCCATTCTGCTGAGCTATTTCCATTCAGATGTGCCTCTTTACAAATAGCGGAAATTAGTAGAGGGCCAGTGTCAAACTGCTTGTCACATCTTGTTTTCAATCTGTTGAAATCAGGTTTATAGTGTCCTATTCAGAAGTCTAGACTGCTTTTGAAGCCACACAATGCATTTCAGGAGTTCCATCAGGCGATAAATGCAGAACTCCAGATTGCTATTAAAAAATAATCAAAATGATTAGTCTTTTGAATTTTCTGAAGTAACTTATTTGCTTGGAATTTGTCGTTTTAATTGCACTACGTCACTTGTTTCTAGGTATTCATCTCCCTAACGTGAAAAATCATTCGTTGCTGATCTGTCAGTGTTGCAGCTATAACATGTGAATACATTCTCCTATTGATTTAACAGCAATGAATGAATGAATGAGCAAGTTAAATGAATGAATGAATGAATGAATAATCAGAGGATTGCTAGAATGAATAGTCAGGCTCAGATTTTAGTATTTCCCTTGGCTTCCATGGGTCCCTTATATAAAATATACTTTTGTTTTATATTTGGACCTGACAGCAACTATGTCAAAATATCAATGAACAAGAACGTAACAGGGGTTTAAATTGCTTATAGTATCATACTTTAAACTGAAGACACAATGCTTTCAAGTAATTATAAAAATTTTTTTTGAAAATAGCCTTTGTAATGATGTTTCTCATTTTCCTTGTTCTGAAATTCAATAAAATACCATTACCTTATTTTTAAATTATTAAAGCATTAAGAAAGCTTTTCACTAGTTGAGAAACTCTCTAGTCAGGCATAGTAACTCCAGTCCAACTTAATTTTGAATTTTCCACTTGCCAAAGAACTTTATATTCAGAGAGCACAAGTGCCTTTGACATGTTTAAAGAAATAACAATGAAGTTATTGAAATAACACATGCAAATGTGCAATATGTGATTTTTCCACAAATTTTTAACAATGTGCAGAGGTATGGAGCTCCAGATATAGGCAGCACTCACCACACATTGACGTAAGGGCAGCTGCTCCCATATGCCTGTGAGAATATTCAAAGAGTTACTCTCAGAATGCTTATTTGAATCTCAATGTGTGTTTATTCGAACCAGCAATCAATCATGTGGTTTTTTTCTTTTTTTTTTAAAAAACTTCAGAGAAATCCAATGCAAAGAAAGCCATGTTAACACAATGTTGGAGCTGGGGAAAAATAAAAAATATCAAAGCTACAGTTCTCACTCTATAACTCCTAAAATTGCCTAAATTCTTTTCCAGTTTCCATTGGCTTAATCATTCCTCATTTTCTGCTTGGAAATGGAGTGTTGTTATGCACTGTTTAACTGTTCCTGGCTCCTACCCCAGTGATGGCTACATGCCTTTTAGTAATGGGTGAAGCAATCCATATATAAATAGCACTGAGGGGGTCCCTTGACATTAAATGGCCTCCGTCAGGATAATCAGTGCTGAGGACTGACTCTATTGGTAGAGAGACAGTGGCAAGGACACAAAACTCATGCAATAAACAGCTCTGTGGCCCCAGCATTGGTCCCATATCAGTCTTTGTTCTAGACCTGCAGAAGTTACTGGAGCTGTACAGTTTCATAAAACGGCTGACTTCTCCCACAGAAAGTTAAAGAATGATGGTGGAACAGGGCTAGACAAACTACTGCTTGTTCAGGATTCAGCAACAGAGAGTAGGGATTACTGGGGAGAAGTATGTCCTCATCTTTCATTAACCTAGGGCTTGCTCATTAAAAGGGAATTTTTCATCTTCTTTCCAAAATGACAAACTCACTATAAACTAGGAGTGCAGAAGGCAATAAGCCACCAGCTACACGGTATGCAGTGTAATGGTCTTGGTAGCTTTAAAAAAAGGGATTGCCTACCTCTGAAGCCTCAACTAATAGCTAGTCCTGAGACATATTGCCTGTATCTATTGAATAACACCCTGAACCAATAGGGCAAAAACCTTTGTCTTGTGTCCCATACACAACATTTTCATTTTAGGATCCCTATTAGCTGAATCAGTCAGGCATCTGTTTAGTATCTCCTGTTAAAGAGATGCGCTTAAGTAGCAAAATGCATTTAGAATTTGGCATGTTTTGACAGTGCATTCTCTAAATTTAAGGGTGTTCTGATCAGCAAAGATACTTAAATAGTTCACACAACTGATTTTTTTTTATTTTTTATTCTTATGATGTAGAAAGAAGGCCTGGAGGGTGCTTACAGAAGTTTTAAAGGGCACCTCGATCACACTGTTACTTTTTGCACTTTACACAAAGTGCTTAAAGTTAAAGCGTCATCAAAATCTAACGCACATGCAGTTCCTTTGCATGGGGGCTCAGGGCCTCCATGCACTGACAGAAGCCAGGGAACAGGGTGCACAGTTGCCTGCTTTGTAAGCCACCCAAGGCTCTGGAAGACCTCAGCCAGCTGTCAGTTCAGGGAAGGGGGAGACTCTGTGCCCCCAAAGCCAGTGTCAGTGGGTACTAGGGACCCTCTGCCAAAGGGGGGACCCAGCCACTGTCCTCCCCCAGCCCCAATCACTGGCTCAATTGCCCCAGCTGGCCAAGTCTCCTTGAACTCTCTGCCTTCTCCCTGTGGCAGACCAGGGGCATGACACTTAATCCTCTCAGGGAACTGTATAGAAGTTCCCAAAATGGCTCTAATTTAAACTGGCTTCATTTATTACCTGATTTAATGATGGCTAATTTTTTCATGCAATCAGCCATTTTAAAAGCCCTCTGCAGCCACCTACATGTGTTATGTCACAGCTGAAAAGTGCTTTCGGGGCCAGATCACATGAAAATATATCCCTTCTGTCTGTGCCCAACAGTTTGTCTGGCCCCCATCATTTTTTTAAATAAAGGGGATTTTTTTTTCCTGTTTCTTTTGCTCCTTACAAAATATAAAAAAAAAATACTGCATTTCTTCATTTCAGGTTTGTAGAGAATAGTCCCAAAGATGTATTCTTTGAGCTCTTGAAGCTTAATTAAAGGAGCAGGGGTGTCTGACACAGAGTTCTTTGATGTCCAGCAGCAATTGAAATCTAACAAAAAATAATTTTATGAAGTCTGAATCTGATTAAGTATCCTTTCCCCAGTTGACTGCTTGGCTTTCAGTTTCATGTTTCTTATATTCATGTGATTTCACCTGTTCTCCTAGCACCAGACTGTACAATCCAGGAAAAAAGAAGTGGGGAGGAAAGGCGGCATGAGCCAGTAAGCCATTTTTTCCCTCTTTCCAGGTCACTTTTCAGGTCAGGAAAGACGTCTATGTAACCAAAGTGAAAGAGTTGCAATAAACCATCATTTCCAAAGGCATGTGAATACAAATGACATTTGAAATAATCATTAGCCAACAAATAAAATAGTGATTCCACAGTGTAGTGTATTTCTGATGCAGGAAACAGGCCAAACCACAAGCCAAGCAAATGAGTTCACAACAAGGACAAACTCAGTGAATTTAAGAGATTCAGGTCTTAGAATCTAGAACACTGCCATGTATTTACTTCAAAAAAGGCAAAGTACTTTGTGCTTTGAGTTGTAACAACAGGAGGGGCATTTAAGTTAAAGGACTTCAACAGAAGACAAGAAAGGTAATAGTGTACTGTACATAACAAGGTCCTGTATATATAGATCTACCTAACCATAATTGCCACATTAAATCAGGGGTAGGCAACCTTTCCAGCTGTGAGCCAGAATGATCATCTCCACTTCAAAGACAGGTAGGCAGGCACTAGGACCAAACTGCTACCACCCAACTGCTGTCTCTGCAGCATCACAAGGAGAGTGCCTGAAGCTGAGGCCCCCCCCCCCACTAAATGCCATCAAAGCTTTGTGTCCACAGGCTGGATCCACGGGCTGGACCTGCTCTGCAGATTGCTGACCTCTGTGTTAAATGATTAAGGACTTGCCTTTGGGTTTACTACTTATTGCAGTGCAATTGAGTCAGGATGTTTTATCTTCTTAATCAATACAGATATAGCCAAACTAAATATTGCTTTGCCATCTTCAGTTCAACCTCTGAGATGGAAAGAAAGTCCAGAGGTGGTAGAGACCTATAGTAGGCATTTCTAACTATTGACCATGAACATGGTCAGATCTAGGATTTTGAGAAGAAGGGTGCATTAATACATATAACAACATCCATTTTTTCCAGTTAAAAATAAACTAAAAGCTATACTTATATGCTAGGAACCAAGGCCTATATTATTCAGTTTAAGATTGAAGCAGAAGGAAAAACTTTACTGAAATGTGTATGAATTGATTATATCATATATTATGCATAAAAACAACAAACTAGGCAAAATAATGAAAAGTTATTGTTTCATTAGTTCTGTAGTCATTATAATTAAATGTACATTTCTTTTTCAGTATCATAAAATAAAGTCTAGCCTTCTTGAGCATCTTGACAGTGCATTCAATGCTTCACTGAATAGTATTACTGCACCTGAGTTAATGTTTCTAGCAAGAGATGAAAGCAGTCTGCAGAGCTGTGAAATAAGAGCTACATTTCCAGGAGCAGCTAACAGACGTCAGAATTGCAGGATGTGCCAGTCTGGCTTTGAATGCCCGCTTGCATGCTGCCTTGGTTTCAGCGGTAAAGGGTGTACGCTTTCTAGCATCGTGGGTTCCCCGAGGTGGGCTTCAGTTGTCCCTCTGGCCTTCCCCCAACTCACCTGCCACATCTTTGAATGTTATATCAGTGTGGGGTTCGGCCTCAAAGTTCCCCTCAAGGATGACCATTCTGCTTGCGGGATGTTCGTGAGGCTCCACCTCCCCTACACCCCAGCCTTACACCAACCTCTGTTAGGCAGTCATGTCAAGATCTGGTGCCCTATCCAGTGCAGATGTTCCTCGTGCCCTATCATACCCTCCTCTATCCTTGGGGAAGGATAATTAGTTGCCCCGGCTCTAAGCCTCTGATCCCCTTGAACCGGTTAGCTCTCCTCTTGGGGTCCGAGTGTGCCCCTGTTGAGCAGGGGTAAAGGAATAAAACAAAGAAAAGAAACCAAAAGAAGGGACCCAAAAGGTCTACCTATATGGTGTCGTACTGGTCGGCTTTCTCAGCCCTCCTGCCTGAACTTGGCAGTACTCCCCTGATGCTGGTCCCACAGAGTTCTTCTCTCCTTTCTGCCCCTAGCCCAGTTCCCCGACCTGGTACCTGAGAGTGGTCAAGTGGGGACACCTTTGTTTCCCCAAGGTTGGCTTCAGCCTCTCCCTTGAGCTCACCATGCTGGTTGTGCTGCTGCTCGGTGTTTCCCTCGATGCACCTCCTCATCAGCACTAGGGGGAAATCCCTCCCACCACTCCTCCCCTCCTAGGGCTCAATCTCAGTGCCCCTGGCAGGAGGAGCTCTTGGTGCTTTTCCAGCTCCCCATTGCCCAGGCGTTTCAAATTCAGGCTGGCCCCACCTACTACCGGCACGGAGAGCCTCCACCTCCTCACTGGCTCTCTCCTCCCTACTGCTGGAGCTGTTTTTATTCCTACCAGCTGGTGCATCCTTGTGATGTCACCCACTGGCCTTAATTGCATAAAGGCGCAGCTTGTAAACTGCATGGGCTTTTCTTCTAGATCTTCTAGAGCCACTCCTCTTGCAGGTAAGTAACTTTTGTATTTATTTCTTTATTTTACTGTTTCTTCCCAGGTCAAGTCCCGCAGGCAGGGCTTCCCAGCCCCTTCTCTCACTATCCCCGGGACACAGGAGAAAGCATAGTTTGCTTAATGGGACCATTAAAAAACACAAAAAAGGTGAGAGGGTCATCAACACCTGTGGAATGAACAGCTTAGAAAACATCAGGTAGATTATAATAAGCCACGAAGTCGATTGATTTCCTCAGTGCTGCCTGAATAGAAAGGGTGCTGCCACTGCCAGGCAGTTGCTTTTAAACTTCTGGATGGAGCAGGAATCAAAGGGCGGGGGTGCAACTGCACTACTGCACCCCTTCCCCAGATACACCCCTTCTCCTCAATGAGAAAGGGAAAGATAAACATTGCTACATGCTAGGTCTCAAAACACTCTAAAAATAAAATATCAATTTTCTCAATTATTTTTTTCCTCCAAAAATGTTTTTTTAACTAATTATAATTACCAACCTCCAGCAACTTATCTGAATTATGGCTTTCTCTCCCAAAATTAATCTGCTAATTTATGACACTGGGTTCCTCCACTGTGGCAAAAGAGATTTCTGCTCCTTGTCTTCATCCATCAGCAATTTGACAGCATCAGCTGCCTATTTTACTTTTTAATGTACCCATATAGCAGGTTGTCATCTGCAGAAGGGGCATTTACTCATAGTTTGTGATTCTGTTACCTATGTAGTGCATCCACACAACTACTGAGCATGCACATTGTGCTATATACCAACCAGGCAGGTACATGGCTCCATAATTTTGCCTGACAAAACCCTCTGATTAATAGGTGTTAGACACCAGGGGGGGAGAAGGAGGCTGTGATCTTTGATCTAATATAATCTGTGATCTCCAGCACTGAGATGGGTAACTTCATGATAGTTATGATCGGGAATAAGACGTTCAGTTTCTGTATCTAATAGACAAAGCCGGATGAATAACAGAGTCACTGGCAATTTCAAAAGTAGAAAACAAGTGTGTTCAGCTGCACTGAACATGAACATTTTCAAAATTTTCAGTGGGTAAAAAAGTTGAAAAACAAAATATTTCTTTGGGACAAAAACAATTTTATGTCAGTTTTAATTATTTTTATATTTCTGAATGTTTGAAAATAAAATTAAAGGAAATTACTAAAATAAGAGGAGTCTCCATTGAAAAACTAAAAGATCTAAGTTTAAAATTTTAGATTAGGCTATTTTTCTTCAACAATTAATTTTGACGATTTTTACATGAATACAAAAAATGTTTCAGTATTGCCAAAGCTACATTTTTCACCAAAAGTTTCATGCTAAAAATGTTAGCTTTCATTATCAGATTTTTCATCAAAGTTCATTCTTCCTATCTGCACATCTGTACTATATTAACACCACATCTTCGATGATTCACAGCCCACAGGGAGTTTTGCTAGGGTACTGAAAGTAATTATCATTTAAACAAGTGGTTCTCAACCCTTTTTGTACCAGGATCCATTTGTAAACATTAGTGGCTAGTCCGAACACAGTGCCCCCAACCTCCAAGCCCCAGCCTCCCCATGTGTGAGGTGGGAGGAAGGGTGTGGGTCATAGGGAGTCCTAAGCAAACCACTGCAGGCTAGAACTCTGTCAGCCTGCAAGAGAAAAGCCACAGTCTCCTGTGTTTTTCTCCTTTAAAGGATAATCCATTTTTTAAATTTGTTCACAACCCTTTCATATATTCTTGTGACCCACTTTTGGGTCATGACCCACATGTTGAGAAACGCTGGTCTAAACTACTAATTAAGGTCACCTGGATTCCCATATCCCTAAACTATCTCGCTAGAGATTCACTCTGCAGCATCCCAACCCCAGAAGCTCTCCTTCCATGTGTCCTTTCTTTTCCTTCTCTAGTCCTTTCCCTCATCTCCCCATTGTTTTCTCCATTATCTTCCACTTCCCTGCCCTGTTCCCTATCCTTTATATCCTTCCCTTTCTTCTCTGGGTGTGTCTCTTACTCTGTCCGTAGAAGTTCTGCTGCCTTTCAGAGCCTGAGGTTCACCTTGTTGCTTGGCTTGCTTTCTCGAACAATATTTTTGCAACCTGCCTGGGTGCAGCAGGACACAAACATAAGAAATCTATCAGCAGCAATCACACTCCTTCTCTACTTTTAACCCCACTTCCATCTAATGCCCATAATTTGAGCTAAAGGTGAACAGATAGGTAGAAGTGTGGTGTGGGTAGCTTTTGGTAAAGGCTGCAAGGTGGAATACAGATGGGAGGTGGAGGTAATGTATGTGATTTGGGTGACCCTTAGGGCTGACCCAAAATATCAGTGTTGACATACCCAGTACTTATTTGCAGACATGGGAAAAACATATTTTCTCATTTCTGGATGGCATCTGTATTTGGAACAGGTGTCCATTTAGCCATAAATTTCACCTTTGCAGTCAGCTTCACTGTGGTCCACCTGGAAGTCCTCCCTTCACCCCAGCCAGGGCTAGAATTCCCCTCCAGCCTGATGTCAAGCCTGTTTACTCCCCTGATCCCCTCCCTTTCCAAGAAGCCCAGCCTAGTTTCTGGCCTGAGCACAGAGGTTGCTCATTAGTCTCAGCCCCGCCAGCTGCCTGTCCTTTCACTGCCCCCACTCAGCATGCAGCCACTCCTCAGCAAGCTACTGCTGTCCTTATCTCTTCCCTTCTTGCTCCTTGCCACCTGGGGATTCTCCCTGGAGTCCCTTGCAACTGCCTTTCCCCAGGCCAGAAAAACCCTGCTCTTACAGGGTCCTTGCTGATCCTGTTGGCCTTGCAACCTTCCCTGTAAGGGCATCCCCTTACAGGTGCAGGAATAAACAGACTCTACAGGAGTCCAATAAGCAAATCAAAACACCTTAAAGATGGCTGCTTTTTTCTCTGTGGGGAGTCAGTTTTAAGAACAAATCACCATGTCACAGTCTAGAGAATAAAAACGACCAGCATTATTTTCTGGGACTCTGGGCCGTAAACAATATCCACTACTGGAAAAGATTCTTATCCTAGTTGTTACAAACAACATATCTGCCAAAGTGGGTATTGGAGTATTTTACCATATCAAGAAACAATTTGACAATTCTACAGGGAATTGGAGCAGATATTTAAACCACAAACAGTACACGAGGGAGGTACTTTAAACACAAAAGCAAACTGAATGACAAGAAATGTACCCAAGCAGAATAACTGGCCCTGACGAGCTCAGTGTAATAGACAATGTTGAATTCCCTTGGTAAAGGAAAAGTAGTTACCTCCCTCCCAAGACAGCCACAAAAACAAATACGCATCACCAGGAACCAGGATACAAAGTATTTGACCTTACATCACAAAAATAATGGTAGCTACAGTACTGAACACATTTCCTACCATTGCTTTCTTCAACCAAGATGTGCAAAAGATAAAAGGAGTTGTACTATTTGTATCTTTCCTCACAAGCAAGGCATATCATATTTTTGGAGATAGGGGAGATAACCGTTTATCCTCCTCACCATAACTTTCAGTATCCTACCCTAATGCAAAGGCATACAGCATGATCCATTATCTGCTATATGAATATGGTGGTACAGATGCTGGAGGGAAGTCTGTGGTGAAAAGAAAGCCTCTCACACTAATGCAGGGGAAGATCTAGGATTTTGTAAAGGGGGCTGTGGGCACAGTTACTGAAGATACCGGAGTGGCTGCACCCCCAACTTCCAGCCTCCCCACGCCACCACAGAAGCAGCAGTCAGGGTCTTTTTTAAGTCCCCTAATCAGGTAGTATTCTTCCCTCCCCTGTCCCTTCCCCTCCATGCACAACATCATGTCCCCTTTTCTCCCTTTCTACTTCCCCCTCTTCCCTGCTTGCTACTGCTGCTGTCCCCACTGTTCCCAGCTGACACGAGGGCAGGGGGGAAGGCTCCAGAGCCACTCCAGCCTGGCTGCACATGGAGCTAGGCTTGGCCAGAGGCAGCAGTGGCAATTGCAGCAACAGCATTGGCAGCAGCAGGCAGGGTCTCTTCCCCCCTGCCTGCTGCCAGACTGGCAGAGAACACCCAAGGAAACTGAACCTGCTCATGACTGCTGCTGTCCCTGCCTGAGCCTGGCTCCTGCCAGAGCCCAGTTGCAGTAGCTCTCCCTGCTCCCTGCCCCAGGGCAGCCAGAGACACAGGAGAAGGGGAAAGGGGCTCAGGAGGTGTGACTGAGCATGGAGGAGAAGGGATGGGACACTTACTTGGTTTGAGGACTTTAAAGAAGTCCCCAGATGCTGCTACCACAGGACTGTTGGCTGAAAGGGGATGTGACCATGCTACTGCACTCACTGTGGATCCATCTCTGTACTAATGCTTATATTAAAAATGACAACCTCTAACTTTTAAACAGTGAAATAAGTAAAGTCTTCAGACTGAAATTTTCAGTATAATAAATTTCTAGCCCAACTACCGTGTGAAAGCATGTTTTTGCATTTTAGTTCAATTTAGTTAACATCATTTGAATATTGATGTAATGTTATGGTGAGCAAAATGCATTATGGTGAGCAAAATGCTCAGCAATACAACAACCAATGACATTAAACTTCAAATGGAAACACAGTCACCTGTATCATGCAAATTCACTCTTTCTCCTGTCATGCACCCACCAGTACTGCATACAGTATAGGCAGTGCACTGTTCCCATTCTGCTGTTGGTTTGGTTGCATTGCACTGGATGTCAAGGGGAATTATAAGTAATTTTCATTAAGGAACCAACTACAAATTGGAGGAAAGTGGATAGTGGAATCAAAATGAGTGATGCTAATCAGAAATACAGCATAGCTTCATTAACTCTGTCAATATTTTTTTAAAGTGACAGCTATAAACTGGAAAGCAAAATCCAGGGAAATTCACTTAAATCAGGCAGGAAGCTTGTCCATATCAGAAAGGGGTATATATGTGGTCTCTAGATGCACATGCTAAGACTATCCAAATAGTAAATTGTTATTGTGGTTTAAAGTATTGGTACATGAATTCAGCGCTATCAATTTTAAAAGTAGTACTGCACATCTTCATTGTTTTCATGACTGTTTTGGCATTACACACAGAGTAGTATTCTGTGAGGAAGCCCACCACACCTGTGGACATGTCTGTTTCCTGGCAGGCTACAAAGTGAGCTACAAAGAGTCTTGAAAAGTTAATCGAGAGATAATATTTATAATACAGCTGAGACAGGATTTTACTACCAGCCGATACTCAATAGATCTATTCCTAGGTGATCACTTCCTAGCAAAGGGAAAGCAGTCAATACAGACATTGACTCTACTGTTGTACTGCAAGTAGCACAAATAACTGAAGCCATTAGTAAATAAAAAACTCAGGCACTTTATAAAAAGTAAATCATTTTCTTTGTGACTATAAGTCTAATACAAAGGCTTGGATGGCTGCCAAGCTGCTCAAAGAATGGATGATTCATGCATTGAATTTACAGAATTAGAGTATTGATTTTACATTATTATTATTGTTTTCATATTAATTTGTACATATTAAAATAAAGTAGTAAATAAATGTGATCAGTTTGTGTATCATGTGTGGAACTGCTGTTTCAAAATTGACAGACTTGAATTTCATGAAAAGTCCATATAACAAATTACTTGGAATCCCACTGGGGTTTGGTATGCCAACATTTCACCATATTGTGCTTTTCCCTCCATAAATCTTAAAGCACTTTTCAAAGGAAGGAATTGTCATTATTTCCATTTTATGAATAGGGACCACTTGCAGACTTTTAGAAAAGAAGAAAGACTGTAGGGAGACTATAGCATACAGGCATAAACTTACATGCCCATGTTCCCCCAGAAGGCAGAGACAGGAATAGAATCCAAATTGCCTAAGTCACCATCCATTCACCTCTTCACTAGAACAAAAACACTCATTTGTAATTTCATACTGAAAATGTACAAACTGTGATAGTTTAGTGTATTGTATCAAATGGATATGGTGATGTGCAGATTAACAACTGTATTTTTGGGGCTGATTTGAAAAATGTTGTCAGTTTTATTGACATTCACCATTGTGGCCCTCATTTAGGAAATCATCCTTATTGATGCAATTAAACATGTGCTTAAAAAGTTAGGCATATCTTTAAGTGATGTACTGATGGTCATCTAATTGTGCATATGCATATACATCCAATAGAAACATTTTAATCACAGCTACTGTATACCTACTGTATGCACACAAGAAACCAAGTGGCTTTTTATTAAGGACTGACATTACAAGTACCATTTTTCTGGAGTCATATAAATAAAGAATGTGTTTCCTGCTCAGGCTAAATGCTTTGCAGACTTGAAAAATCATCTGTTTGAATTCATGTGGCTTTCTTTGTTTTATTACAGGTACACCTAATCCATTATTGTTGTTGTTAAGATGACTAGAGCCAAATACTTCATGAGTATTTGAGGAAAATGTTGGAAAAGTCTGCAGAAGTCAGCAAGGGGTCTAATTTTTATTTAGTATTTCCTTATAGAACATAAATAATCCTCCTCTTTCCTGTCATGCCCACATACATAAAAAATTGAAGAAGCAGCAGCACAGGGCATTGGAAAACATCAGATATCCTGCTTTTTACATATTTGTCAAGAAAGATCACATTTCAACAGAGAATGCCTTCCCCTGAAGAAATCTGCATAGGAATATTATAAGAACAGCCTTGGACTGTCTAAAAAATTGTTCTGTAAGATTGAAACCTCCATCTAGCCTTAGTATATTGAGTGCCATGTTGTTAGAATTTATATGATGTTCTTGAGAACTTGTTGGGTAGTCAAGGAGTAGGTAAGTTAAGCATATAGTTTCTTTCATAGGTGATGTATAGGAAGGACATGGTGGGAGGCATATGACCCCCCCTGGGAGCACTGGTGCTGCACCTGACAGCGAGTGCTCCAGCTGGTAGAGGGGCACATGGAGAGTGCTAGTGCCCTCCCCCCCACCCCGCGAAATTGGTTCCACCAGCATCAGGTGCTGGCATTTCCACCACTGCCATGCTGCTAGTGCTCTTGGTGACTGGCCGCCAGGGGACACCCCCCCCACCCCTGGTGCCATCTGGCTGCTAGGAGACACCCCTCCCCAGTATTACCCCACTGGTCCCCCTCTGGACTCAGGAGGCATGAGTCACCCATGATTTCTTTGACATAGATCCTGAGCACAGTACAAGTCGATGGCAACATGTCAATTGACATCGATGAGAGCAGCACTGTGTCCTAAAACCAGAATTAATGTCAACATATAACTCTGTCATAAACAGAGTTCAAGTAATGTTAATTCTTGTGTTTCTAGAGATGTTACATGAAAAAAATATCAAAAGAATTCTAGTAAGATAAATGTCATGTGTGAGAAGTAATGAAAGTACAATATCAATCCTACCAGAAAAGCCGGGAAATCAATCACTGATGAAGATAGTTTACATTCTTATTCTTTTCCTTTTTTTGCCATTGTCCCACAAGAGATAGAATACAACTGTGACTCAGAGTTGGTAACATACAATTTGGTACATTAGGGATATCTGAATTGTGCAACTGAATTTAAGTTTCTTCTTCACCTGAAGTAACAAGTTGAAATAACTTGGACATATCTTCATAGTCAAAGTTGATTTCTAATGTTAGGAAAGTGGTTTCAAAATCACAAACTTGGGAACGTGCATGTTGCCATATAACATATAATATATAAATTATTCAGTATTCACACTGGCATCAACTCCCAAGTGCTCCTTTGGGTTCTGATCATAAGGGCTGCATCCTGCTTCACAGCCACTCATCAGTCTGAATAACATTAGGCTTCAGCACTGATACAGGACTCTTTATCCTGTGGAGGAATTACAGTGTGAAACTTCACTCCAGTATTCCCCTCCTTACCCCAACATACTTCCTCAGTCTCCCAACACACTCCCAGCTCACCAGAGATACAGAGCTATAAAAGATGAATCACATTCTTATTTGGCTTGTTTTCCTTTTTTTTGCTCATCTGGTCTGACCATATCAACACTGGTTTTGTCAATTGGAATGCCATTATTCACATGTACTCTTGCTTCCTTAGTCCTCCAGTCAATAATAATATGCCAATTGTGTGGACTGCAGCTTGGCCAATATGCATGCAATATGCAGCAACTAACCCTTTAGTTGCTGAGTCACGATACTGTGTAACTCATGTATATAAAAAAGAATTTCAGAAATTAGTGTAGTTAGAACATTATCATCTAAAAAGAAAGTGTAGCCTTTGCAAGAATCATGTATTGTTGTAAATAGTATATAATTGTATGAGACACTTAACATGGCATGATTTACTCAGACTCATCCACAAATTCTGTTTTCTTGCTTGTATTTATAGTTGCAGTACATGAGTTGAAGAAAACCTATTATTTCATATACAACTATTATCCCACATACAACAGTGTGCTGCACTTGGTATCCTGTTTGCTGAGCGCTTTATTCAACTGCAAAAACAATTTCATTGAGTTATGTTGTTTGGACAACAGAATTTATTGACCCATCTTTTCAGCCACTGGTTACATTTTGCAAAAGGCTAGATGGTACAGTTACTTTTGCCATCTATGGCCGCAGTAAAAAAATGTTCAGACGATGGTCATGATTCTTACTGACATCCTATATCCTGGCATCTAATAACAGCTCAAAAAAGGCACCTGCATATGTCCCTTGAATTCTTCAAGGGTAACAGATTTGAAGTGAGCTAGGTGCAAAATAAAAAGCTGCCATCCAAAGTGAATCTGATGTGCAAATGTTATTTATGTTTATTAAGTACAGAAGAAACCATAACAAGATGTATATTGAAATTTTTTATCACCAGCAACAACATAGGGGTTATTGTCCCTGATGGGCCTTGTTATATCAAAGCTCCGGCAAAGATGAGGAATGAAACAGCATTGAGTATTTTTCTTTTGTTGAATTCCTTTGGGTTATATTCCTACAGTATTTATCAGATCAAAACAGTGTTTTTCAACAACTCCTCTGTGGATAACAGCATTCCAGCTCACAAAGTTGCTGTTGATACTGTTGGATAGAACAGGAAAAATCAAAAAACAAACAGCCAAAAAAGGAATAATGTGATTCATATTTTGCCACCTGCTAGTATTTGCCCTGAAATCAGATCACTGTTTTTGTCAAAGACTTTCAAGACTTTGTATAGTAGCAGGCAATTCCTAATTTTATAAAGTAGCAACTAAAACTATCATTAGCAAAACTGCATTCCTTTTAACACGACAGTAAATACTGATATTTGGCCTAAAAAGTATCAATCTATCTACCTTTCTTCTGTTAGGCAAGCTGTACAACTATCAAGCGCTAATAAATTCATCCTCACAACATAGAAAAAGAGGTAGGATGCTTATGCATTGAATTAATTTTATATCTGTTCCCCATCTTGCTCATTAAAAGTCAAATTTTGGATTACAATTTAGCATATACCATACTGTCAGTTCTGCTTTGGGATTTCACCTAAAAGTTTCCTCTGTAAATGAGAGCTTCTACCAGATGCCGCAGAGTAATTTTTATAATAGCTCTCTGAAAGTGAAAGGGGATGATATTCATTACTCCAGCCCTTGGCTTCAATATTTAAGAACTTGAACTAGAAAAGAAAAATCTGAGGTTTTTTGGTTTGCTTTGGTTTCTTTTTTACTTCTATTTTTTTTTATAGAAAATGTAGCCTTCCAATGCAAAACTAATTATTTCACATCAACTAGAAAGAAAAAGGTGAAGGTAAAATAATGCTACTAAGAGCCAACATATCTCACCAGTGCAAATGATCCTGTTAATCTGGCTATCTGAATGCAGAGCAGTAAGGTCTCAGAGAAATGCATTTGGTTCACTGTGATTCAGTTCATAATTTTACAAGAAGGAAGCGTTTTACCACCTGAAAGATAACACCAGGCTCCTGCCATTGTTCGAGTGAATTTGCATTTCACAGAGCACAGAGACAGAGAGACCTTGCCACAAAAGAAATTCCTGCCCAGAAGACCCTTCCATCTTCCCACTCTTTTGTGAAATATGAAACATCATAACAAGAAGGAAATATGATCCTACATCCTGCTTGTCACCAGACAGGTTGAGGTAAAATGATACTTCCAACTTTTCTCTGTGTCTAATCTGCACAAAATGAACTATTCCAAACAGGAGCTTTTACCACACCATCAGCTTGCTGTGAAATATGAATTTTCATTTCTACCTGGGAGAACTTTTACAATCTTTGCTCTCTCCTATGCCTAAAGAAGGGTGCCTATGCCTGGAAGCTTGCAAATAACGACTTTTTTTTGTAAATATCTAGTTAGTCTAATAAAAAAAGATATAATGTCTTCTAAGACTTCAGGAAGAAATCTTCTATCAGGTCAGATTGGAAGGACAACTGTTTGTTTGTTCATTTCGTCTTCCTTCATCATGTGAGATACAGTCCATTTCCTATGACTATCTAGTATATTTGTCTAATAACTCACTTGCCTTTCAAGCTGCCAGGGCATTACTGGTAGCCTTGTGCCTCTTGCTGCTTTTTAGCAGAACACTGTAGTTTTGGTGGTGGTGCTATTGTTATCTGGTGTTTCGTGGTCATGGTGTGAGAGAGTGGCAGAATGGATGTTCTTGTGGATGTTTTTGGGTACATGTTTATTGCCAATAATCAACAACTACACAGGCTTGATCCAGTGACCCAGGAAGTACCTTCTAGTCCCATGTTCCTGAAAAAACAGAAATTTCCTGATATCAGTACAATTAACTTTCAAGATTTCTGCCACTTTAGCCTGATACCTTTTCAGAACAACTGTTTTCATGGCACTTTTGGCTGCTTCTAGAGTAGAATAAGAAAATGGGGTCTCTTTGGAATCTAATCTGTATCCAACACCATTCAGGTAGGATGAGACTATAAATTCAAAATCTATTTTCTTGATATTTTATGGGTTTGAGAGCTAAGGATTTGCGTTCTTGTTCAAATGAATATATCAGAATTCAAACAAGCAAAACACCTTGTATGCCAAAGCCATTGTCTGGGAATGAAGAGGAAACAGTACGAGACATGTCTTATTACAACCATAATATTGTGTGTACTGTTTTGGAGTGGGTCAAATGGCTCTTTGTAGAAAAAAATGCTGCATGTTTGGAAAAAGTGATATCTCACCAAGCTGCATATGGAAAATAACTTAAGGTCATCAAAATAAAATACCAAATTGAGACAGAACACAGTCAATTAGTCACCGAGGAAAAATCTCTCCATGTGAAATGATTTAAGCTAGTAATTCTTGAAAAATTACAGTACTCTCCTTGATATACAATGTGATATTACTAACTGCAGTCAAGTCATTTCATATACTGTAGATTATTTCAGTGAAATCAGATACATTAACTTTGCATTCTATAAGCTGAAAATGAAGAACAGATACACATGCTCAATCCATTTACTGAAAGCTGTTTTTCAGCAACGAGGTTGAGCATATGTATCCTAGTGTAAATATGCCATGTGGAATAAGCATCTTGGTACAGTCTCCAGTTTACAACGTAGATGACAGGAACCACTGTTATATTTTCTCAGGCACAAAAAAGGCAAAACATATTTTTGTCTAAGGGACATTTCTTTGAGATTATGGAAAATGGCAAACTTAAAGACAAGATTCTTTTTCCTGGTACCTCAGGCACACTGGAAGGAGACTTAAGTGGGAAAAGACTGCCTCTTGAATGGAGGGCATAGGAGAAAATATTGTTCAGTCAGCCAGAATTCTTCCTACCAGCCCTCTAGGGAGTGCATGCTGTAATGCTAACACGCTTTTACAAATGTCAGCGTGTTCCCAACTCTGCCTAGAGAGTAAAGAGGTGCACAGTTAATAAGGACAGAGCTATAGTTCCCCACTTCCACTGGGGTTTCTCTTCACTAGCTTTTAACCTCACCTTCATTAATTGTGAGTTAACTTGAGAAAGTAACATTGTTTTAAACGCTAGTCTGGCTACACTCAGATGTGAGCTCCTACCAAAAGGCAAGGAGGAAAAAAACATTGTGAACCCAAGGCAGTCTGTTTTGTAGGAGTACAGTGTATGAAGCATTGCTAGTGTGACCTTTCTTGGCCAAGACCCTGCCATCAGCACAGGCGGTGCAGTCGCCATCTCTGGCAGTCTTTAAGAGGACGTATTGTCCAACCTTGTTGAGCTCATTTGAGCCCAGTTACCTCCTGCCCATGGCAAGGGACCAGACTTGATTATCTATAGGTTCCTTCTGGTCCTTCTTTCTATGATTCTAAAAACTTCAGTAAATCTCCATGCTGTATAGAATGCTATGATTTTTTCCATAACATTTTGTATCTGAACTGAAATACAGAATGGAAGTTACCCATGCAGCAGAGAGAAAGAAAGAGTCTTACATACTTCAGGATGATGTAACCAACAAAAAAAAAAAAATCAAATAGTAACATCTAATTTATGTGCAATAGCCCCAAGTACCACAACTATAATTCCAAATCCAATGCTAACTATCAACACAACATCTTGACAGAAGTCTCAACAACTTTAGTTTTAGTAAACATTATTTCAGTTACCTGCCTTTTTAATAAAATAACCTCATTCTGAGTTCAGTTACTACTATGGCATGTACACACATGACACAATTGTATCACCACAATGATTATTTAGAAGCCTAAAAGACCATCTGCATGCACATATTTCTTTTGTGCATGTGCAATAGTGATAACTGTATGTGCAGATGAAAGTGAACTATTTTTAACAGATAATAGTGCACACAAGTGGGAAGTTCCTCAACTCTCACTTTTGAACACACTGATATTCCCCACATCCAACATCATGCTTCAAACTTCATTGCATCTCAGGAGAACTAATCTCCTACCTGCTTATGAGTGTGGAGACTCCTTTCGGCATACTCCCAGCGATGGCTGAGATGGGAGTTTACCAACCCCACCAGCGAAGTAACTAGAGCAGAGGATTTCAGAGTTAATATTTCAGTGACCTATGTAGGGCAGGTCACGCTTCTCAGAGTTATTGTTTCAAGCTATCTGCTGACTCAGACATACAACATTACACTGTTACATTCAATTCACATTTACAAGCTTTTTGTTTCAGCCATGAGGGCTAGAAACATGGGGAATGGAGGTTGACACTCTGAAGTCATTTGAATAGCTCATTAGACCTCAGAATGCCCTGTAAGCTAGGCATTGAGAAGCTTCATTTAAGAAGTAGGAGAAAGTAAAATTTTGGTTCAAATTTCTGCACCAGATCAATCAGAGAGAAAATTAGAACTTGAATGATCCCCATCAGAGATTTGTGTTCTGACTATTGGAGATTAAACTTTTTCTGTATGCTCTTCTCTTTCTACTCCTCTCCTGTATAATGCATCTTTAAGTATTTATGTAAAGTAGAACAGGTTACAAGGATAGACTAGGTGAATGTCAATCCAGAATGTCCTCTATCTTAGTTGTTAGCATGGACTAGTAGAAATGATTGAAATCAGGTTGAGGGAGAATTTGAAAACAGGTCTCTTTCCATCCAAGCGAGTGTTTTAGAAACAAGTGTAGCAATCCTTTCTTTACCTAAGTTGACTGTTTGTGAGTTAGACATGTTCTGAGAACATCTACTGGATTGGGTTGCTCATGAATGCTTAGATTGGGAATCCCGTTGAAGATTTAGGCAGAGGTAGGTCACTGAGCAGTTTGACAGTGTCAGGTTTCAAACATGTTGACATATGCCCACCAGCAAAAACCTATTGTCTAAAACAGCAGTAGGGTTAGGCAACACCTGAAGTGAAATGTTGAGATTTTCACTGCCACCTAAATGTTGGATTTGGCCCCTTTGGCAGCATCCAGACATGCTGGCATTGCAGTTTGTAGCACCACAAACCTCTTTGCATCACCACAAACAGCATGCCTAGAACATGAAAACTTACTGGGAAATCCCAGGACCAAAAAAATATGCCACGAAAAAAGCAATATGGTGCATGCCATAGGAACATGCACCAGCAGACACAGAGGCTCAGTCCTCCAGGGAGTTGTTCTGGCTGCTGGCCACAGTGTCTCCCTTCCTCTAAGTCCACTCTGGCTTCTCCAGCACACCAGGAGCTGGGAAAAGCAGGGAACAGGCAGTTTGCCTGAAGCGGGGCATGTTGCCCTGCAGCAAAGCATATGTGCAGGGGCATGCACGGTGGCACAAATTTGTGCCACTACAATTTTTGCTGCTGCAAGCACATGCCCCTGAATGTGGGGACATGCCCTTTGTGGGGCTTTAAGATTTAGCCTTAAACGACTTAAGCAACACAATTTATGCCAAGTCCATGAAGAATTTAAATAAGTTTTCATGAGCACCAGTCTAGAGCCTTTAGCACAAAAGCATCTTTCTAAAGCATAGAAGTTTGTGTTATTTATTGTTTTTTAAAAACCGACAATCTATTTATTTAATTCTGGGTTCTCTTCTTACTTTTAAAAGGTAGTCAGTTTTTTTCAGTCCTTTTAAGTTTTGGACCATATAATACATTGGAGCTATGAGATCCAGAGGTTAAAATGACAATGTACCAATATTTAAAATATACGAATAGGGAAAAATGTCTCTTAAGTTAAATGCTTGGTCTTACAAGACTGTATGTTTAAGACATTTCAGTGTACTACAGTCATTTCTGGCAAGCAGTGGTGACATTTTACTGATGCAGTGACAGGTACTTAGCAGTCATATCTAAGAGCAGACCCAACAGAGAAAGACTCAAGTCATAATAAACACTAGATCAATCAAATCCATATAGAGATAAAACAGCTTCAGCACGCTGATAGCTTTTGATGAATTGCACTGTTTACTCAGGTCTGAAGCTGGGTTTGTCCTGGAATTGAGATCCTAAGTTTTAGTTATACAGTGACTATAGTCTAGGTACAGACATTCAAAACCCCTGAGGTGGAATTGCTCTAAGTTATGCAGTTTTCTATAAGCAGCATAGTTTAGATCAGTAGTGAACACAGCCTTTGATGGGGCAGGGAGAGGGAAGCAAATCTTAAACCAGGTTCCACCATTTTTAAACCAGTCTCTTTGTGCCAAACTTCTGTTCTGTTTTGGGTATATGCCAGTTTCTGATCACTTAAGGCATCTTTACATGTGCTCCAGAGTCAGGGGGGTGGGGTGGTAGACTTTAAGTAATTAAAGCACCCCCGGCATCTTGTATATCCAGAATCCTGCACTTTCAAATAGCAGTGATGGCACTTTAACTAAAGCTTATTCGATGAGCTTTAATTAAAGTGCTTCCACTGCCATTTTGAAGTGCAGGGATGCTGAATACATGTGACACTGAGGATACTGGAGTCTGCTAGTTAGCGTGCCCCGGCCACGTCTGCTCCAACATGTTCTAATTAGAATGTGTCGCAGCAGGCATTATGTATGTATATAGGTGCCCTTATACTGGTAAAAGTGTAATGTCTGTACTTGGCCATAGTCATGCAAACTATGACTGATATAATGCTGTTACTGACCAACTGGTTGTAACACTCTGCAGCAAATAAATTTCCTGGCTACAAAATGGATCAGACTCTGAACAACCAATGACTTCTGCTTGTTATTTTCCTGAGCAACAAAAATGTTCCCTACACTAGTGTTGTAACACGACTAAACTAAATTTTGCACTCAAGCAGCACTCCTCCTGTTGTATTTCTGCTGTTTCCAGGTCTGGATGTCATATTCATTCTAAAGATAAATTTTCTATATTTATAAAACAGTTGAACAATGGCAAAAACCTCCTGTCCTGTTTTGCATGCCTCTTTTCTAAAACAGTTCCTCCATTCTTTTCTAGAATGATAGAACCCCTGTAACATGCACTCAAAATAGTGTTTTCTGACTTTCATTCTCTCTCATAATGTAATATATTTGATGTCAATTAATGACTAAATGTCCTATGTCATCACAGATTTTTTTATAGGAGCCTCATGCACATTAAAATGTTATAGCAGGTCTCTGGTTCAGACTGTTTGGACATCACAAATGTGTTATATTAGAGGCTATTTAATTTTTAGTAGTACAGTAACTTGTGCATGAAGACCACCCTTGCAGAGGCCCCAAATGGCTTTACACTCCAATAGGCTCATTGTAAAAGTAACATAATAGGATGAAGCACAGGGGGGGAAACTGTACATAACTCTAACTGTAATGCTGGTGGTAAAGAACAATCCAGGCAGTTGGATACAAAATCAAAATGTTACAAAAAAGAAAGGAAAATGTTTTGACTGGAAGAGAATCATCTTGTTGCTTTCCTCCAGATCTCATGATTAGTCTTTCTATAGCATTGTCTTCTTTGCATACTTTAATCCACAGTGGGTGGCAAGGTTTATAAGAAAATGCACAAAAGGATAAAATCCATGTACCAACTGAGTTGTTGGCACAGTAGTTTCACAGATTTAAACTTCTCCCCAGCACCAGGCACACACTATCTTCCTCTCCTGCTTTTGATCAACCTGAAAATACTGCAGACACAACAACATGTTTCCCAGTCTAATAGTACCAATGCATCAACCTGTGTTTTCACATGTCCCCCATTACCTCTAAGTCTTAATATCTTCCCCGCTCTGAAGCAGCCACTGCCCAAAATCTCTATAACTCCTTAGACTGAGCAATTTCCAGTAAAGTAGGGCAGAGAAAAAGTTTTAAAAATGGTTTGAAAGGATTTTCCTTTGATAAGACAGTTGTAAATACCCATGCTTTCTATACCTTCCATGGCACTAAAACTGAGTGAAATGTGAGCTTTAAACAGTGAAGTCATTATAAAGCTCTTTGTCAGCTGCACTAGTTTCCATTATCATCAGCTTGGCAATCTTTAGATTTTTCCCTTGATTTATTGGCCTTACCATTTTCTTAGCTTTTTTTTTTCAAACTCAAATCAGGACTTTTATGTTCTAGCAGGATACAGTTAGCTCTTTATGATTTACTTCCTGAATTATTTTTTTCTTTTCATTTGACTAGCAAAATAGGTGCCTGCATTCATTTCTTCTTCTTCCCTTGTCACAAATTCAATATTATTCATCAATTAGATAATTCAGAGCAATGATTGTTGCATACTATACCTCTGAATCATTCTGCACTGTGGTTATTTTGAAACTTTTATTGCACAGCTCTATTTATATTGTCATATGTTGATTCATTTATCACTGAACACCAACCTTCCTTTATGTCCAGCATAATAGTATTTCAGAGCCTAATTTTCAATATGGCTACAATATGGACATTTATGCTTGTATTTAATAATTAAAGTTGAAATGTAGACCATGTGTATTTCTTACTATCTGAACTATGGCACAGTCAGACATAGAGCTACATTAATAACAAAATTGCAGATACAGTATAGATGAATACAGAAGTAAAGAATATGAAATGAAGACTGGACAGTGCTGAGGAGAGTTGTACAAGCAAACAACAAACCCTCTGTCAAAATTAAAAGATTACTTAAACTGAACTTAATCAGAACTTCACCATCCAGCTGGAAAAGGAAGATTCACATTTTGCCCATTTCCTTCTGCTAAATCTCCCCAGTAAAATATCGTAACAGCTTCATCATTATCTGCAACTTCACGGTTGTCACTATAGTGTGCATCATGGAAGTAGGACTTCAAAGTTTCAACTGGGGTATATGTAAGATCTTTCTTCAGCATAATAGTCCTATTGCTATAGAGTAGGGGCCTGGATACTAGTAGGACAATTCTAATGCCATCCATTAGAGGGCAGTGGAACATATTCACATTTTCCAGTACATTACAGTGTTAATATATACGCATTGCCTGAACAGAACTAACTCTTATTGGCTAATCTAATTCTGAGGGTATGACACTATTTCTGCATCTTGGTAAAACCCATTGTCATTTAATATTGTGTAAAATGCAGTAATATTATTTCATTTTATTATGTCCTTCTAGAATCTTATGTTTTAAACGTTGTAATTGTTCAAATCAGAACACCCATAACAATCAATTCCAAAACATAAAAAATAACCATAGCAATCTTGTTTTTTGGTTATTACAGTAAAACCAAAGTTATTTAGTTTGGAACTGGTCATTGTGAAAAAAAGTCAAATGCATAAAAGTTCTTTTTGTGAATGAAAACTTGACTATGTTCTAGAATTTGAAATGCTACCATTCCCAGAACAGCTGGAGAAGATATAAATTGCAGTCGCACATTATCTTTCATTTTTGTCAAGCAAGTTTGGTTTTTCATCTAAAAATGCAATCAATCCATATAACAGTTCTAGGTGGTATTGGGAACACCTTGAAAAGTGTCATATTTTTGCAATGACAGAGGACGGCAGACTTAGAATTTAAGAAAAAAATATTGAGCTTTCACAAACCTTATTAATTCAAAAGAAACAACAAGTATCATCACAAGCAAAACATAACACCATATGGAGCGTTATCATGCTGCATCCTACAATCAGAATCTCACAAGGCAGTATATTTCATATTTTAGGGAGGGTTGCTTAGAATATATTTTTGCTTATCTAAAAAAATTTTTTGATAGAAAGAATTTCTCTTTCTCAAAGAAGAGCCTGAATAAGTATGCTAATCTGCATGTAATTTCCAGAAAACCTCCAAAGACTACACTGTTCCCATATAGCTATGCTGCTGACCCACAGATCCTCTTCCTCAAATTACAGTAAAAAGAAATATTAAGAAACTTTCTCTATGAGGATGTGCAGATGTTACACTTAGATCAACCTAACTAGAGTTAGGTCAATCTATGTGCCAATCTGTATAGACATTTGGGGGAGGGGAGGGAGGGGACCTTGAGCAAAAAATGGCCAGCCCAGTGTAACTTAGTTTACCTGAAGAGGTGAACTGGAATGAATGTTCCCTGTCTAACAAACATCTCTGCATGGTCAGAATGGAGCCCTATGGCTGGGAAAGCCCAGCTGCTAGCCCCCTGACCACTCCAGCCCCTAGACAGACACCCTCACATACAGACCCAATAAAGATCCCCCATGGACCCACCAGACTCTCTCACCCGCCATCCTGCCAACCCCCACTAGGCATGCAAAACCTCCCTACAGACCTGCTAGATCCCCACTGCTCCCACCACCCCAACTTACATCCAACCTTAAATCAGGTTCCCAGCATGGCTCTGGTACCACCAAATGCATGCACACTCCATGCCCAATTTATGATCACATGATTTGAAATGAGCTGTGCGAACATAAATCAGGCAGTAAGAACATCTTCACATACCTCTCTTCTGAGATTGCAGTTTCCCCTGGGGGGGCCATTACATTTCTAAACCCCCTGATGCAGTGGAACTGCAGTGATACTCCTTCGTTTGGGGAAATCTCATGGGCACTGAGAATTCATTGGTAATATCTTAAAGTCACAAGTCAGGACCCACTTACCTTTAAGCAAATAGTGCATTTGAATAAAAATGACCATGAATATTCTCTCACTCTGAACATGAACTTGTTTTATCTGTAGTCATATCTTTGTTGGGTTCACATTCCATAAACATTCACCAAACTGAGCAATTGAACTATGTGCTTCCATGTGCTCCTGGAAACTAGAGTTTTATTTCTCAGATTGACAAACAGGCAACGCCTCTGTCTTCTTTATGCAAATTAGCATTTGTTATATGTGTTCTTCTAAGAACTATATGCAATATCTGTTTCCTGGTACTGGGAGCCAGAATGTGGGAGCTAGTTTATACTCCAACCACAATCTTATATCATCTTTTAAAACTAGGTTACAACGTTATAGAACAATATTAAGCATAACTCATGCTCTACCATTTTAGCATCTTTTTGCTCTGTTATTTCTAATTCTGTGCCAGAATCTCATATCCATGAATGTAACTGGGGTGGGTGAATGGAGCACCCCAGATGCCAGTTGTAGAATAGTGGCCCCCTGAGAATTCTATGTAGCAGCAATGGCAGAAGCAGTTGTTAGTGGTGGGGAACCTTCACCCCAAGGGCAGCAGCTGGGGTCTTCGAGTATCTGGTAAGACTCTCTCCCATTTGACACACACATGCCACCTCTATGGCATCTCTGTCCAGCATTATTCCTCCACTTTTATCCATTAGGAACTGAAACCCTTCCTTGGTCTGAGTAGTAGACTACAATTTGATCCTCATTCACACTGGGTGCATCTACACATGCATTTTTCTCTGGATTAGACTCATTTGTTCCACAGTAAAGCATCACTATCTACATGTGCGCCGGTATTAGGGTGCAGTAAACTAATTATTTCTGCCATAGGATAGTACTGTCAGGGACTGTACTATCTTACAGCAGACTACTTTACTGTGTCAAAATGCACATGTAGATGAGGATATAAATACCTCCTGGTCAGCCCAGCCAGCCAGGGGCCTACTCCACCCCAGCTCATATTGCTGCTGTCCCAGGCATACATGTAGATGCTGTACCCAGGAGCAGCTGACTCCCACTCAGGCTGTTTCGGGGTTTATTGTGTTGCATTAATTGCATGTGTAGATGTTCCCAGTGAGTATCATGCTAAACCTGAAGTTCTATTTCAGCCACTAGGACTATCTTGGGAGTAACGTGTCTGTCTGGAAGTAAGGTAATCAAAACCATCTTAGGGCAAATATTGTAATTTTATTTTCCTTTAGAAATTCATGCCCTTGTGTTATGGAGAGTAAACAGCCTGCCTTCAGTAAATGGCTCAAGCAGCCTCCAATTTAAAGTCCTATTTCAGCTTCCCATATAACTTAGGCTTGGAAAATTGGTTTGGCTTTAAAACTGCCAGATTTATTTTGAGTGTAGAAGAGTGCTGTATGACAATTAGCTTGTAAATAGAGGTTATCTCTATTTGCATGGTAATGAACAGCTCTCTTCCAAGACTTGTCAAAACAATTGAAGAGGATAATGGGTTTTTACATGAACCAACTGCTGGGCATTTTACCTTATATGAAAATTCTGGGTGGCAGTAGTTTATTATTCAATTTGCATTAATATTATTGTAAATATTGGAACAGAAACATAATGCAAAAAAAAAAAATCTAAAACCCACAAGAGAAAAACAGGTTAACTATCATTCACACTGGTTGGAGAAAACAATGTATCACTATTCAGGGACTACTACAACAAGGGGCTCCTTCATAAAAAAAAGTATTTAATAATGTAACCCTCCAGGATATATTGAGCTAGAAATTACCATATTTTCCTCACATAAACCACACACTATTTTCCCCAAAATTAGCCCTCCAAAATTGGTGTGAATATTTAAGTAGGGAAGTTGTTTTCATCACTGGAAAACCAGCAAGCAGGGAGACACTGTGCATGCCACGAAGCTGCTGAGATGACACAGTCCAATGTTAACCCTTTCACAGCTATAGTTATTGGCTGAATGCTGCAGCTTAACCCAAAAGCAGCAAGTGAGCTGCTGGTAGTATCTTGATAAGGCTTGTGATATGGAAACATTTCTTTTACAGCAGAGGTATCGAACTGTGCCCCATGGGGCCAGATGAGTGGTGTGAAACAGTTGCACAAGACAAATGAACGGCATGAGGCTGGTCCCCCCAGTTCTCCCATGTCAGATCCAGTGCATACAGCACTTGCTCCAGCCAATTTGGGACCTGGAGGATAGAGGCGCTGCTATGGGATAAAGCTGTGGTGCTGGGCTTCCTACTGTGCCACTTCTTCCCTCAGTGGCAGCCAAGAACTGGAGAGAGAGAAGCAGCACTGGAAACCAGCAACACCAAGGAAAGTAACCCAGCTCATGGGCACATGGCCACTGCCAGAAGACACTCCCAGAAGACAGTGAAGGCGAGGCAGCTGGCACTAGGAACTTCCTGGTACCATACTTTCTGTATGCTCTGTGTTCCCCAGACTTACTCTATGTTATATGGTTGGCCATGAATCTTTTTTTCTACATTCCCCCTTCCAAAAATAAGGTGTGTGTTTTATTTGTGGACATCCCCTAAATAAAGCACCACAACATCTTGTATATCAGTCCCTGCACTTGAGAATGGCAGCAGTGGCACTTGAACTAAAGCTTATTAGACTAGCTTTAATTCAAGCACACACACCACCATTTTCAAGTGCAGGAATGCTGATACACGAGATGTGGTAAGCTGCTGGTGTGCAGTAAATGCCACTGTCCAGCAGACTCAATTAACCAAGTCTGCTCTGACATGCTGAAAATACAGCACATTGGAGCAGCCTCTGTGCTTGTGTATAGGCACCCTGTAATAACAGGTACTAATTCAATGTACGGTAACCAGCACTACTGTGCAGTAGCACCATTGCACGCCTTTTTAGTAATGTTAATGCACACTAGACTAATTCTACTACCCATGAGCTCATTAACATGGCTTTTGCTGTTATGCACTAATGCCCAGTAGAATTAGTGTACTGCGCATTTTGAGTCTTGTGTAGACATGCCCTGTGAGTACTAATAGAAATTTCAAAAAAGGAAGAGATGGCTTCTGATCTTAGGAAACTGGAAGCGGGAGTGATGTTGTATCTTGGGCGTGTAGTCAAAAGGGACATCATTTGTGATCTACTTTCCAAACCACTTTTCACAGATGAGCCTATGAGCTTCACTTCATCAACCTCCTAGGTACAGAAACTCATGGACTCAGTATAGACAGTGAAATTCTGACACGCTACAGCAGATGATTCCATTTCCATTTTCACTGACTGGCTTTCTTGCCTGCATGGCATACCAGCCTTTAGCTTCTTTATTATTCCTTCCATCCAGGAGCAGCACACCCCCTCCCCCCGATGCAGGTGCTTCCTCAGCCTGACAAAGGCATTTCAACCCGAAAGCTTGCTAAGATCTTTTTCTGTAACTAACCATTCAGTTGGTCTACTACAACATACCAGATTAGATTTACTCAAAGGAAAGGACTGCTAGTGCCATGTCCTTAGACCAACACCCCTAGCACCTGACCAGAAAGACGCTGGGGGGGCACATCTAAGCCTTAGGGCTAGGGCTGGCAGGAGAGTAATCTGGCAGCTGCTGGAGAAGAAGCTCCTACAGGAAAGGAAAGAAAAGCTGTAGTCTGTGACAGTTTGGCTGCCTGAGATGCTGCTGGTGCTACTGTGCTGCTTATTAAGTTATTACCTGCTGTCATTTAAAGTGGTGGACCAGGCTGATGCTCTAGGGGAGCAAGACGCCTCATTGAGGCACACTATTGTATCATGTAGAGGCCCCAGCACCAGTAAGGGTACACCTTAATACACACACACGGTCACATAGTGAGAGTGTGCCTTAACATACATGCTGAGAAGAAGCTCCTGCAAGAGAGGAAAGAAAGGCTCTGTGATAGTTTGGCTGCCTGAGATGCTGCTGATGCTACTGTGCTGCTCACTAATTTATTTTATTGTCTGTTGTCATTTAAAGTGGTGGACTGGGTTGAATCTGTAGAAGAGGAGAAAGCCTCATTGGGGAACACTACTGTGTAAAGCAGAGGGCCCAGCGCCAGTGAGGGCACACCTTAACACACACACAGTGTTACCCATGTCATGAGTTTTGCTTGTCAGCAGCCTGAGGTGCAGTATCCCAGAAACCCCTGCACCTGTCTCCTTGAAACTTGGCATGAGTCACGGCCTCAGAAGGGGCTACCATCTTGGTAAGTTTCATCTGAATCAGACACAAAATGACAAAGTTATAGGCAACTTGCTTCCCCATAATACCTTATGGGCAAAATGTCAAAACAGCATTGAAACAGTGAAACAGTTTCAACAAAACAAAATGGAACAGCGGTTTTGAAACAAAATGAAACTCAAAATGAAACACTGTCCCATTAAAATGTCAAAACAGAAGTCGAAAAGGAACAGTGCTATTTTGCACAGCCCTAATAAATAGCATTGTTTTACTTAGAATAGTTGCAATCAAATGGTAAGATATTTGCTGATTGCCATACTTCTGCTCTCTACTTCTTATCTAATTAGCTAGGATCAATAAATCTATTTGAGCTTTGAATAAATCAGTTTAGGATTCAGTCAAGTTTTTTTCCTGTGAACTTTTGGTGGCATTTCACATTGTATGTAGTTCTTTGGTATTGTTAGTTTGCTTTGAGTCCATTTCTGTTTACAGTCATTTAAATGTTTATATCTCTTTGACTTGGCCTATGCTTTTTATGGATTAAATAGCTTTATACCATTAACATTATCCATTTTATCATGGAATCCTATTCAACCAAGATATTACAGTATCTTGCAGGGTCAGGATTACTATCTAACAGTTTAATACCACCCAAGTAGAAAGTTTGAATACACTGTGGGAGGCACAAAATTAAATAAATAAATAACACTACTCCTCCAAAGTAATGGTTCTAAAGTAGGAAAAAGGCAACTAATCTCACCATGTGCATTGTAGGAGACATGTTCTTCATTTCATACTTTAATCAAGCTTTGTTGCCATCTACCTGTAGGAATCCATTGCTTTGAGTCTTTTACACTTATTTACCATGAGTTTTGGTGTATTTTTCCTTTTAACTTTGTTTAAAATCTGTGACTAACCTTTAGTATGCCTGCCCATGCCAGTGTTTCTCAGGCACATGCAGTACCTTTGATAATAGAGATGAATACCTCCTGAACAGTTTTATAGCCAGACATAGATAGGAGGCTGTAAAATGTAGAATACAGACATGAAATGCAGAATGCATCAGCTGGCCATGAAGCTATGAAAGGAATTGTCTGGCTATGTTGCAGTTTTTTGTGACTCCTGTACTTCTGAAAAAATACACAGGTTTAATAGTACTTATGATCAAAAATCCTAGAATACACAGCACAACAAAGCTCAAAAATCAGTGATGGGTATGATATCTCATCTTCCAGGTTATTTGGGCCTGAATATGTATTCAGTTGGCCATTAAATTCATATCCTAGGTTCAGATCCTGAAAAACCTTCTTCATCTAAAGTTTGGGGTTTTCAAATTCAATATCCATCTCAACGTAAGCACAAAGCTTTGTTCCTTTCACATATGGCTTCCACACTGATTTAGAAAAACACAGAAAGCCAAAAGGACATCATGTCCGTTTAACATTTGCATGGTTTGGCACATGACTTACTGTTCATTTAGAAAAGAAAGAGATGATAGTGTAGGCCTCGCTGGAGCACTGATCAATATAAATACTGGGAAAACTGCAGGCACAGCTGTTGGCATATGAAAGTGGTAGGAATTGAAACAAGAAAAGATAAGAAAAAGGCATCTATAACTGTGGTTGCTGCCTTTACCTCAGGACTGAATGAAGCAATTGCATGAAATTGATAGTACAGAACTCAAAATGCATATTTCAACAACCCATGACCATGGATGTTTAGGGACACCCATATATTCACATTTGAGTTGGGGACAGGCTTGTATATTTCTTATAAAACATGAAAGCAGGGATTCCTACTGTAAAATATGTGCTTAATGCTTATCCAGTGAAAACTATTGTAGAATACAGGAAACATCGAAGTTACATATAGTGATGATGTTAAATTATTATGCCTTTAGTTTGGCTTATACACAATTAAGAAACAATGTGCTGTTAGAGAAGTGGTTTTCACCCTTTTTTAATTTTTTTATTTGTAGACCCATAAAAAATTTTGAATGGAGGTGCAGATCCTTTTGAATTGTAAGTGTGACCATTCACATGCTTTTGATTGATCATAGCCATCTTTTATGGACCCCTTAGAAACAGTGTGTGGACTCTAGCGGTCCATGAGCCACAGGTTGAAAACCACTGTGTTAGAGGAAAGGAAAACTTGATTAAACCAAAAACTATAAAATGACTTGAAATAATCCTTGATTTTACCATTCAATGGTTAGAATTGTACCAGAACCAAAAAGGAAATTTCCTAAAAATGTACTTGTTATAGACAATATGCTAATAGCAAACCACTAAAATGTAGCTTGATCTCTTATGGATGTATGTATTGTTTGTGTGTGTTTAAAAACAAAAAAAGGGAGATGCAATTTCTTAGTTTGTTTGTACCAAAAACACAATAACTTGGATAATGGAACATTTGGTCTTAATTGTTGCAAGCAAGAAGACAAATAAATTGGCTAACATACTGTCTAAACTTCACACATGCTATGACATGAAAAATCTGGACAAAGAGTTCAGTACAATTGTACCCATTATCAGTAGTTTAGTACATCCTGATGTCTCTTTAGCCATAGCATTTGTTATGTTTGTAAATAAAGGTGCTGATCTGGTTAAGAAGAATTTATTCCAACTGCCATTACAACCTATAGCCTCATTTGCTAAACAGTACAGTCATTATAACACACTACATGAATAAAAAGTAAAGCACATTACATGGGACTTCTTAAAATTTGCTAAATTTGGGCTCCCTCCTTGTACAAGAATAAAGGTGTCAAGATTTTAATGGCTATTTCCAGGTGGCATAATCATCCGGTAAAGGCCCCCCAGAGTCTGGGGGGGCATGGTGACCTCCTGCAGGCAGTGGTGGCAGGGGCATGGTGGCAGCAAGCAGGCAGTTTTGGCGGTGGGGGAGGGGCGGTAGCTAGCATCCACCGGTAGTCAGTGACCACCTGCAGACCGGTGGCGGTCAGCAGCAATCAGGGACCACCCACAGATGCTGCTGGTTGTGTCGGTGGTGGGTGGGAGGAGGGGCATGGCAAGCAGCAACTGCCCACAGACACCACCGGTAGCGTCAGGAGTGCTTTTCACAGGGGGTGCACATGCACCCGCATGCACCCCCTACACATTGCTAATGAGTAAAGGTATGCTATCCAAACAGCATAGGAATCTTTCTGAATAATGTATATGTGCAGTAGTGTTTGCCTGATAACCCAAGTGTTTGCCTGATAACAGAAACAGGGTTATAAATCAATCACACTTGCTGTTCTAAAAGCAATAGATAGTGGCTCTCTGAGTGCAATGCCGCTATCATTGCCAATAATACAAAAGGGGCTGGGTTGGTAGATACAAAAATAATTAATTAATGAGGCAGTGAAAGTAAACAATCATACAGTGTGTGGTTTGGGGCACTCTCATTTTATGATGCAAGAAGAAACCTGCCCAGGAAACTGGGCAGGATTTTGCCTGAATGTAACAAGTACAATTGAAATCAGGACTCACACTTTCTTGCCAGCCAGCAATGAAAGCATTCTAACTGAGCTTATCATTTCTTTTGATAATATAAGGAATTTGACGATTGACTTATTTCCCCTCATCACAGAATTACACCTAAACATACACGGCCTAGTAAAATTCACATAGGAATCTTTAATTCCCATAGCTGACCTCATACAACAACAAACTCAGGACATAGAACAGGTGTGAGAAAAAAATAAAGACACCTTGGTGGGCCATTCAGAAGATGTCACTTGGCACCTAATAGTCACAACTTTGAGTGTGGTACTGATGATAATCCAAGGAGTAACTGTAATTGTGTTAATTGGGGTGTGCTGCTATCCACTTCACCAACACCAGAATGTTAAATTGTGAAACCAGATTAGAAAAAGGATTAGCTTTGGCTATAAATAAGGCTATAGTAACCAACAATACCTTGTTGAATATTAATGCTTATTTGCTAACCATTGCTACTGTATTATGCTTTGTGCCATTTTGTAACATAACCAGGCATTCTTCATGAGTTCTCCTTGACTGAGTACATACACATTTTTTTTTCCTTCTTCTGAAGGTATCAGCTATGCCAAAACCAGTGAAACTAACATGTTTGCAGAAGTGGTAGTTATGCATTTCACATTGGACTGTTGGGACAGAATTGTGGAATTTTAGGGGAAATACAATATGTGGAGAACAATGGTGGTGTTACTGTGGAGAAACAATTGTGGAAAATTAAAAAAGAGATTACATTCCCTGTTTGCCCACCATTCTGGTGTAATAGTTCACTGTGGATTTACTCTAATTCCAAAAGAGCCTCAACACAGGGAGTTCATTTGGAAAGATTATGAACCAGGGAAAAAGGAAGCAAAAATTAGCAGACTGGAATGCTACCTGAGATCCGTGAAGACACAACTGGCAACAACACCTGTAACAGCTTTGGATTTCTTAGATTTCTAATTTTGGAGCTCTATGCATGTTACTTACACTCATGTGTATTTAGGCTGTGGTAGTATAATTTACCAGCATCAGCATGCTATTGTCTATTATTATCACATGCAGCTAATTACCACTGCATAAATGAAGTGTTTCAAGCAGGCCACTCCTTGAAGTCCTAGACCTAACATTTCCAGGCCCAACCTATGGAACAAACAATTGGGTAAAAACTGTCTGAAATTCATATGAAGGAATGTACAGACCAATGTGTAGACATGTGGGGCATGAATGTATAGATGGGTATAACAAGGCAACCTCAACATAATGTCTAGCTCACTGGGTTATCTTCTATCTGTACATTATGCTTTTTCAGGATGACGAGTAGACACCCTCACCTATAAAAGATAAAAATGATGAAATGTAGGTCTTGCTGGAGCATTGATCAATATATATACTGCTAAAGCATGGGCCAGAGTAGGCCTGACCAGCAAACCTGGCCAATGCCTGAACTCCTTACTTAAGCACAACATGGTATGTGCACTCCTTCCAAAAGATGGGAAGGGGGGATGGCTGTACAAGGTGTAGGGTCCAGTGCTTCCAGGTAAGATTAGAAGAAGAACACCCAGGTCAGGATTCGGAACAAGTCCTTGGTAGAGGACAGTTTAAGACTTTCAAGATAGAGATGGGATGCAATACATAATGTGTTTTGATCATTGAATAAAAGGAGGGTTGGAAAGGGTAGGAATGTTGTAGCAGCCTAGGGGAGCAGGTATGGTATTGTGCTGACTACCTTGTCACAAGCACAAATGTCTTAACTCCTCATCTGATTTAGCAAATTTTGCTAGACCAAAATGTGTTAAGGCTGTGCTTGCAGACAGTAGACCTGGCCATATCTTCTCCACTAAACCGAGCCTGTTATCTTTCTTTAGGACAAGGTTGGTGTTGGGATGTCCTGGCTATAACTTTGTCTGCATCATAGTTCCTGAGACTTCAACAATGAGACAAGACATCGATTACACTCAACAAGGACAACAACAAGAACAACACTGATAACACCTGAAGACAGATGGAAACAACAACTGGCAAGAGTCAGAGGGGTTGAATTGATTTCCTTTTTTAAAGTTTTATAAAAGTAGTCTGAGAAAAGATTTGCTTGTGATTCATTACTGTTTGCCTACAGTTCTTACAATGGATACTACAAACAGTACTGCTTGAAAGTTGTGAAACCTGAATGTTTCTAAAGTTTCTGAAGGAGAATGCTGTCTCTCCCACAGCTACACTCTCAGTAGGTTGTTAGGACATTAAAATGGTCTTGATTATAAATGAAGAGATACTGAGGTCAGAATAATTATGCAATAATTACGCAAGAACATGCTGTCAAAGCCAGTTTCTATTTGAAACAACACATAGCAAGTGAATAAAAGCAGAAGGAAAACCAGACCTGTAGCTACCAATTATATATATATATATAAAAATAGGTATAATCATTTTTCTGTATCTGAAATTCTACAATGAGTTTCCAGTTTGCTATTTTACCACTAATTTGTGTTCACTATCAAAGAACATTCAATACCTTTGACTTTGGTAATGGGAACAATCACAAAAATGAATTATATGATTACCTGCTTTCAATAAAGCCTAATTCAAAACCCATGAAATAGGCTTCAGATAAACCACATTTGGCAAAAGTCAATTTTTAATTGTCTAGTAGATTGTGAGATCTGTGATTTGTAATTACCACTATATTCATCCTTTGAACAAGTTATTCAGCTGGTGAATGAGCAAAATATCATCTGATTTATACAACTAACCAGAATAGCCTGAAGTACAAATTGCAAATATTCAGAATGTCCAGTTCATAGATGATGAACGATTTGACAAAAATATGCATGACTAATCTGAATAGAGAATAAATTTAAAAATTGTATAGTCTATTTTCAGGTAATTCATGAACAGGAAAACGATGCCACTGAATCTATTATTCATTGCATACTATTAGGTGATCTCTTTGTAGACATGTGACTCATTCCTGTCAGTTTCCTTGATTGCATTTTACCAAAGCTTTATTAATAGCTACTCTCATGACAGTAACTAGTAAGATCATAAAAGTGAATAGTACACAATCCTCAATACAACTATACTAATGGTGCTTACATAAAATTTTATGAACCAGATTTTTTATTCCTTATTATAAGCCAATAGTGTCAGTAAAACATTAATACCTAGAAATTAATTTCTTCTGAGGATGAAGTGAACAAATAGATCTTTAAGACTAGTAGTGCAAGTTAATGTTAGGCATTGTCACACAACTACATAAAAGTAATGCTGACAGCTTAAAAATCATGGGACAGATCAACTGGTACAAACTGGCATATATCAGCTGAAGTCAGGCTTAAGTAACTGAATGTGTTTTCCAGGTTTGGTGCTGTAATGAGCAACAGCAGCATTTTCAGTATTATGTCCCACTTCAAAAGATTTGAAATCTGATTTAAAATTAAGCCAGCATATGTCTTTGCTTGATGAGTCTTTTAGCTTCTTTTCTAATTGTTTTAATTATGTTATATTGATTCACAATGAAAACTAAATATGTTATCAAGACCACTCAGGGTATGGACAGGCAGTCATTGCTGCAGTTTAGAGTGCTTCAAATTCAGATATGTATCTTCTCTCCCCCACCCTGGACTGTTCAAAATGACTACAGAGGCATTGATTGAAGCCATGGTGCTCTCCAGGCATGGAGTTGGACAAGAGGAATCTTTCCACTGTGCACAGCCTCCAGAGGTTTCTAAACATGAAGAAGAACAGTCATTGGCTGTCCACCTCATTTTCCCCTCCCATGGGTGGGTGGGATAGGGAGCAGAACATTGTAGAACGCTGGAGGACCAAGCAATCACATGTCATGCTGTACTGGAGGGTTCAGATGATCCAGAAATGAAGTGCTTCAAAGGTGTTTCTCTTTATTCAAGTCTTATTTCTCAAGGGCTTCATCAGGTGTAGCTGTCTGCACCCTTACATTTTGGAGTGCTTCAGAGATACAGAGGGCCTCAGTATAGATATTAGTAGCCTAAGCCTAAGTGATGCTGAGACCTTTATCTGATATTTAAGTCAATTTATCTATTACATTAACCACTTAATAAAAGCTGACCTTTAAAATCATTTGCTGCTCACAAGGTCAGAAGTGTGGTATTTTATGGAATAGGTTTTCCTAACAGCAGGCATGTCTGCACAAGACACTAAATTCACAGTAGACTGACTAATTTTACTGCGCATTAGCACTCCACAGCAAAAGCCATGCTAATGCTCAGTAGAACTGATTTACTGCACATTTGCATCACTGAAAAGGCATGTGCTGATGCTACTGCGCAGTAGTGCTGATTATTGTGTATTGAGTTAGTACCTGTTATTACATGTACTAAGGTTAATGTGCAGTAATAATGGCACATTAATGCACATGTAGACATGCCCACTAATACAGCAGACATGCCCACTAATCCACAAACATTCCTGTTTTCAAAAGCAGTGGCATGTATAGAATGAGACCAGCTGTGCAGTCAGAACATATCCATGGACATAAAATTATTATTAAAGAATAACTCACCAGGAAAAAGTAATTTATACTTGTAACCATCCCACAGAGGCCAAAATATTTACTACATTTTTTTCCTTGAGGTGTCCTCCTTAGATCATCTTATTACTTTTTAAAAGCACCAGTAACATCTGTTTTATGTAATGTAATAAGAGATATTTTATAGCTTTGAGCAACTTGTTTATTATACTTGCCATGATTTAATTTAATGTTGTGATCACCCTTTCTTCCTCATCCTGTATGTGATGTCACACTACATGTCATAGTTTTTTTTTTTATATACCACTATTAAGAACTGGCAGAAAAGTGCCTTTGAGTTTCAAAGTGCATTGTCTATAGTCTTATGGGATCCTTGGTTTCACTATCTTCCAGGGATCCAAAGGGATTACAAATATATGTAGAGTGGTTTTGTCATTTTAATTGACAAGTCATACTCATTGGGCATGTCTATATGTGCAATTAATGCACCTGAATTTTCTCCATAGAAAATTCAGGCACATTAAATGGTGGCCCTGCATACATCTGAATGTGGGGCCCTAGGGATCAAATTTGCTTCAAATGGGAGCAGTTCAGTCCAGGGCTGCTTCTGCCCTGCTCTGCCCCTCTGCAACTTCCAGGGGGAGCTCTAAGCTGGCAGAGGGCACATGTTCAGATGTGTGCAGAAAAATCAGGCACATTAATTTCACATGTAGATCCATCCGCTATTTACCCATGATTTATATGAATTTGATGCCAGTAATAATTAGCTAATATCTATAATTGTATACAAACCAGTAGTAAAGTCTGAATCATGTTGTTATCTAACTGTATTCAATATTTCTTTTCCTTCTTTCATATGGAAGGAAATGTAGTCATTATCATCACTAGAACAATTCACTGACATTGAAAACCGGATAAATAGGTGACATTTCTGTGTGTAATATTTACCAGGTTTCTTTTCAGTTAATGATTTGTGGCAGACCCTGACAAGCATATTTCTTCTAAAGAAAGTGGGAGTGAATTGCAGGACATTCATTATATAGTATTTACATTATGTCTTTTTGAAATGAGAGATGACCCTATATTTTGACACAGCCTCAATTATACCTGAGCACAATGCCAATTAATGCAATCACAGTAGTGAAAAGATGGCTTTCCATCCTCTCTTGCTACTTAGTGTGTTTGTAAGTATCTTTACTGTTCTTGGCAGATTTTCAAAATCAGTCTTTCTGTTGTGATTGCACTCATCTTTTTCACCTGGATAGATTAGCTTAGCAATGATGATCTTAATCAAGTTGATTATTTTCATTATTAGCTAAAAATGTCCCTTCCCATTTAACCATCTGAAAAAAGTGTCCCTTCTCATTTAACCATCTGAAAAAAGTAACTTTGGCATCAGATATGAACTAGTACTTTGAATGACAGCTTTCTTGCTTTCAGGATATAGTTGCCATTCAATGAAGAAGGCATCCAGCAAGTATTAAGACATAGCTTTTGAAAAATCTTATTTGCACATCATAACAAAAACACAGTTTTCTGCCTCCTCAATTATCTGTGTCTTGGAAGAAAGATAATATTGTTCATAATTGATTTAACAATAGCTTGCAACCTAGCCATGTATACATCTGGAAAAAGTGGAGGTTTCCAGTAACATCTTGTTTGAAATGACAGCAAGGCAAAATCTAAGGTTCTATTCACTTTTTCAGTGAATAGGGTGAATCTCACTAAACCTGCAATAGGGCTGATTCCACTGTCCCATTTCCTGTTTATTTCTAGTTAAGCCCTTAAGTCTGTTGTTATACAGATATATGTTGTTGCACTCTGCTTCAGCCAGATGTATTCCTGAGTTCTCCTTCCAAAAGTGTACATCAATGAATTCCATTTGGAATATGAAATACAGTTCCTCACATGTAATCTCAGATACAGATATAATTGTCACCCTTTCTTAAAGTTGTCAAGACACAAAGGAAACACCAAACACAATTTATAGAATGGGGCAATATAATGTTATTTTAAGGGCTGCTATATGCCAGAAAGCTCTGGCTGCCTTTGAAGATACCAAAATACTCTGAGAAAAAGACAAGAGAAATGGATAAAGTTTGGACTCAGCTGGGAAGCAATTATAAACTATTTGAGAAAGTGCAACGTGGCATATGAGGTTTTGCATACACACAAGTTATGTGCTAGAAAATAGCTATCCTGTATCTTTCATGGCATATCAGTGGAAAATAAACTATATTGTCTAGTCTGTCATAAGTCAGAGAGGTTGGTGAGAGTTTTTTTCAAGTTCAAACTGAAGTTTGTGTTACATGATTTATGGCTTGTGAATACAGTTCAAGTGGGGTTTTCCAACAGCTCTCTCAAGTGACTTATATACCCATTTTCATGCCCTTTGAAGTCAGAAGATTAAACAAGGGCAACAGAAGATAACTTCCACTTATCTCTTACAATCTATATTCCATTTATCTCTTATAATCTATATTTAGAGGCACTGAACTGAATTAAACTATTGAGGAGATGGTATCATTTAAACATGATTAATTAGATAACATAGCCTTTTTGTAAAATATATTTGTGCTGGATTCTCGGCTGTGAGCAAGGGTGCTTAGACACAGGGAAGTGATGGGGAACTCAGACAGTCAGCCACAAGTGCAAAGTACCATTGGCCATATTAAGAAAAATGACATTACTTTTGTAAATTATTTTGACCTTTTTTATTAAATTGTGACAAGTAGCCTGCCTTCAGTTTTATCAGTAACAGCTGTTATTTCTTCCCATATGGAGAATTCCAATTTCAATTATTTTTCTGATTATTTTTCAACTACTAAATATTTTGACCCACGCTCCAAAAACTTTATTTTAAAAATTAAAAAAAAAAAAAAAATCAAAGGTTTATTATTATTATTATTCCTGAGGAAAGCAATCCCTTTTTGTGAAATACACTGTTAATCAAAACCCCAATTTTCCACTGAAGAGGTTTTAACAGAAATTTTTTTACCAGCTAGACATCTTTTTTAATCTCATAGTAATTGTTGGGAAACTATCAATGCATGACCCATATGAATGCATTTGGACACTTGACTATTCAGCCTTTTGCTTTTGATTTTATACTTATTTTTCTCAATACCTTTTTCTAATGATTTACCTGGTAGAAATTGAAGAAAATAACAGAATGGAAAACAAAATCAGTTCCTGTGTCTTTCTGAAAGCCAAAGGAAATTTAAATGCTCAGGATTTAGAGATGAAGATGTGCATTAAGTGTTATTTATTCTCACCTCACTGCTTTTCCACAAAGAAGATTACTATTCAATTTGACGATTGCAGCATGAAGATTTTCATAAATTAAACAGGTTCTAGGATTCTCTATAAAGTATTGATATGAGCATATATATGCACACTTTGCCATCACTGTAAAACCAAGACAGGTAAGTCAGGGTATTTAAGTTTGATCAAAGGCCTAGAAGAACTATAACCCAACAGACACAGCATTAACAGGAACTTGGGAGGCCATCTACAGCTCTGTCATTGCTTGGTAACCTTGGGCAAGTTCCTTCTCCTCTCTCTGCACCAGTTTCCCTGCCTGCAGAAATAGGGGGGTGATGACATTTGTAACACATGATCAGTATACATCTTACAGAAAATAAGATTGTGGTACACAATTTTTCTTTTAAAGAAGGTCAGTGTTGCTTGATGAATGGAACAGAAATCTCAGGACCTATTTGTATCTCAAAGTTGCCAAGTTTATTTTTTCTCTGTGGTTGTTTAGAAAATGAACACCCATACACAGACTTATCATGTATAACATTCCTCAAACCAGCGATCTGATTGTGGTTATTTTAGGAAAAAATATCCTCATAATGATAAAGGTGTTTCTGTCCTTTATTGTTGTTTCATGTGAAATCATTCAGGAAGGTAGTAGCTGCTTGGTTTTACCTACACAGTTTCTTTCAGAGCATCTGGTGGATTAGATGAAGTATTTCACAGGTTGAAAAAAGTCAGCCATAAGATTCAGGGGTTCTGATGGTGTCTGTCACGGGGCAGGGCCCGGGAGCGGCCGTTATCTCCCCTGGCGCCCCTACCGTGCCAAGTTGGGTCTCAAACACACCTTCTCTCTCTCACCCGCCATGTCTTGCTGGAATATTACTAACAGGAGGCTGCCTTATCATCCGTTTGGACATGGTGCCAAGTTTGTCCTAGCCCCTATTCTGTACAGTGATCTGGTGCACCCCAACCTTATGGGCCATACGTGCCTCCAGCCTCCCCTTTAGCACACCCCAAGCCTCGCAGATGTGCCAGACATTCTCGTGTCTGTATATTCGCCTCTTCCTGGGGTCTCTCAATACACCCCGCCCCCCCCCGGGGTCCCTCAGTATGCACGTCCGATATACTCGCCCCACCCGGGCTTCTGTTCACCCTCTCGCCCTTTTCTGGGCTTCTGTCCTGTAAAAGCCCTCTCCGGGGTCTTTCCAATATAAGCACCCCTCTCCCGGGGCCTCTCCAGTATACGCGCCCCTCACACCCTTATTGTATACGCGCCCTCTCCAGGCCTGTCAAATGTACACGCAGCCCTGTCCAGGCTCTTACTCTCATGCTCAACCCTGTCCAGGCTCCTGCCCGCACGCTCAGTCCTGTCCGGCTTTTATTCTGTACACTCCTTGTCTCTGTTGGGCCCCTATCCACATATCCACCCCTCTCCAGGCTTGTTCTCATGCACCTGCCCCTCTCCGGGGCTTTAATCGCATGCTTGCCCTTCTCCAGGGCTTTGCGCCGGTAGGGTGCCAATCGCTCACCCTGGAGCCTCCTATTCTAATCTGCCCTCTCTGGGGCCTACGCTGCGCTTCTCGCCCTCTCTGGGGCCTACTGCGCTGGGCAGAATACCGCCACTCTCAGGCTGGGGTCACAACACCTCACAACATCACACCTCTCCCCAGCGCTCACCCACAGTGCCAGCTCCGACACCAATCACTGTGCCCTCCCAGGGCACCCAGGAACCCCCCCCCCACTCCACTGGGGAGCTCCTAATGAGGCCTCCTCCGTCTCCTACAGCCTCTCCCAGTCCTCCAGTTTTATACAAACAGCCCAACAGCAACTCAAAGCTAACAGAAACCAGCTCTAACTCAAAATAAGCCTACCAGCCATAACATTCCATGACACCCTGGCTCTCCTTCAAGCCTTCATAACAGAGGCCTCTCCATCTCGTCTCAACACATAGGCGCTCAAAATGTTCAGGCAGCTCTGTAGCAGGGTAACTGCTAGAAGGGAACTGGCTCTGGCCTCAGGCTCTTCTGTTTATATGGGCCAGGCCCCACCCTCTGGCTGTCAGCTGACCCAATCTGTTGTCTAAGCCACCTTCAGCTGTGCTGTCCTGCTGATTGGCAGCCCGGCCCTATTCCCAATGCCAGCAGCAGGCACCCCAGTGCCCTGCTACAGTGTCATTATAGAGGATGTTGTTTATTCTGGTGCTGGAGATGCTGGCAGGGTTTGGCATTTGCTGTTCTGGCAAGGCCTGCTTCCACTTGGTGTTTGTTGGCTTGAAGGAAATGTCCTTTGATGCTGAAGTTGGAAAGATTAGGGGGTACTTTGAAAACTGGGGAGGGGGGAAAGGCCTTGGAAAATTTCCTTTTAAGATAAAATTTTCTTCAGGTGTGTGATTATAATCATTTGATGATTGTTTGCATGGCTTCCAGCACTGGACAGTATGTGACAGCTCTGTGGGTGGAGAGGGGGCACTTTAGTAAGAGCTGCTCCAAGAGCCACTTTAATTAAAGTGCCTGAAGCATCTCATGTATCACCATCCCCGCACTTCAAAATGGCAGCGGGGGAACGTTAACAAAAGCTCATTGAACCGGCTTTAGTTAAAGCACCTCCACTATGATTTTAAAGTGTAGGAACGCTGATACACAAGACACAGAGGCTGGTTGGAGCATGGTAGTTACCCTGCTCCGGCAGCCTCAATTAATCCAGTCTTTTCCACTGCACTATAATTACAATGTGTCAGAGCAGCCTCCACCAGGTGTATGGGCACCCATTGTTAATAGCATTTTAAACTTTTGCATTGTAGTTCCTTTGTGCAAGGTATTTGGGTGGTTTGTTCAAAGATGAGGTCCATTGCCCCAATCAAGCTTTTAGATTGATGAGATGAGTGTTGCAAATATTTACCATGGAGCAGATGCATCTGGAAACAACTAGTAAAAACTAGAGACTTAACAGAAACATTGCTTTTTATAACAGCTTAACTTTCCCCTGTCCCGCCTTTTCACTTCTCAGGTGATAACTGTTCTGTTTTCCAGAGTTCCTGCTGATTAATATAATTAAGTTAAAGTGATAGCAATTGTTCTAACTTGTGCTTAGTCTAGATGGTAATTGCTTTTTACCCAGACCTGATGTAATACAACTGAATCCTAAGAACTTTTTACCTCTCACAACTACGAATTTGACTCAATAAAACATATTACCTCACCTTACCAACTTTATTCTCTAGCACTTACTTCCCTATGTACTAAACATAGAAATGAACCACTTGGATCATAAACTCTATTCCCCTGCAGTCACAGGCATCCATGGTAAATCCAGAAGAGTATACAAAAATAGACTTCATTCTGTCTCCAACATACTGCAACCTAACAATGTTTAACTCTATTAAATGTATTTTGTTAAACAGAAGCCTCAAAAACTGCAGTCTAACTAAAGAAAAGAGCAGGGCAATATGAGGCACTCACTGCAAGCTTGTTGGGCCTCTAGAATGGCAAGGAATTTGTTAGGTGAAATATGGCCAGATGCCTGATGCAATGGAATAAAATATTTTCTGATTAAAAAAAAGTTCTTAAGTGTGTTTCAGGGATACAAGACTATAGAGTCACTACTATCCATTGTGTCAACAATCTGTATTTTTAAAAAGTCCTAATTACACATTGATGGTAATAAGTTAAAAATAGAAATGCAGCTTTACATAAAGGTCTGCAGCAAACTGTTGTTACCGATTCTAATAAAAACCTTCCTTTTATCTTTTAAAGAGGGATAGAGTGAATTTTGTCAAGGATGGAATTTTATTTATGCCTTTCTGATGTTGTAGGTTTAAATTAGACCTTTCATTTTAGCATAAATGCATAAGTAGTTTTGAATTTCATATGTGAAACCCCTTGATATGGAAATACTTCTGCATTTCCAGTCACTTGCTGTGATAAAGGTTACCACATACAGTATGTAAAATCTGAACCCCACTCAGGAAATTCTTCAGTTGACCTGTAGATGGGAAAATTTCTAAAAGTATAATTAGCTTCACCCAGTACTGAAATATTTTTCTGGCTCTTTGAAGAAGTATGAGCCACATCAGCGAAAGCAAGGGGGAAACACTCTTGGTTTCTAAGCCAGGAAGAATGTACTGGTATATCATGTTCTCAGACATTACCTGATAATGAAGAAGTCCCAGTTCAGCCCTGACCTCAGAGCTTTCCAACTAACCAGAAGGGGAAGAGGAGGAAGAGAAAAAAAGAGGAGTTATAATAAACAACAATAACTACTAAGAGAGGCTTGTGCATCCAAGTCATTAGACACAATGCAGTGAAACAGGTATTATGGAAAAGTGCAGAAGAAATTCTCAAACTGGCTTGCTCATTAACCAGGTTAACAAGGGCTGCAGGCAGTTCTGGACTGGTGTGTGATTCTCATGTCGATGATGTTGAGAAGGTTCCCCAAACTATTAAGCAAGATATCAGGGCAAATTTATATCCATGGTTTGAAATATGTGGGAGGGATTTGGGGGGTTGAGCCCTCCTATAAGAAATGAGAGCCATAAGCCCCCCACCCACAAAAGACTAACCTGCAAAACTGGACATAGAAAGAAGATGGTTAATGTGTGGAAGAAATTATGCCCAACCAATATGTGTCAGACTCTGTCCCCTTTGTTCAAAGCAGGACATTTCTGTCCAATATTGAACTGTATGTATCAAAAGGGATATTACTGACACAACCAAGAGGCAAAGTTGCCCAAATGAAGGTAAGCCCTCATGGTGGCATGACATCTGCCCAACAGTTGAACAAGATGATTGCTAATTGATTAAATCTGAACCACAATACAAGAAAGATGAAAAGGTAGAAGAAATGTTTACCACTTTCTTACTGCAATATGAAGGAATAGCTCTTAAGGACAGACACCTATTCCATATCTTCCACGTGGAGGGAGATATCTGGAAGCAATAGAACTCCCTGACTACACATTAGCAAAGCACTTTGTCCTGAGTGAGAATTTGTAGTGTATTATATCATCTTGTAGACATACTGCTAATAGTGTGTAAGTGCATAACAATGTAGTTAGTAGGAGTAGAAACAATTAGTTACAGAGGACATGGCAATCAGAGAATTCTGGGTGGAAAGCTAGATCACAGCTGGGAGAAATAAATAAGTGTCCTGATCTTGTAGTTCAAAAACAGTTAGTCAGAACATGAGTTGGGGTAATAATGAGAAAAATGAAGGCTTACCAACCACAAAGATTGTCAACATCTACAAGAGCAGTTCAAGCAATTCAATCCACCAGTTATGGCCGGAGGTTGCTGCACCTGGACTTATCACAAAACAATCAAACAAAGACACAACACTGTCCGTTTAATACCAATCAAAGATTTTTATACTAAGTGCTATCAGATCCTGAAAACAGCATGCAAAGATTGCCCCATCATGCTAGGATGCCTTCTGGAGTGAGATCTCTTCACAGCCAGTCCAGAATGGTAAACATTTCTATTTGATTAAGAATGAAGAAGAATGAACAGGCCAAACTTTCTTGCCAAACAGAAGCAAGTTACCACCAAAAGGTGTCCTTAAAGTTATACAAAACTTTGAAAATTAGAAAGCCCCAGGGCTGGATCAGTTGAACCACAACTGGTAAAAATATCTGAAATGCAAGCATCACATCTTGGCATGGAAGTGCCAAGTTATGAAAAGAAAAGAAGTCTTGCCAAAATTTATAATGAAAGGGATCACATTAAACCAATATGATTTAAGCCACTTGAAAGATTGCTGACCTATAATATGCCTACTTACTGCCAGAAAATTCTTCACTACCATCTTAGTCCAAAGGATAAATCATCATTTGGCCACCAACAGTGTTCATACACTGAAACAGAGTGTTTTCAAGCAGGAATGAGAAGAATATAAGCAATCACTGTTGACTGACAAGGTATCCTCAAATGAGGGAAGTAAAGAAATCTAAGCAGAGTACTCAGAGGAGTTTCTTTCTGGCTCAGCAAAGTGTTTAAGGCATAAACAAGTTATACAATATCTTGAGAACTAAGTTAAAGTCCAGAAGCAAAATAGTGGCTTGATTAGACCTAAGGTATCTCATACTTTTGGAATACATGACTGTTCTAACACAAGTTTGGAAGACCTAGAAGTTCCTACGCAATTTCATGACCCATCCAAACAGTTCTACTGAGGTTTTGTACATTCTTCATGAGATGTGAGGAAGAAAGCTGAGCAGGATTGCAATAGTCATGTTGAACACTTAAGGAAATACATTTTCAGCAAAGGCCTGCTGTTGCACAAGGCAATTATTAGGGTAGCCAAGATTTCAGCTGAGTAATGAATGGAGGAAAGCAGCAAAATTTTCCACATGGTGGATTTTTTGCTGTGCTCTCCACAGACGAACTTCAGCATCATCACTCACATGCTAACTTGAAACTCTGAGAGTTCTTTAGTTAGAGAGAGTGATTTTTCCAACTATTTAGTTGTTTTAATAAAAGATATCACATTTACCCAAAGAACCTTGTCTGCCTTAGTGAAAAAGAGGGATTTGTGTGCACTACCCAAGACGAGATTATTTCAACAGTTATAAGAAATGTTAATCCTTAAAAAATATGTTGCTGGCATGGTATCTATGGGCCCTCAGTGAAACAATTCAGAAGATCCAGGTGCCAGGTAACTGCTAGTTGAGAATACACTTAAATGGCAAGTGGTGGCTTGTTGGTCTAGGGGTATGATCCTTGCTTTGGGTGTGAGAGGTCCTGGCTTCAAATTTTAGATGAGCCCAAGTTTTCAGGAGATGTGGCCGATGTCATCTACCTGGATTTTAGGAAGGTCTTTGACAGTTTCGCATCCTGTTCTCATAGGAAAGCTAACAGGCTGTGGAGTGGATACCTACACAGTAAGGTGGGTGGCTAACTGGTTTAGGGACCGCTCCCAGAGAGTGGTGGTGAATGGGTTGTTCTATGCCTGGATGGAGGTGGACAGTGGGGTCCCTGCAGAGTTCAGTCCTTGGACTGCTGTTATTTAATATCTTCATCAGCGAGCACCCTCTCCAAGTTTGCAGATGATACTAGGTTATGGGCTAAAGTGAATACACCAGAGGGCAGGGAGCAGATACAGGCTGACCTGGACAGGTTAGATCAATGGGCGGAATGAAATAGGATGCAATTCAACAAAGATAAATGTAAGGTACTCCACCTAGAAAGGAGGATTCCCAAGCACACCTACAGGTTGGGGGATGACCTGCTCAGCAGCTCAGAGTCTGAGAGAGATCTTGGAGTCATAGTTGACTGAAAGATAAACATGAGCCAGCAGTGTAATGAGGCCATCAACAAAGCCAATTGCACCTTGTCATGTATTAGCAGATGCATGACCAACAGATCGAGGAAGGTGATGCTCCCTCTCTATGCAGCATTGGTCAGGCTGCAGTTGGAATATTTGGGCGCCACACTTCAAGAGGGACACAGAGAATCTGTAGAGGGCTCAGAGGAGAGTCACTCACATGATTAGTGGTCTTCATGAAAGACCCTATGAGGGGAGGTTGAGAGATCTGGATCTCTTCAGCCTTTCCAAAAAGGGCTGAGGGGTGACCTTGTAGCCACCTACAAGTTTATCAGGGGAGGACAGCAGGGAATTGGGGATGCGCTCTTTACCAAAGCACCCCAGGGAGTAATTAGGAACAATGGGTGCAAACTAGTGGAGAGTAGATTTAGGTTAGACATTAGGAAGAATTTTTTTACAGTAAGGGTGGCCAGAGTCTGAAATGGGCTTCCAAGAGAAGTGGTATTATCACCTAACTTGGAGGTCTTCAAGAGGAGGCTTGACAATCACCTGGCTGGGGTCGTCTGACCTTGGTCCTCTTTCCTGTCAGGGGCAGGGGGTCGGGCACGATGATCCATTGGTTCCCTTCTGACTCTATACTCTATGAATCTATGAATACATGTGGCAACATAACGCTGTGGTCAAAATTGTGAATCAGCAATTCACTTAGAAAGCTGAACAATGCCACCATACTATATACCGAACTATGGGTCACCTCAATTCTGAAATGTATTGAGATACAAGAGCAATCAGTGACCAACCACACTATGGATGTGAGCACACATAACATTTGAAATGTTCCAAAATATCTCTCACTGGGAACTGTCTCACAATTGTCATGGGTCAAAGGTATCCACACATACAATGCCCTAGCTTTCCAAGTAGAAAGTCACCTTTTAGGCATTGAAAAACTGTAACTCCAACACCAGGGACCGGGAATGAGTACCCAGCCGTGCATGCCTCACAGTGGAAGGAAGGCAGAGAGAGAAGCAGATGGAGAATGAAGGTCCATCGTCACATAGGGAGCAAAGGCTACAACTGGTTGTAAAAAGATAGTTTCTATTGAACAACTGAGCTCATTGGTTAAAAAAAAATACCAACAAAAGAAAAAGCATCAGCAGTGGAGTTCTGGCCACGTACCTGAGCAGCCAGTTACAGTAGTAAGGGGAAGGTGGGGGAAGGGTGCTGAGCAGTGACTCAGTGCAGGATTTCTGAAGCGCTGACCATACCCCGTGTCACACAACTGACCAGACATCATGATTATGAGTAAAAAGGCCAGGATTGCACTGCTTATCAATATTACCAACCCACTAGATCATGGGTTTCAAACTAATGGCCCACAGAACCACACTATCCAGTGAACTCATGGATTAAAAAAAAATACCAACAAAAAAACAAAGCATCAGCAGTAGAGTTTTGGCCATGTACCTGGGTAGCCAGTTACAGCAGTAAGGGGAAGGTCCCAGTGCTGCTACTGGGTCTGGGTCTTGTCCACAGGATGGATCCAGTCCATTGACCCCTCCCCACACTGATCTGATGGCTGGTGCAGCTGACCTGGGACCCACACCACATATAGTGTAAATCCTGGAGTAGCTCAGCACAGTCCAGCTGGAGCAAGAAATTCACTGCACATGGTGGCTGCCCTAGCTGGGCAGCGCTGCACACAGGACCTGCTCTGGGATGCATACCACACACAACATCTGCTTTAGCCAGTCCAAGATCTGTCCAGCACATGGTGCTTGCAGACACCATGCGAGGTACGGTCCTAGAATTGCCAGGGTGAATGCCATGTGCAACTGCCAGGGTGGGTGCCATGTGCATGGTGTGTGCCACGCAGGGTGGGAAGCCACTGCATATGCTAGCTGCAGTACACTACTGGAGGAAAACTAAGAAAATACCATGGCCTGATCATGAAAGAGAAGTTACTCTGATGCCTTTAAAAAGGTGAATGTACTACCAATATTGATTACATTGACTAGAGTTATATTAAAGTTGACTGTGAACACCTTAGTAGTACTAGAAATGAAGTAAACCATTCCACTATTCGGAAATTGTGCTCCTGTTGACAGAGATTACCTGAATTAGGTCTATTTATGAGCAGGCAATCAGGCACCACCATGTTCTGTATATACACTCGCACATATCACTAGAGAGGTAGTTAGCCATGTTAGTCTGAAGTCAATCAGAAGGCAGGGTAAATATGCACCTTTATAGGTTATCTAAATAATATAGAGATAGAGAGAACGCAGTCTTTCATGAACCCACTTCAGCAGATGCTGTGAAACGAGCTTCAGAAAACAAGAGTGCAAAGTGGAATGAGTGATAACAATACAATAGGTAGGAAAGCTAGAGGGAGTGGGAAAAGGGGGAAGAGAAATGCTGTGAGAGACATACAAGCAAAGAACCCAAACAAAGGTTACAAAAGTTACTCCAGATAACGTGATACGAATCCTTAGTCCCTGTTTAAGCCACACTTAACACAGCCCAGTTTGTGGATATTTTTTTTTCTGCAATTTCTTGTTCAAACAATTTTTTAAAATTTTTCTGCCTGAGAACAGCAACCCTGAGGCCAGTGACAGAGTGTCCAGGAAGGCTGAAGGATTATGCCACAGGTTTTTGTGTCTTTCTGCAGCAGATATCCAATCAGTGTGCATTCATTCTTATGGGTAGAGATCACTCTGGCTATCCAATGTAGCCAGCTAATGGTGTATATGACATTGGTAGAGTTGCAGGTGAATGATATTTGGATGTTTTATTCCTTGTTTTTAGGTCCAGTGATGATGCGGTCTGTATTGATGTGGGGACACTGCAGGCATAGAGTATAATGGCAGCAACTTAGAAAACAAATTTTTGGACAGTTCTGCCTGATACTGCTCTGCAATAGTCATTCCATATTAATAAACAGATTTTTAAAGGTAACAACAAATTCAGATATAAAGGACAAAGAGCAAAATATAACTTTTCATTCTTGGATTGACTATTGTAAATTCCTTTTTTTTTTTTACTTTTGTTCTTTCATGATTCATGTTTACCCTCAAATGCCATGCCCACTGCCAAAAAAAAAAATCAGTCTGGCAGCTAGGCCCCCTGCTGTCACTTACAATGAGTTGCTCCTCTGTTGTTACCAAATGAGATCAATGCGGTTTTGTATGTTTTCTTGCCTTTTTTCTTTATATTTCATTCCAGTTGAATTGTACTTTATGTATGGTATAAAGAGCTGTTGAATACTACCAAACTGCATCCTTTCTCCTTTATGAGTTGAGAAGGTTCATTCAATTTACCTTTGTATTTGTGTGTGGGTAGATGCTGTTTGGGGAAAGAAAGTTTCTTTTGTTCTTAAAACAGGCATGCTCTTGAGTTTTCATTCTGACCAGTAAAACGATTCAAGCAAGCAGAGGTGGGCATAAGCCACAAAGTTCAGATTCTGATCTGAAAGTCCACAAAGTTTAAATCAGAAGGATTCTGATTGAAAATGTTGATTTAAAGAATGAGTTAAACAAGAAGAGTTCAAAATATGAAGAGGAATAATATATATATATCAAGAGGAAGAGATAGAAAATGAAGTTAGAGGATAAAAGACTGCAAAGGGGGAAGCAGAAATCTTAGCTTCCAAAAGCACAAATAGAAAGTGAGATATTTGAGGGTTATGTATTTGTATTTGGCTAATCAGGAAGAGTGAGCATGTTTAGATCTCAAGGAAGAAGAAAATGGTCAGAGGCAAAACTAAAAGAAGAGGAGAGTACATTCTGAAACCTTGCAGTTCACACAAGACTCATAACACTGCATTGCTTCCATTAAAAAATCATGAGTCAGCCTTGAAGGTAAATGCTGGTCATCTTTCAAGCCTTTCTCTACAATCATAAAAGCTGTTTCCTTGAGGAAAGTTCCTTGTTGGTTAGCAGCACTGAAAATACCAGAAGAAAGAGGGGAAGGGAAGGAGAACCCATTCAAAGGTTTCAAGGAAAAGAGGAAAAGATTGGATCACAGGACTTACCATGGAGGGAAAGGTTAAAAGTGCACATTTTTAATAATAATGTTTGTATTTCCATTTTGTGTTTTCAATTTATCCCTTCTCCAGCTGATAAAGTCTAAAATAGTGGACATGAACTTAATGAAAAACAAGTAAATGTTCCTTTGAAATGGCAACTATGAAAAAAATGAGATCAATATCATTGTCTTTGAGCGCATCTACACAAGACATCGCTAGTGCACAATGGTTACTGTGCATCTGTTTAGTAGCGCACACATTTGTACTGTTCATTTGTGAGAAACTATAACCTAAGTATATTCTCTGAAAGTTTTATCCTCACTACAGGTGCAATACAGTCTCTACTACATTTTACATCCCCAGTTGTAATCTGTAATTTAGTTTACATTCACTTCTTAACTTCACAGGTTGGGCTATCTTTAAAATGATCCATGAATCCAAGTTTAAACCATAAACTTCAAATGTTGTACATCTGGATTCTAATCTACATCACTCTTAAATATGGCAGCTGGCAAGAAGCAATAGTTCACACTGCTTACCAAAGAATTCACTCACTTGTGTGTTTGAAGCAGTGAAATTATTGCTTTTGTAACAACAGAGTACCTGTTGGTTCCTGACTTTAAGCTGATTGGTTTACTTGTTTGAACTTATGTTTAGTTCTTACATATCTTTTGTTATATTTATTTGACAGCTTCTTATGCGGTATGTTCCCTGAGGAACAGATAAACACATGTACTTCATAAGCTCCATCGTCTTGTCTATACACTACTAATTTATTGACTAACCCTAAAACCATATGTCAAGAAAAGCCCAAAATGGCCATGCCCAGATGCATCCAGACACCTCTGCAATGCCACATACCACACATTCAGCTGTTCTCCACACTGCAAGGGAGCAGTGTGTGTGTGGGGGGGGAGGGTTGGACCCTGGATATCCAGGGGTTAAAAAACCTGCACCAAAAAAAAGTGAAGTGGCGCATGCAGAGACACATTGCTGCTGCTGCAGCTCCAGAAGAGCTCCAGGATTCCAGGTAAGGCTTCTGGGGCCAGCCCAGTACTGACTCCAGCCTCCCCTACCCACCTGGGGTAACCTGCTGCACACCAGAGGATGTATGGCACAAGCATTCCCCAGAAACAACTAGCAGTGGCACAAGGTGTCCCTCTGATAGTTGTCCCCAGGGCACCAAACATCCATGCTTGTGTGGATGTGGCCAATAAGTCTAGCAGTCTGACTTGTCCCCTTGTCTTTAGTTATTGTATCACAACTGGTATCATCTCATATCTCCATCTCTTTCACTTTCCCTCTGGCCTGTTTCACTCTTCTTCCCATCAGGGGGAGATTTTCAAAATGTCTGATACAGGTAAGAGCTAAAGTCCTTTGAAAACCAGTGGTGCACTCATTTCTAAATCTGTTAGGCTTTTTGAAAAATCCCTTGTGGTTCGCTGAGGTGGTTAAAGCCATCAGGTTGGTGGTCCTAAATCCCCAAGGTACTTGTTTAATCTAACCCAGGGGCAGGCAATTATTTTGGCAAGTTTTGGCAAGCTGTTGAGTGCCACATTTTCCCCCTCTGGTGCAGGGAAGAAGGAGCAGTCCCATGGTCCCAGGCCAGAAGCCTCTGATAAGCAGGGATTTCTGGTTGGGCAGGCAGGGCTAGGAAGGCCTTGCTACTGTCTCCTGCCACCAGCTTCCTCTGGGTCCTACTGCCCCTGGCTCCTTTCATCTTTCACAGGCAGCTAAGAGCAAATAAATATTAATTTTCTAAATGTTTTAGGGGCCCTGCAGGCTGGATAGAATGGCTTGGTGGGCCACATCTGGTCCACAGGCTGTATTTTGCCTACCCCTGATCTAGCTCCTGGTCTATTATTTTCTCTTCTCTTCTCTCCTCTTTTTCTCTTTTCTTCTCTTCTTCCCCTTCTTCTCACTATTTTCCACTCTCAGAATCCATTTTTGTCTGTCTCTTCCTTGTATTTATGTCTTCTCCTCAACTTCTTATATCTTCAAAGTTACTTTAAAGTCTTTAACTTTTAGTCATTATTGATCCTCAGCTTGCCCTCACTCTCACATGCTGAAGTCTGTGTTAGTGGAAGAGAAAGCATTTCCTTTCAATAACTAACTGAATGAAAGGTGCCTACACTTTTCCACATGGCCAGATTAACTAATCATGTTTTTTTTTAACAGAAATAAGATGGAGAGCTTTTCAAAAAGGCTTTCTATAGATAAAACCAAAATGTGCATATATAGGGATTTTTGTATTGTATCTAAATATTCAACTGAGCTAGAGATCTCTACAAACTGGGATTAGTTACACTTGCCATTGAACAATTTAATCTGATCCATTCCAGTCAACCTTACTGAATTCTCTGAAACTCTCTAGAGGTAAGAAAGTACTGCAGTACTTATCCATTCAATAAGGTTTACTTATAAGCTACACTGATGGGTTTTGTTGTATATACAGCATCGTCTATTTTAAACATATTGAGCAATCAATTTAAACTTGTTATTGTCATTGGGGTTTGAAGATTTAATAAGCAATTACCAGAGTTCATTCCTTTATGTTTTAATTTGTGCTAAGATGTTGTTCAATTTCAAACTTAAAGCGATCATGCCCTCCAAAATATTTAATTGAATGAGTTCATAATTCAGACTTTCTCCTGACTATATTTTCTTAGCTTATTTATTGGACTGAGTTATATAGTATCTCCACATAGAATGAAGAAAGGGAGAATGCAAATCAGACATGCAGCCATAAATATACAGTACTGCAATACTCATCAAATCAAGGAAAAGGGAGACCATATGACATTCTTCCTTCTTTTTGATTATTGTAGTGCTCTGCTTTTTGTACCTGTCTGTGGGAGGGACAGGGTCTTCCCTACAATTTGTAGATTCAGAAAAGGATGTTCTCTACATAGCATATAATTCCATATGGAAACTTTATCTTCTGAGAAAATGTCCAGACAGTCCTGGACTGGACTACTGAACTATTTTGGTTTCCTTTTCCATTTCCTTCTCTCATGTTTCCACAAACCAGTTTCTGTTCCCAGCATCTTTCTAATTTAGTTTGGGGCAAAAGCAATACATTATCCAATTTGTCTTCTGTTTCTATCATTCATGCACATGACCAACAAAATTATCCAAAAGAAAGTTGCAATCTATCTTCAAAATCTACAGTCAAACTCATCATGGACACAGCCACATACCCAAAGATAAATCCATGTCAATTAATAGAAAGGTGTAACTTTCTCATCTAAATTATTTCATCATTGTTAAGATTGCATTGTTTTTTAAGACAATTTCCTCTGATGCTTTTTAAGTGAGATAAAAGTAATCCTAGATCAGCTCAATTTTTTTCAGTTCATCAAATAATTTCAGCCAAAGGAACATAGGGTGAAAATTTGAAGCAGTCAAAACATTTTTAATTATTAATAAATAAATTATTTAGTCTGAAAATGGTCAAACAATTCATTTTAATATTTTGATTTTTTTTTAAATTCATAATGATATTTTTCATTTAAAATTGACAGGAATACAAATCAAACAAATGGATAACTTGTAGGTTTATCAGCTTTTTTAGTGCTTATTATTAGAAGTGTGCCAATATATTGGTCATATATCGGATCAGCACTGATAAAAGAAAAATTAACATTATCAGCAATTGGCTTTTTTTGGCCAGTGTAGCAACAATGTCACTGAAAAATGGTATGTTTATGCACTCAGCCACAGCATCCATGTGGACAGGAATGCAGTCCAGCTACTTGGAAAGTAGCATCTGTCTAGTAAGTTTGTGAGGGGAAGGGATGTAGGAGAGGGAAGGAGTGTGGAGGAAGCAAATCAAGGCCCCCACACTGAGGGGGAGTGGGGTGGGCTGGCACTGCCCAGTCAGGGTGATGAATGCAACCCCACTGGCACCAAAATGGAGCTGCGGGCAGCTCGTTCGCGGGGATGCAGGCGGGTGTGGAGGGGGTTGCAGCTCCCCACCTTTGTGTTTTTCCTGTTTTTCTGTTTCTGCAAAAAAAGGTATCTATTTCTTTTTTCAATTCAACCTGAGCCAGTTTTTTTTCCAGTTTGTTTACACAAAAATGCTGTTATTCACCTGGTTTTATTCTTAAGCATCAAAAATGTAAGAATAGATATACACGATTTGAAGGGCCTGAAATGAAAAACAAACAAACAATAGTACTACGTTTAGATTTTTCACAATTATATAGATTCCTTGTTTCCTTCAAGGCAGCCTCTTTCTTACTTTTAGTTGTATGATGTTATATGTGTAGTGTATCTTTATATGATTACTATAGGTTGATTATATCCTTCTCCCACAAGCACTTTTCACTTTCTAGCTTTCTAGCCTCAAAGCTAGGGGAAGCTCTTGGTCAAAATCTGTAAGGCAGCACTTGGAATCCTGCCTCAAACTCTCTTCCAGAAACCTGCTGTGTAATACCTTGGAGGCAGGTGGGGAATTGTGATCATTGCAACTGCTGCTCATTAGCTTAGACTGAACAGACAGCTAGTTTTTGCTTAAACATTACATGGTTTTTTTGTCTCTCCGTCCTCTCTCCTGCCCAGTTGTTTGGTTTGTCTTTTAAATTGTATTCTACTTGACATATTTGTAATATATTTGTAGTAAACCTAGCACAAGAAGTGCATGATATAGTTGAGCTTCATAGATCCTACTCCTATCTAAAAACATTCCTGAAGGCCTCAGAAAGAATCAGGAGCCCACTGAAAACATTGAAGGAATTCCCCCTAGGAAAAGCAGTTCTTCAGTGTCATATATTTGCAGTGCAGTCATAGAATGGTACAGGAGGGAGCATGCTGTCCCATAACTATGGGTGGGCAAGTAGGACACCAGCCCCAAGTGTGCTGATTTAAATGGGGAGACCATGCTACCCTCAGCCTTCCATAAGACTCTCCAATGCCCAATACCCAGGCTCTGCTTCTGCCAAGGGCATCAAAATTCCTAAGTTACCCGCATTTTCTTGTATACAACACACCCCCAGATAAGACAGGCACCTTGTTTTTGGAAGGCAGAATGTAAAAAAAAAAAAAGATTTTTCCTGAGTTAATCATCTGTATGACCTAGGGATCCCACTCTGAGTGTTGGAAAAGTGTGGGATCCCAGGAGAGTTACCAGTAATAACTTCCTGGTGTGGCAAGAGAGCAACAAAGATAGGCTCTAGAACCTTGCAGGGGCAGTAGCAAGACTATTACTTCTTTACTGCAAATAGTTATTTATATAATTTCCAGTAAATAATAAAGTTGTTTCTACATCACAAGCCTCATTCTGATACTATGCACTGCAGGCAGCAGCTTGCTCACCCTCACCCTCACCCTCACCCTGCTTTTCAGTCAAAGCTACTGCTTCACCAGGGGCTGAGATGGTTAACACTGGATTCCATCCTTGCTGTTTATAGCTTCAAGGTAGCAGCCAACTTGGTGGCCATGAGTCACTGTGTCTACTTGCTCTATTCCACCCTGCTTCTCTTCTATTCAAGAATAATCGGCTTCCCTACTTCAGATACTCCCTCAATTTGGGAGGGCTGCTTGGGGCATGTCAGTAATATGGTACATCTCTATTGATCCATACGGGGCTATTGAAAATTAGCACAAATAAAAAGTACTATGGAAATGCTTTAAGTATTGGTGAGACTGGGTCCTGAACTTGTCTAGCAGAGCGGTAACTTAAAACTAGTTTCCCGTTGCCTTTCTTTTGCTAGACCTAAACTTTTGAAACTTTTGAACAAGAAACTCTCTTGCCTCTGGGCCAGTTAGGCTGAAACATCAAGTAATACTATGAAAATTTACAATTCACCAGGATGTGAGTAGAAATGTCAGGGAAGCTGCTGTGATTGGAATACTAGATACCCAACGTCTGTGTTCAAGTTGGTCCTCAAATCCTTATTAGCTATTTATATCCTCTTTTCTTCTCTGACTGACCTGAAAAACAAGAATGAATGCATCCTGAAAGACAGAAAGGGAATAAGCCAGAAAAGTCATCACTGAAGAACAGGCAAACCATTATGTAGGAAAACAAATATTTGTTCACTCATTTTTCTATTCTTATTGAAGGCCATTTTCCTTTATTTACAATTATTCATTGTTCTAAACCCGGTTATCAGGTTTCTCTAGGATAAATGAGATGCTTGTTATCCTCCCTAGCACAGGAATTTAATATGACAACTTGTTTCCACATGAAAAAATTGTGAAAAACAGAACATTCTGCTTAAGATCCAATTTTAAAAGGACAGTCCCCATTTTTACAAGCACAGTTTTCATCCACCAAAATTATCGCCTCATTTTGAGGCATAATTGAACTGTGGGAATAAATCTGACTACTTACATATCTGAGTATATGATTATGGTTTTAAATCCAGTAGTTAGAGACACAAGTTCTCATATTTGTACCTACAGTTCATTTTGCAATTGCAAAAAAGTGGGTGAGAATTAAAACCACAATAGTAGATAATGCTGGGTGTTTGGTTGTAGCCATGTTGGTCTAAGGACATAGGCCGGCAAGTTATTTGAGTAGATGTGATATGTTTTATTAAACTAACCGAGTTGGAAAAAAAGTTATTAGAAAGCTTTCAGGTGCAGTCACTCTTCTTACACCTGCACCTCCAGAAATGTAATATATGTCATTGAGTGTATCAAATGCTCTTATGAAACGTATGTAGGAGAAACCAAACAACAGCTGCACAACAGAATTAGTGCACACTGAAAATCTATCAAAGACAAGAATGCCCAACTACCTGTGGGGGCACATTTCTCACAAGACAATCACTCCCCCTCCAATCTCTTAGTTCTAATCCTCAGAGGGAACTTACAAAAAACACTGTCATAGATGAGCCTACCAATTTCACTTCATCAACCCACTGGATACAAAAAATCATGGACTCAATATAGACATTGCATTCATGACACTTTACAACCTGCCTGACATCTGATTTACCAGGTACCTGCCAGACCTGACCTTTTACACTTTTCTTTCCCCCCCAACTCCTTTTCTGCCCTTTGTCTTCCTAATTTCCAGCCATTTCCTTTTTCACAGACAGCCTCTTTACTACCTTGAATTACCACCGCTGTAGAGTCTTTACACACCTGGCTTGTTTTTCCCTGCTACTTCCCTGCTTTACCTTTTTGGTTTCCTAATTTCTACCTATTTACCTTCTCACTGCCTTCCTATCACACTTTTAGCTTCTGTCATTCCTTGGGGTCTCAGAACAGCAGAGAATCCCTATGCCTGAAGAAGGGTGATTGCGCCCAAAAGCTTGCTAAGAACCTTTTTTTTCCACCTACTCAGTTGGTCTAATAAAAGATATCACATCTACTTAAAGAACATTACCTGCCTAATAGCAGATACTGGAACTCAAGACCTGCTGGATATTTGGCTTATAATGGGCTTTTGTATTGTTCTTTTGTTCTTGTTTTGTTTGGTTGGGTTTTTTAATTTCGGAAACCTTGGCACTTTAATTTACAACTGCTGGTGAAAAGGAAATCCATTTAATGATTAAGTTTTTTACAACAGTGACGTACCAGTGTAAGGGGTCCATTTTTAGTCCCAGTGCTACTAGCAACGTAGGAGGGCTTCTGTGCCAATGGTGCGGGGTGGGGCTGCAGCCCAACCAGAGCCAGGGCCTGGCAGCAGTGGGAGCAGTGGTGGTGGTGTGATTTCTGCACCTACTGTGGGGCATGGGGCTGCAGCCCAGTCAGATTCAGCACCAGGCAGCAGCGGGGTTGAAACCAGTGCAGAGTTGTGCACATGCTTACATGTCACCAATGTTTTTGGTTTCCCTTACTCACGCACTTCAAGGTGCCTGGCTACTAATTACAAGTATCTGCTTAGTTTTCTTTGAACGTTGTATAGGTCATAACTGGAACAAGTTTGTCAAATGGCAGCCTTTAGGTGTAATTCCTTGTTTTACCTTCACACCTTCACATACTTTAAAATGTATTGTTCATTTGTTTTGTGTTGGAAAAGAAAATTCTAACAGGAGGAGGTAATGGAGACATGAATGGCAGACACCTGTCCCTTGTTACCATTATCTGACTTTTTTTTCTTTCCTTGTTTGCTTTTCTTGGGTCTAAACAATCTTAGATGAGAGTATGTGTCAACATTTACAGACCCCTGTCAGGAAACCTGGGAAAAGAAAAACTTTTACATTCAAGTACTTAAATTTCCATTGAATTCTTTTTTATTTTGAGTCACATAATGTATGTTTTCCTTTAAATTTTGATTTTTTTATTTTTGATAAATGAAATTTAAAGGCTACATTATTAACCTCTCTCATATCCACAGTACTTTTGTTAACTGACTATTTCAGTTGCTGGTCTAAAAATTATGCAGTGAAGGGTGTGATTCATTAGATAAATAGATTCCATTATCATGTGATTAATGTGTAACTTTGATATTCAACATCCCCAGAAAATACTAAGTCAAGTTTGGAGCAGGACACCTGGGACAAGGAGCAACAAGCATGTGTTTATCCAACAAATTATGCACAAAAAAGGTGCGTGGGGAGAGAAGGTTGTAGTCTTGGCAGTGTTGATTCAGTTCATCAAAATTGATTTTGTTCTTTTTATAGAAGAGACAATCTGTCTGGATTCCACATGCTTTAGATTAGATTACTAATTCCCCTACTCTCTTCTCCCTATGGCTGTGTCTATATTATGCTTCATGTTATAATGTGAGTCTGAAAGTATGTCCTTCAGCAAGATAATAATTTTGAGTTACAGAATATGTATTTACATTTTAATCAACAAAGCTGGTCAAAAACAGTGATCAAGTATATTATTTGGCAAATTCCACAATATATTTCAAATAAAATAATGAAAAGTTTTTGCAAATAGTTGCCTAGTTCTATTATTCAAATAATTTATGTTCATTATCATTTTGGTGAAAGCAAGCCTATAACAGAAAAATATGCCTAGACCAATGTTAAACTAAACAATACACTCATTATGAAATAGTCTGCTGTGGAAGACAAACAATAAATTTACCCCTTGCATCCTCTGAAGTGCAAAGATCAAATGATCAAAACTAACTGTCATTACTAATGTTCAGCTTATGTTTACTTTATAATGCCTGCCCAAGCATTATTTCATCTAGCAGGTCTTTGTTCCTATCAAATACAGTGGAAACAGGAACGTTTTTATGACAGGTACCACTACATGTGGACAGGTTCGGGATTAGACACCAGAAAAAATTAATTGGGAGGATGGAATGATTGAATCAAATGTTAAAAGTGAAAAAAAAAAGAGAATAGTGGAGCTAGTGTAGTGATTATGGAGAAAAACATAGTTAGGAAAAAAGTGTAGGTAGTATGTGAAGGTAGTAATTTAGGTTTACTACTGTCCCATTATCATCCCTTTTACCTGTATTTTTGCTAGTGGCAAGTGTTTCTGAGTGCTATGGGAGCATAATACAGAATCTGCAACCCTGTGAAAGCCTCTCTTCACTTCTAAGCATCAAATTTTGGCTAAATGTCAAATATCAAAGGAAAATATCAAAGAAAATATTTGATGAAAAAAACCCTCTGTTCCTCAGAATGTACTGGGAAAAAAATCATTTCCCAAATGGCTTTATGTGCTGGGAACCTGTCTCCCACGTCATTTCCCCCCAAATCTATATATTCTGTTTGCTCCCATCTTCACTGTCCCCGTGAAGATTTCCTCTTTTACCCACAGCCATGTTTCCACATGTATTTATGAATGAAGCAGAGTTCCACAACCAACCTAGCTATGAGGGAAGATTAAAGCAGCTGAGATAAATTTATGGAAGGAATACAGATGAAGCTCCGGCTTTACAGTCAGAGGGTAGGGTTTGTGGAGTTATGATTGCTTCCAATAAAGCAAAATAGAGAGTGTTTAATTTCCCCCACGTGCTTTTGGGCTTTGTTGGTTGCCACACAGGGTCGCCCCCCTTCCCCCCCCGTTGTTGCTACAGGGGTCAAGCATTTTTGTTCACCTTACACAGAAGCATTGGGTGTTGGCTGCAGCCAAGTCTTGAAATTTTAACTGGATTGTGCCAGTGTTGCTGCTGGGACTAAAATCCAGAGGTTCCTGTTTAGAGGGTCTTGGCCCTCTGCTAAGGGTCAGCCTGATTACCACCTTTGGGACCAAGAAGGAATTTAACCCATGGTCAGATTTGTATGGAGAATGGGGGTTCTTGCCTTCCTCTGTAGCTGGAGGCATGGTCCCCCTCCTTGGAGCTCTTGAGTGTATTTTAACAATCCTTGCAGTGATAGGACACTGAATGTCCTTGTCCCCTTGCTTTACCTGTGGCAGGTTACGTGCTTTTGCTATCTTTGGATGATATGCCTTGTAGTTGTAGAACAGGCTTCATTGTGTAATTCTAGGAATAGTATAGACCAAGACTCATATAGAATAGTTTACACAGGAATGACCCTGCCTCAGGCTAAGGGTTGGACTAGACAATCTCCAGAGGTCCCTTACTGCCCTAGTTTTTTATGATTCTGTGATTCTAGTAGTCTTTTCTTTGTTCCACATTTTTTGTCTTCTCAATCCCTTTTTTAACTTTTATTTCTGAGTTCTCTAAAAGCTCCTCTCTACCCTTCACTTCATTTTCTGTCTCACTCAAAGCCGCTTTCTGTCATCCCTTCAGGTTTTTAGTTTCCAAGAGCCTCCTTTATATCCTTTCTTCACTCTTCCTTTGGAAAAGGAGTAGGAGGACTTACAGAAGAAACAGCACATTTGATAGATATTATTTTTCCCCTTTAGCATAAGTGGTGGGAGGAAAGGAGAACCTCTGTCATGTTCTTTCATTTGCTGACTGCATGAAGGGTGTCTAATCAGTGTTGTTATCCTGGGAGCATATCTACTCTTACTCTTCAGCTGATCCAAGAATGCTACAAGCAGAAAAAGTGCCAAAAAGCACTGCAGAGTACCTCTTCTGTACCCAAAGGAGGCTTTTATTCTTTGCTAGGTGTCCTTCCCTTCAGTGCCCTTAAAGTGACCAACTTTTGCACATGTTCATCATCCTAAGCCCTTGGTATTTATATCCATAGAACAAAAGCCATGCCCTCATCCACTATCCATCTATTTTCAAACCTTATTTTGCTAACATACCTTTGGCCTACAGACTGTACTTTTCCCCCTGTTTGCATTCTGTAGTTCAAATTTGTATTATCTCTTTTATTATATATATTTTCTAAAAGATATCATAGTTAAATGCAAAATAGATTTTCCTTTAAACATCAGAAAAGTGTAACTCTTCCTTTTCCTAAGGCTGACAAAACACATACAAGATTAGAGTTAATATTTTCTGCATCTTATAGTGATTCTTTTCTATAACTGAGAAAAATTTAATTGGATATCCCAAAAAGGATCTATTCTACACACAATTTATTCTTAGAAGTCAATGAAGTATCTATTTTCTCACTGTCCATAGACCTGAAAACCCTATAATTAGCTGTATTTTGTGATTAAATGAGAGCAATAGATATAACTTACTGAGATAAAAATATGATCAACCACAGCATCTCATTGAAATGACAAAAAGAAAGATCTGAACAAGAAGTCAATGCTATTTCAAACTAGTATTAGGAGGAATGTCATATCAGATGAATACACAAGTTAGAGCATACAGAGCACCCTAGTTAATTCATTTAACAGACTTGCAAAAATACAGTAACAGTCATTAACAGCATTGTTGATCATATGGATTGGAACTTAGAGACCCCTGCTATTTCCCATTCAAATACACTGGAAAGCTCCAGGTAAATTTATACTATTTAGTGAACATGACCATGAAAACTATGCTGGCTTATCACTGCCCACTGCTTATTTTGTTGCATTAAAGAGACCCTTTTATTAAGTTTCACTCTTCAGAATAGAAAAATCACCATCCCAGTGTTGTGAAAGTGAGAAGTAACTTGGCTGCTACTTAAGAATTAAAAATGCACTATTAAATCACTGTAAATGGTATCACTGGAGACCTATACATGATTTGGACATCTACTCTGATGCATGCTAATTCACATGCATCAGGGCAGACTCAATTGAGTCTGCTCCAATGCTAATGGATCATGCTAATTAATGCACCTCTACATCCCCACACTTCAAAATGGTGAACCCACACTTCAAAATGGCAGCGGGAGCATTTTAACTAAAGCTCATTGACACTAAATACACATGACATTGCAGGCACTTTAATTAGACCGGCTGTCGGAGCTACTCTAATTAAAGCGCCCCCCCTCACCATGACATGAATAGACTGCCACTAAGATTAAATGGTAGATAATTAACCTTTGTGATTCTTGCTTGCTTACATATAGTTGGGCCCATCATGAAGTAAATTTATACTCTTGCTCCATGTTTGGTATTTTGTAAGCTCCTTGGAGCCAGAGCAATTTTTATTATGCATCTGTACAGAGCTTAACGGAGAGTGGTCTGTGACTGGGGCTCCTAAACTGTAGCACAATTATTACTATAATTTGCCTTAAGATACCCTGGTAGGAATCTTGAGAATTTCCATACTCTTCTGCTGATCTGAACCAGGATCAGCTAATAAGGGACCACATTACACGTGATCAAGTTCCAATAATTATAAGGAGCAAAAATAAAAGCATTTGTAGATTTTAGACTTAACGGTTTTCTGTCTTGTGATTATTTCTTCATGAGATTATTTTCTTTCTTTTTTAACACAAGAGAAACCAAAAGATATGCATACACTAGAGTATTTCTTCATTGGGTATATTCTACTTGGTATGGTGATGTATGAGTAACTGAGGATAGGGACACTCAAGTGCAGATTTATCTTGTATTATCTTTGTGGCTTAGTCAAAAGGATGACTAGCATACCAACCTGATATTTAGAGCTTTTAAACCCTAACAAAATAAATGGGTTTAAATAAGTTACTGGTGTAACTACTCTTTAAAGTAATGGGTCTGCAATCTAGCCCCGAGAGACTTGAAGTGGGAAAAGCAGAGTTGCTGCTTTATTTAAATCTTTTTGAAAATCAAACTAAAAAGGTTTCAGACACAGAAACTAAGAAGCTCAGCTCAGGAATCAAGATTATATTATGAGAAAAACAATTAATCAGATTTTTTGTTTTAATTTTTTTTGTGTTTTGTTTGACTTTTTGTTTGTTTCTGTCTAGATTTGGAGATTGAGACTTTGAAATTACCCATGGGTCCTAGAGGGGTTAGGCACACCATGATAAGAGCTTTTTGCAATATATTTTGGATCAGCGTGTTTTAGTCATAGACAACCAGAAAATTTACAGGTAAGTGAACATGAAAAAAGATATAGCACCTTATAAATTAACTGGATAAATTTCAGACATGGAAATTCAGAAGCTCACTCAAGATTCAGACAAAGTTTGACAGTTAATTATGACAGATAGAAATACCAGTTATTCTGTCCAAGGATGCCTTTATTCTGTCTACAGTTGAAGTAAATCTTATAGTAAATACTGTACATCCTGAAATTCCAGGTGTTAAAATAAATTATTATATTATCTTTCTACATCCAGAAACAGCTAAAATATGTTACTGCACTATGCCAATGAGGATTAGATATACTATGGATATTAATTAGAAATTCTGTCAAAAGCATATGCATTGCTGACTCATTAAGTGTGCCCCTTTTTTTCAGCTGGACTGTCTGAGTTATCTATCTCTTTCATGAATTCAGAGGACTCTTGACTAATGTCTGCTCTTTTATTAAAAAAATGGACTGGCTAAAAGTTCAACATATTAACCAAAAACAACTGAGGCTTAAGTCTTATCTTAATGAGAAAAGACATTTTAATTTTATTAAGTGTGGTTATGAATTTAGACTCTTATTTCAACAACCTTATAATGGTAACAAAATGTCAATGATTTTAGAGTGTTTTTAATCTGCAATTTGCCTCCATAGTCCTATGAACTCACTAACATCAAGCTGTTCTGATCGGCCCAGGAGGCCACTTGTCCATCCCTGTAATGAGACATGAGTAAGATGGTTAAAAAAAAATCTGACATTCACAAACTGAAATATTTGGTTTCAGTACATTTCAGCCTCCAGAGCTCTCATCTCACCGAGCAACATATTCTGTAGCTTGCTCCATTGTTCCTGGCCTCATGTACCTCCCTCTCATGGCTGTCCAGAGGGCCAGTCTCAAAAACAGTGCCAGTCAGGGGTCTAGATAATGGCTAACCTGTAGTGCATGGTTGCAGCACTATGCTAGGAAGTCAGAGAAGTTTACATTTCCTCTGGGAAACGGGGTGCTTTTGGTCCTAAATCATAGAAACCTCCTCTTCCTCCTTAGTCTAACGCCTGCCAGGCATAGGTTTCTGGCCATACACATTCTGGATGTGGACACTGGAACATGTCCACAATGGGCATGCATATGTATCTGCATACATACCTGGTTAGTGCATAGCCAAATATACATGCTCAGTCTACATGTGCACATTTATGCATCAGTGGTACCAAAAATGCCATTTAGGTGACTACGAATCTTCTATTTGGACACAAAAAGGGAAAATAAATTCTGCCCTATATACTTCAGTTTGTGTATATAATATCTGTGGGGGAGAGGGGCAATAAAAAGTCAGGAACTAAATATTTCTAAAAACGCTGCAACAAAATTAAAAATAATAGCACACTTTTTGATATTACCAAATGACTGTACAGGTCACATTAATCAGTCTAGCCAAGGTTGTGCCTGACATCCAAAACCCAACATGAGAGGTATATTATTCTAAATCATCCTCAATATTTTAAACAACTGCTTTAAAATACAATCGCAAACTCTTGTATGTTTTGCTGATCTTAATTTATTATAGTTACATTGATTACACAAGGATGGGGAGCAAAATCATTTCTATGACAATTGGTATGATAGAAAAAATGAACCAAGAGTAACTCCACAGCCAGGAAGTTATTTGTGTGCACCTAAACAATGTCAAAACAGTAGATAAGAAATTACACTCCATCAGCTGGATGGAAAATAGCTTGTCTTTTAACACTTCTGGATTTTTTTCTTCAAAGCAGAAAATAAAGAAATAAAAGGTATTCAATACATCTTTCCTTCAAGATTGAAATGGTATTAAATATCCATTCATGGGATATTATTTTACTGCCTTTGAAATACCTTTTGGTTTGGACATGCGCTATTAAGATTCATTCAGAAGTTTGCTCTGTGTACTCTGAAGATCAATGGTTGCACTTCTCTCTCTTCTGCTGTTCTATACAATTCTGGATTGTAACTAGTTTGAAATGCCACACGCATTTCTTCCCAGTCTTAAAGTAAATCAGCATATTAGTCTTAAGTATCTTTGCTGTTTTCTATCCCATACTAATTTGAAGTGGATTTTCACTTCTGAGAAGGGACTATGACAAAATGATTCTTCATTCATTGATTCACTTCTAGTCTGGCTTCAGATTCATGCCAGTCTATTCAGTGACAAAAATAAGGTTTTGCTTCATTTAGCTCCGGTGGCTCTACAGAACTATGAGACAACAAGTTTACTTCTATTTAGCCTGAGACATTATCATCAGACGTTCAAACAAAGAATCGTATAACTTTCCCTTCCTATCAGCCCTCTCCATGGAAGTGTTTTGCCTTCTCTTAGATACCTCTTTTCCACTGTTCCAGAAATTCATATGTATTGGGGAGGTAGGGGAATGAGGAAAACCACTAGAGAGAACCTACATTTCTTACTAATGCTCCTTCTCTCTCCCATGGAACAAATGGAAATAAGAATGTTACTTGACCAAAGGCTGTATTAATTTCCCCACCTCTGGAATCAAAAAGCCCAGTTCAGCTAAAGACTCCAGCTCTGAACACATAAAAATTGGGAAGTATTAAAATCCAAATCTGGATTCAGCAATAATTATTCCAGATGATCCCATTCTTTATAATAAAAAATCCAAGTTTGAAACATCTTCAAATAATAAGATGTTCAAAATGAGGGTCAATGAATTGGACCACTCTCTCAATTTTAGTTGTAAAATACAGTCGTTAAAGGGTTTTTGCTTTGATTGTTTTGTTTTAGTGCTTTATAGTATGTCCTCAATCATGTCATCACATTCCCAAAAGGTACTTTCAGGACCTATCAAAACCTTTGTAACAAAACATAAAATATGTCTTCTTTGGATTTTTTATTAATAAATCATAACTCAGACCAGGATGGATTAGAGATTTGCTGACGTTCACAGATTTTCTCCACCACTGTGTAAGCAAATCTGTTCCTAACTTATGTTGAACCCCTATCCTGTTTCCTAGGTGGGAAGTGGGATTTGTACACACAATCCTTGCATTTATATATCGTAAGTCAAGTTCCCAGGGCTGAACATACAAAGATTGTTTATTACCAGTGTTCAAAGAGACATTGGCCACATACAATTTAGCCACTGGTTTCAGCATAACTCAGAAGTTTCCTCAAATTTATAGACTGTTATGAGAAAAACAATGAACCTTTGTGTTCTTAGTATATCCTGACATATTCTGTAGGATTAATAAAACCCAGTTAATCACCCATTTAAAAATACATTTCTAGGAGCAGCTGTTTCAGTTTATGACAATTTAGACCTTTTAGCTATGCAATTTAGTATTTGAACTCTGACAGGAAAAGTAAATAGACAAAATGCATAAAGCAATACAAATTATAAATAAAAATAATGTAGAAATATTTCCCAGCCTTTTAGCAGGTTATACCTCAGGTTAACCATCCATAAAATGCTTCAAGCCACTCATAAGATGGTACACATGAATAGGCTCCTCTACCCTGGGCAAAAACAAAAAGCTTAAAAGCTTTGTACCTCTTACATGCTTCACAGATATAACTTTAAACATATGTTATAAGTTGTGAGGGGAAAAGAGCAGGGCAAGAGGAAAGCCCTGGGAAAGCCCAATGAGGGACACTTACCTTTGGGTGCAGCAGGAAGCCCAATTGGAGCAGGGAACATCCTGTAGCATTTCTGTAGCATGTGCTCTGTGCTTTTAGGCAGAAGGAGTGAACAGAAGGGTATTTCCAGCCCAAGAGGGGCACTCAGGAGAGGACTGGGGCCGGCAGACCGGAGAGATGCTGAAATCCTCCCATGCCGATAGTGGCCAGTCACCAGCAGTGAGCAAGGAACGAGGCAGACTAGTTGCAGGACCACTCACAAGCTTCTGCACATGCTACATCAGGAATCACTTGAAGATGGCCTGGTGAGGCTGAAAGTGGCAGAGTCTCTGAGCATTGGACTGGGAGTTTCCAGGAGTTTTGTCCTTCAGAGAGGAATATGTTTAGGGTACCACATGAATACCTTCACTGTTAGCAGACCAGTGTATTCTGCTAGCTAGTGCATTACATAGGGAATGGACATCAGAGGATTGTTCAAGGATGCTGGTATGTCCCAACACCAGAGGGGAGTATGACCCCCCACCCCCCATTCCCCCATCCCCACTGTGTGGTCTAAGAATGGAAATTGGGGATGAGCTGGGCTCTGAAGTGCACTGCTGACATGAGTAGGAAGAGTGTGTTTAGGCTGCAAAATACTGGGATATGTCACCAAGGCCCACATAGTCAAAGATATGGAATAAAACTTGCTCTGTTGCAATGTTTGGTCAATCTTCCAGATTTACTTGTACAGTATTGCCATTTTCAAAAAAAAGTCTCCTTTTTATGTTGTGATGCAGTCACATACAAGACATTAAGAATTGCTACTTTAAAAAAATGGTATATGTCATCTAAAGATTAGATTCTAACACCTTTCCACAGTGAGCAAGTGTGGTTGAATGTGTCCCATAGGAGACAGAATTTTGACCAACTTGAAATGCTGCAAAAAAGGTTGCTTGCTTTTTCACTTATACCAAATGACATTATTAGGCGATTAAAAATTTTAAAATCTCATGAAGAGAATCTAACACTCCTCACTTCATCTTACCTGTCAAGAACATGACAAATAACTACTTAAAAAAGTTTCAATCCTGCAGGAAATTTGATATTTTGACATTTGTTTCCTTTTCTAACTCAGGATGAAATGGATAAATATTGAAACTTTTCAGAGAATGAAAAGCTTCAAAATATGTCGATTCATTTGAAGTCATATGTTCATTTATTTGAATGACAAAGTATTTAATTTTGCAAAATACTCAAAAAAACTAACACAACGTCTTATAGGACTTGTAGCTTAGATGTCTTTTGCTCCACTGTCCTTATATGTCATGCTTTCCAGTAAAAGTACACCTCCTTGAGAAACTACAGTATTTCCCTTTGCTGAAGCCACTGTGTTTCATCATGGGAATCCTGTGACCGTGAAGCATTATGGAAAATATAGTCCAGCCAGGAAGAGACAGCATATGATACAGCCTGTGATGAGTCATGAATCCACAACAACTAATCATTTATAGCCCTGGTCCTTTGGCCATTCCCTGATAATCAGGGGAAAATATAGGTAGGTGTAAAGGGGGGAAGGGGGTAGTCCCCAGGATCAATGCCCTGCTCTGTTGTAGGGCAGTCCGCCCTGCACTCGCCTGCCACACCTTTGAGATAAAAATTAATTAATGTAAAAATGTGGGAGGCTGCCCATTTGTGGCCCTGGTGTATTGGGCCAATCACATAGCTCCGAACCAGCCCTATACTATGGCCCATGCCTCACAGATGGCAACAAAATCTACTGCTATTCCCTGGCCCTTACTGAATCACACTCAGCTTCTGGTCCATGCAGGCCTCAGGTTCCTTGGCCCCTCACTGCACCACTCCCCCAGCTTCTCACTCAACTGTACTCCAACCTGTCTCTGAGCCCCACTCTGACCTGTCTCTGGGCCAAACACTCACTCTCTGGGCCTTTCCCCCTTAGGCCTCAAGTCCCTCCTGGTGGACCTTGGCCCCAATCCTTCCCCCTCTATGGGGTGACCCACAAGGAAGTGGAGGTTAGGATATATGGCACTCCATGCTTACCTTTCATTGGCATGGCACATGGGTAGCATTTTCTGGAGAATACCCTACCAGAGGCAGTCCCACCACAGTAGCCAACTCCAGCAGGGTGCAGCTTCAGGTCTTACTCAGGACCAGAAGGCGCCTCCTCCATTCCTATAGCTCCTACCCTTGCGTCCAGATGTTGCAGGAGCTGCAGTATTCAGGCTGAGGGATGTTGCTCCTCCAGCTCCCCAGATGTAACTGCCAGTCTCGCTCCCAGGGTCTGGGCTTATACACTCCCTGCCCAGCCCTCCTCCAATCAGGTAGCTGCCTGCGGTTAGGTGACCACTTAATTTGGCCTAAACTCACCTCCCAGCTACTCCACAGCCTGCCTGATGTTCTTAAAGTGTACTACCACAGTAGGATTGGAGAAGGGGAGAGGAGGAAGCTAAAGTCTCACCCCAAATGTCATAGTCTAGATCCATTCACAGTCACCAGTAATGGAGAGGACCTTCAGCATTTAGAGGCCTAAAGCAGGCCAAAGGTATCCATCCCATCCTATCTAGTTCCAAAGAAAACACAACATGTAGGGTTAATTGGTTGCATCCCTTGATCTATGGCCCTCCCCTGCTTTCAGGGGTGTCTTAAAGTTTGGAGGTCTGGGGTTAAGGCTCCCCACCCCACCCCCCCACAAAAAAGGGACAACCAATCCTACCCCAGAACCACAAACATTGCAACCTAAATCCATGGCCTTCCCTGGTAATGGTGAAGACCAACAATCTTTGGAGATCCCAAAAGCTGGCGCAGCCACGTAGACCTAGGTCTATAATAGACACTCTAATAGGAGATAAGTATGAGTCATTCACCTGGCATCTAATCATCACCTGCTACACTGGCAGCAAGCTAACTCTGTATCAAAAACAGACTTAAAACAACAATAGTGAAACTGCTTCTACAAGACTCTTTCATTGCTCAGAAAGATGCAAAGAATAATTCAAAATATCCCTGAGTGAATTATTTGATTTGCATTTGTACAAACTGAAACATATTTTGTTTCAATTTTCCCTATTCAAAAAATTGAAAACAATAGGCAACTTCAGCATTTTCTCACAGAAGATTTCAATTTCACAGAAAACACATTTGGTGTCAAAATTATTTCTGTGTAAAATTCCCAATGAGCTCTATAAATGGCCCAAGAAAAATAATGTGTAAGCAATGGATATGGAACTAGATTCAGTGATTGCCAATTTTGGGACCTATACTCATGTTCAATAGCTGTAACACCCAAATGGTCCCGTTGATCTCACATGTTTATCCATATTAAGAGAGAGCCATTCTCTCCATATGATTAAGTGTTTCAGAATCCACTCCTAATTTATCTTGTTATATAGCTAACTTTCACCACAGTGTGTAGGTATGTGAAGGAGACCCTGTGAGGTGATCCAAACATTAGCCAGATATTCCAGCTGCTTTTAAATGCTGTCAGCTGTATACATTGTCAGGAAATGTTTTACTTGGAGCACTGCCATTTTTTTCCAAGGGTATGTCCACACATCACAATGATGTGCTGTGCTGAGCCCAGATACTCATGCTAGCTGTAGATGAACTACCTCAATACTGGAAACAACGTAACAAGTGGTGCTCTACTCTACTTAGTACTACTCTTAACATGGCTATACTGGTGCTGTTGTGCAGCTAGTTCCATTAAGCTTATTAATGTTGCACCTCGTAACTGGTGTACCCTTGACCTGTGAGCCTGGGTCGGCACAACCGGCTTGGCACAGAAGGGATAGATGACCAGACAGGTGGGGAGTAGCGGTGAGTAGGAGTCAGGCAGCTTGAAGTGTATTGGTTGTATGAAAGGTTTATTGTACTTACGCTACTGATGGTCGCAGCGTAGGCAAGATAGCTGACTTGTTCAGTTACAGTGCATAAAACAGAACAGTCTAAAGGGGTCTGTTGGTTCACGGGGTTCCTGAGCCGAGCCCTTGCTTTCTAACCTGGAGGCTAGGTGCGGCTGCCCGACTCAGTAGTCCCAGAACTGGTCAACAGCTCATGAACAGGGAAAAACTATAATGCACTTTTGATCAGTAAACTTCCGAGAGCTCTTTGACAAGAAGGACAGACAAACCGGTGAGAAACGAATACGCCAAAATGAAGGTCGGTGGCAGGGAGATGTCTGCAGGTGGCCAATCTGCTGACTGTGTCTCCTTGGTGTGCTCAGCATTCTCCACTTAATGGCGGGAATCTGCTCTTAGTTATAGTCAGCAGTGACCAATCACTTCATGCCAATTGTGAATATTTACTGACCGCCAATTACGTTCTTACACAGTGACCTAGATACATATTCATCTGACCTAGATACCTATTCATTTTACCTAGATACATTATTCATCTGGCTGCCCTCAGTGGGTTCAAAATGTCAACCTTGTGATTGGCACCTGCTATACTTATCATTTCAGACAACAAACTAATTGATGTGCAGTTGTAGGTGGTGACACTTTACTGTGCATTAGATTTGTCTAATGCTCAGTAAAGCATCTCATGTAGATGTGCCCAGGTAACATCCAAGTGTGTGTGTGTGTGTGTGTGTTTACAGCAGCAAAAATAGCAGTGGCACAAATTTGCATCACTACTTTTTGCCACTGTGCATGCTTCTGTACATGTGCTTTCTTGAGGGACAAATTGTCTCACTTTGGGCAAACTATCCTTGTCCAGCTCCTCCCAGCTCCTGGCATGCTTGAGAAGTCAGGGAACAACTGAAGGAGTGGAGATACTCTGACCAGCAGCCAGAGCATGTCCCTGGAGGACCAAGCCTCTGTATCTGCCGGCACACATTCCTGTTGCATGCACCACACCATTTTTTTTACTACCAAGATTTCCCGGTAGCAAATGTTGGGCAGTGCAGGGCACATTTTAACATTTCCTGCAAGCAGTTTATGATGCCACAAAGAGGTCTGAGCAACAAACTGCATGACCCTGTTCATCTAGATGTGGCCACTGTGTACAAAATTGGCCTGTCCTGGCTGATGGTAGTGATCATAGTAGTGGGGGTGACAGAAATGTTGATATCCAAGTTCTTTTTTAACTTCCTACTTTTCCATTTTTTCTTGCTGTATGTTAAATGAAATTCATATATTTTGAATAATTGTATAGAAGTGAAACATTTGTTCCCCCCCCCCTTTCTCTAGATTCCTCTGTCAGGCTTCTTTTTCAGTACCCTGGCCTTAGGTTGTTTCAGAATCACCAAAATACATTGTATTTGGCATATAAGAAGTCTGTGGCCCTTTCCGTACTTAATAGCGTAGAACCTATCAGAAAATCCCAACTATATTGAAGATTGCATCCTTCATTCATAAAACCTATTGTTCCAGAAAATCATTCACTCCAGTTCTAATATAAGCTTTATTTGAACAGCTGGATTGAGATGGTGGACATCATATTACAAAATAATATTTCAATGTCAATACATATTAAGTGTATGAAATTTCATATTTCCACTTGCCAGTTCCCAGTGAATTCCACAGAAACTTTCCCATCCATTTGTGATATATATCCTTCTTTTTCTTCCCTGAAGTTAAGGGATTTTTTTTTTTTTTTTGCGTTCTATTTAAGAAAGAAAACATTCTTCCCAGTTAACATGCTTGAATTTATTCTGCCACTGGCTACTACCAACGTAATACCCCAAACAGTGGTTAAATCTTACTAGCACTTCTTTTTAAGTATATCATATTCTTTTTCTTTACAAGCTGAAAAGCTCTGTAGTTTTAAGGCACTCCCTGCTTCATTTTCCTACCACACATTCACTGCATCTCTTCCCAGCCTCAAAACAAAAGGGGGAAGGGAGAATCATTTGCAGTGTCTGTAGCATATTTCTATTTCAGGCATTTCTTCTCTTAGCCTCAGACTTTCAATATATTTTCTTTTTATTTCTTAATTCTTTCCCAAGGAGCCACATAACAAACTCCTTTAGTGCTTAAGCAGCAGTCTTTTCACACTGTGACAGACGCTTCTTTCAGTCATTGGCGGGTTATTTTGGCCAGACGAGTGCAGCTGTGGAATTAGAACTTTCCAGTTAGTGAGTAATTATATTGATGGGGGATTTTTGACCTCTGGATACAGGCTAAAAGATTAACATATTCCATATATTTTTTACAATACCATAACAATCTCAAAATTGATTCATTGGTAAAGAATCTCCTATTGATGAAGTCATTGGTTTTCCTCATTATAGGGGAAAAGAATTCAGCAAAAAGAGTTCATAAAAATATTTGGAAGAAAATTTATTCTTCCTTTTTGCATCTCCTCTTCTATGTTAGCAATTTATATGTTTTGCACATATCTCTTTTCCCAGAGTGGTAGATGCCTAACTCCAAGTACACCCTATTCTATATAGCTTGTATTGAATTGAATGACATAACAGGTTGCAGCTTTTTTCCATATAACCTCAAATGACAAAAACAAATCCCCTACAGCAACACATCAGTTATTCTAGAAGAATGATTACATTCTTCCAGGTTGCTTTTAACTGCTTGGATTTTCAAGCATTCAGCATCAAGGTTAAAACTGTCATGCCTAAATAATAATAGAACTTACTTTCATTTCATGTTAAAAAGAAAAAGAAGCAACGATTATAAAATGTATGTTGGGTGAAAGGCGTGAAGACATTAGAGATAACCGTTACAAAATTCCATCAGCAAATTCTGAAAGACTGTTCTTAGCTATGATAGTTTCTCAATGTGATGGGCATTTTCACTTTGTCCATATAGCTGGCTCCTAAAGCCGGCTGTGGAGTGGATGCCTACAATCGCTCTCGCTAAATCCATCTCAGAGCCATGCCTGAAATCTCTTCATACACCTTATCTTCCCCTTCACTGTCACAACATGCTTTAAAGGCAGTGACTAGAAATTTGAACCAGTTTGATTAGGATTTCAGGGCTCTGTTCCATGTTCAATAAATAGTTCTGGTTTTTTTAAAAATTCATACTATTTTTATATCACATTCTGACAAAGAAATATATATCATTATAACAACAATTTAGGGAAAGCTAAATAGCAACTACTAAAGTGAAAAAATTTTAAACCATCATATCCTTTGATCTAAGAATTTTAAAACAGTTGGCCAAGGATGCATCTAGATTGTTAATATTGATTTGCAATACTTGGAATTTTGGAATATTCTAGAAAGCTAAAAGAAACAAATGATTTGCTAATAGTTTACAGAAATAATCTGGCTAACTGTAGATCTGTAGTCTGATACTGAGCCTAGACAATGTAACAGTATGCCTGATATGAGACAAGTTATAACTTCATCCAGTGGCTAGAAGCTGAACCTAGACAATTTCAGATAAGAACCAAATTATAATTTTTTTAACAGTGAAGGTTAAGCGATCATTGTTACTTTCCAAGAATTTTGTTGAATTCTCCACAACTGGAAGTTTTAAAAACATGATTGGATGTTCCTCTAAAAGGGATTCTCTGGTTCCAGCAGAAATTAATTTGGGGAAGTCATATGTTAACAGGAGGTCCTACCAGATTATCAGGATGATCCATTCAGGCTTTATAATCTATAAATCTATGAACACTATGGTATCTAAACACTAACATGCAACATGGAGCTGCCCTTTCTCCTATGGCTTGTGTCCTGAGTGTTTTACTGATTTTGCAGAGTGAAGACTCAACAGCCATAGCCAAAGCTGCAGTTTTATTCTATAAAGCAGTGGTATCAAACTTTTTTGACTCAGCGCACCTCTGCACTGGACTTGAGAAACCACTCCATAACCTTTGTGAACTTTTGTGGCACTCAGTTGCAAAAACAAATTTATGTATTACAGTGCTTACTGCCTTGCAGAGTGACCAGGCTTTGGGGTTGAGGGATCATCCAGGCAGGGACAAGCCTGAGCCTGTGCTTATCTGCTTATCTCCTCACACCTTGCAGCATCCTTCAAAGGATTTAGTGGCAGCCCAGGATCTCATGACACCCTGGTTGAGAACCAAGGAATTAATTATTGAAAGGCTACCAGGTATAGAAGTGCAATTAAAGCTACCTGTCCTCTCTTTTCAGCAAACAGCAAGAACATTATCTTCACTATGTTCCCTATCTGTTAAATAAATTACAAAATAGCATACTGAGAAATTTGTGGGAAGAAAGAGTATACTTTTTGCCACTCATTGTATAGAGGTTGCAATTTAAAGATGCTCCGTAACTAAGAAGACTACAGAGACTGGAAATTGGAAGATGGTCCCTGAGTCTGGTTAATCAGTGTGAAAGAGAAAGGGTCTGCACAAGTTGCTTACAAATTCACAAATAAGACAAATAGTCTACAATGCACCAAATGTCCTGAAGGAAAATATGTAGGAGAGACCAAACAACAAGTGAGTACCAGAATGAACGCACACCGGAAATCTATCAAAGACAAGAATAGCCAATTACCTGTGGAAGCACATTTCTCACAAGAAAACCACTTTCTTTCCAATCTCTCAATTCTAATCCTCAAAGGGAATTTACAAAACACCTTTTAAAGATTAGCCTCCGAACTTCACTTCATCAACCTACTGGATACAAAAAATCATGAACTAAATATAGACATTGGATTTATGACATATTATGCACCTGTCTAACATCTGACTCCCCAGGTACCTCTCCACTATTTACCAGCTACATTCATTCCCCCTGCCCTCCCCCTTCTCCTGCCCCCCGCTCCATCTCACCCATTGACTCCTTAATTTACATTGTCACTGACTGGATTTCTTGCATGCATACCAGCTTTCAAAGAAGAATTTTCCAAACTATTTGAGTTGGTCTAATACAAGATATCATATTTACCCAAAGAACCTTGTCTGCCTATGTCCTTAGACCAACACAGCTACAACCTATACCCACAAATTAAACTTGTTCCTTTAGTTCTTTGCACTCATATATACCTGTGTTTATTGACCCCAGTGATCACTATACCTCATAGCCAAATGTACCATTCTTTTAGCCTGACACCATTCTTCGTAAGTATGCTAGCTTGTACCAGTTCCCCTCTGGCTCTTGTTAGGGAAACTCCTCACAGTTTTCTCATGGGCTAAACAACTGACTGTTATGTGAAGAATATTTCTTATACTATTTTATGACACTTTTTTGTCCAGCCCTGAAGGAGGGATGCAGTGGAGAATTATGTACGCTGACAGATCTTCAGGTCCACACACAGCATTAACAAGATGTTACCAGCTTAATCAGCCCCACCTTACCACACCTGGGAAAGATATTAGAACAATCATTTTATGGCAGACTTGGAAGAAAGAGCAGACCTTTCATCTCAAGCCTCTGGTGAATGTAGGAACCTGTCAGACTTCTGTCACCTGATGATAGTATCCATGTAGGAAGACATGAGCTGAGTGTTTTAAGACTCTTTTACAGAAGTCTGTTGCTGTACTTGATTGGAGCCAGAAACTGCTTTGTGGGAGGGGGTTCTTATTATAACCCTGTGATTTCTTTGTGGTTTTGATTTTTATTTGGACCATTGATAACTTGGCAGTGTTCCCTAGTGCAGATTTTGTGGCAAGGCTGAATTGCCTGCAATCTGACTTGTGTTGCAGACTGCCTGAATGTTGAAGCCTGGTGAATACCAGATCCTGGGCCCCTTAAAAGGGGCCCAGAGAGAGGAATCCCATGAAATCTCCTGACAAGGCAACTGATGTTTTCCCCAAGTGTGGGGAAATCTCAGCTTTTCACTCCTGTAAATGATATACTGCACTGATCCATTGCAAGTGGCAATGACTCTTTCAGGGACTATTCTTGTAGTCATGACCTGTAGGATCTGGTACAAGCTTTACTTTCTACTTGGGTTTGCTCAGTTTCCTGGCAACTCAAGGACTAAGGGAAGCATAATGCTTCAAGTCACTTTTTGCCTTTCACTTGCTCTGTGTAAACTCTAATCAGCCGAGGACCATAGCCATTATTTCTGCATGTTCTTAACCATGAGTATATTCTAGTCTGTGAGCAACTCACACTCAGAATGTTTTTAATCACAGCAGAACTATTATATCACTAAAATACTGATTCAAACTGATAAAAACAGACAAAAATATGGCAAAATATGGAATGTCAAAACCCTTTATCATGACTGCAAAATTATTCATAATTCCTCAACAAATAAGTTTGTCTTCTTTCAACCTGTCTCCCTTGCTTAATTCTTTATTTTATGCTCTGAATACAGTGCATTTCTGTCTTGTCTTCTCTATCCTGAGAGTACTTCTGAACTTTTCAGAAAGGCTGTTTTAAGGAATTGTAAAAACTCTTGGAGTAAGCTTTTCTCATGTACTTTTGAGTGTCCTTCTGCAAACTGGGAGATAGAATGTGTTGCTTGTATATTATTAGGCCTCACATCTGTTTATCCATGTAGAAATTAGAGTTGTCCCATAAGTTCAGTATAACATCATATATCAAACTTGCAGATATACTTATCCATCACATCCAAATTGTGTGGCCACTAAGAACATTCTTACTTTAAATCTATAAATCATTAAACCGGTACAGGTCTTTTAAGGCCCCTAAACAATTAAATACCAGAGAATTTTATCCCTTGCAGGACTATCATTTTTCATGACTGACATTATGGCACCGTATCCTCCAGCCTAAAAGGCAGGATGTATGACTTTCTCCCAAGGAAGAGCAAGTCATGCTAGCTGCTGTTAGAAAGGTAAGATTGTTACCCTCCACAGAGACTAATAATATTTGCTTCCATTTTTGCCTGGAGAATAGAATCCTAAGGTCATTCCTGGGTTCAGGCAAACTTCTTTCTGACAAAACACAGAAACAGTGTGACTCCAGGCCAATTTAAGATGAAAATAACTTGGAACATCTCTAATATAAATCTTAACAGTTTTTGTAGTGCTGGATTGGACAATACAAACTAATATTGTTTAAAGAAACCAAACCTTCCACAGACATTCCCCAAAAGATATGTGTTCATAGGAACTCCTATATTTTGATGTGGGTTCAGAACTCTTTTTTTCTATGAGGGTGTGTCTACGTGTGAAAATAACTGGCTAAATTTCATGTGCATTAAGCTAATGCACAATAAGCAATTTTTGGCAGGTCTACAAATTGTTGCAGGGCACTAACATGTGCCTGCTCCTTTAAGGTCAGAAGCAACCTAGCAAAGGCGGCCTACAGGCTAAGCAGAGCTCTACAGTTGCAGGTTGTCTGAGTAACGGGCTAATGAGGTAATTAGCCAGCACGTGCAAGCAGTCAGTTGATCTGAAGGAGGCAGAGCCCTGGGAATATATAAGCTCAGGGATGGGGCAAGCAGAGTTCACTCTCTCTAGCAACTGCCAGGGGAAGGAGTTCCCGCACAAGGGGGTGTGAAGTGGGCCCTACATGATTTGGATTTGGATTTGGATTCAGCCTGAGTAAGGGAGAGTGATTCAATTTGTTGATTGATTTGGATCATTGTCCCTGATTCGATTCGGCCGAATCTGAATCTGATGATTCAATGCTGATTTGGAACATAGTCACAGCTTTAAAAGTTTTTTCTACATACCTTAAGGTAGCAGGCACGGCTTGTGATGGCTGTGATGCTGGAGTGAATGGAAAATCCCACAGAAGTGCTGATGGGCGGGGCTCCACATGCTCAGGGGTGAACCTGGAAGTGGATTGGAAATACTTCTGGTCCACTTCCCGGACTGCTAGGGAGCATGCTGGGGGGGGAGGGGCATATCCTGGGTGCCCTCCCAGACCCAGAAGACACCAGTCACCGAGCTGGGGATGGGTTCAGTGGGGCTCCCCTGTGCACTCCCTGGTGGACCCAGAAGTGGCCTGGAAGTGCTTCTGGTCTGCTTCTGGGTCTGCTGTCAAGCACGCTGGAGAGCCCCCAGGCTTCTTTGAGATACTCCACGCACCCCACCAACACAGAACTCATGAGCCCCTGCTACCTAGAGGTATGTAGAAAAAAACCTTTAAAGCTGTGTCTATGTGTGAATCTCAAAATGTTTCCAAATCTCTCCGAACTGATTTGGAGGGTTCCAATTTAAATTGGAGAGATTAAAGGCTTGTCTGATTTGATTCAGAGATTCAGCCACTGAATCAGGCGAAACTGCATCAGGGACCAAAGCTTTGCATAGCTAAGAGCTACCCTTTGATATTTTACTGCCTGTTTTTCTGCTTCTGAGTGCAGTAAGACTCCAGAAGGTTACAAGATACCCAGGGCTAAGGGGCACACTATCCTAGAGGTGGAAGTTTGCCCTCTTCCCCTTTAAGAGTACTGCCTTTATTTTTAGTGTTAAGTTATAGCCTGGGGACTTGTTTGTGTTATTGTTTGTACTGGAGGTTTGGGATGAGGCTGTAAGGGGAAGTACGGAGGCCTCATTGGCCCAAAGGGGAATGCAATCATATTGAACCCTGCCAGAAGTGGGCACAGGGCTCAAGCAGTTAGAAAAGCCTGCAACAGGCAGAGGGAAAGAGGCACAGGGCCAGAGGGCCTGGTGGCAGAGGGGCACAGCATAGATAGGGGCCGGAGAGCTCGGCAGCAGAAACAGATCAATTGGAGTTAGTGCCACGGAGCCAGGTCTGACACAGTGGGCCTAGGCTAGAAGGCCTAGCCAGATTAAAGGGACAGAGGCTGAGTAGGCTGAGGATCCAACAGAGGGAAAAACATCTGTGTAACAACCATGAGGCATGGGGCATGGTACAGGGAAGGTTTGGAGCCACACAATTCTCTACTTTTCAGATACCAAGGTAAAAGGAAAATCTTTTAACATGCAGGGTAAGCTTGAAAGTATTTCTTTTTAAAATATTTCAGTATTTAGAAATAGTCTCTTGCAAAATCTATTCTAAAGGAACTGAGCACCATAGAAATAATACAACAAACTGAAATATTTGAAGTGTGTTTTAAATTATTCTGGATAATAACAGCACTGCAGAAGACTGATATAACTACACCCTCATGACTGTCAACCGAAGAAAAGACGAAAATAATGCAAACTCTGGTCTAGATCTACTTAAGGGACTTGTGCTCTGATCATGGAGCGCCACTAGGTATGTCCAAAATTAATTCATAAACACCCATCAGAATTCATGAACTAGCATTAACATGACTTTCAAATGGTAGCCGACCAGACCAGAGGATTCTTATTTAATGATGCTTAACATATCTAAGATTGTAACTAATTAGAGTTTAAATGGGCAGTGTAGTAGCTGTATACATCATTGCTCTGGTAGCACTAGAACTGAGCTTTCCCCCTACAAAGCCATGAACCTGAGTCCTTGAGCATAAAGAAATGTCAAGAAAAAAATTCTCCAGACCAGTATGTATCTATACAACACTAGATGGATTTGAAGTTGTCAGAGGTGAGTACCATCTTAAAAGGCTAGTAGAGTCTCTCTCTTTATAACACTTGATGGAAAATTGAATGGGATATTGGTTGTTAAAAACAAAAAAGAGTCATAGGTGAGATTTTGTTCAAAGTTCCTGAGGGTTAGTGATTTGCTTGTCTGGTTATAAAATTTTGGAACCCCTATTTTTTTACCTATACATATAATAATACTTTGGGCATCCATAGTCATTGTATATCTTATTGTCTTGAACTATATCTCTATAGAATTCCTTTTCAATTTCTTTTCAATTTCAAATCTTGAAGAAATATTTCTGATAGAAAAATTACCATGTAGATGAATCGAATTGGCTGGGTCTATAAACTGCCATTCTTTAGAAGACGGAAAATGGGGAAAAACAAGAATGAAAGGGAACAGTAATATAAAAAGGGGACAGTGACCTCTTCTCCCACTTGAAAAAAACCCCTTCTCTCCCATTTTTATTTTAATGCAATTAAATAATAAATATTTTCTAGAGTCTTGAAATGTTAGTAAGTGTTTAAAGGAGAAGCTGTGTTGTTATAAAACATATAATAAGTTTAACATATTTTAGTCACAGATTCCAGATTCAGTCACAACTTCAAAATTTTTAGGACAGATTACATCTCTAACTAGGCAAACCTACAGTTAATTTGCTATTGAACGCTAACATGTAATTTTAAAGAAAGCAGTAAATATTTCATCTGGTTCAAGTTTGTGATGTAATAGCTCACTGGAAATTGCTATACAGCATATCATATTTAATACAAAGTATAAGATGTAATATAAAATAGAAGATTGAATGCATCTTCTATTTATAGCAGCTAGCATTTTTGAATGGTAAATATTCCCTGGTTAGCCAAAAGAGAGGAAAATTGAAGACTGTATGTTAAACAAAAGATGGAAAAATTGTAGTAGGGGTAAGTTCTTTCAAGGGGGGTTATTCTGAATTCTAAATACTTTCTTTTAAGTAATTTAATTTACTCAGAATGTAAATTCACCCATGCATTTGTATGTTACCAGGTTTAATTTTATGGAAAAAATACTTGTTTAATTAGTACTTTAAAAATGTGGGATGTTCCCAATCTTGCTATTGACTAGATGAACCATACAGTGATATATGTTTCTAGGAGGGGAAAGAGTGTGGGCTTTAGTAATGTTTCTATCTCAAGTCTCCTGTAAGTAGAATAAACTCAACTTGGCCCTGTAAACATCTAGTCAATACTGGTTTATATGATTAGCTAAAGTTACACTAAGTATTAAGCTGCTAATAGTGGGGTGAAGTATATGGCTGCAGTAGAAACAGAAGTTTGATACTGCCCTCTTCCACCCTTATCAAGGCAACACATAAGCAATAGTTTATTTATAAAACAGAATTGATTGTATGAACCACACACAGAGACCTAATACCTTCATGTTCCTCCTAACCAAAGTTGTGTTTGCTTGCTTTAGATGGGAACAAAACTCTATTTTAAAGAATCATCATCATTGACAGTCCCTCACAGTCGAGTATGATTGTCTTCCATGACTGGCCTTGTCAACCATCTTTGGACCCAAAGATAAGGCAATCTGGAATTGACACCGTCTATTGCAACTTGGGAACATGTGTCCTTGTGGAGTAGGTGGCTCTAGATTCTTGGTTTGGTCAGCAACATGCTGTTTCTTCTGTTTCCACGTGTCATCATGAGGTTTCAAAGTGCTGAGATTCTAGGACCAGACTCTTCCTGCATTTGGGGTGGTCCTGGGCAATAGTCTCCCACAAGTTGATGTTGATGTTGCATTTTTTTCAAGTTGGCCTTGAAAATATCCTTGAAGTGCTTTCTCTGCCCTTCTCTTGAGCATACGCCTTGACTGAGCTAGGAGAATAAAACTTGCTTTTAGAGTCTGGAGTCAGACATCCAAATGACATGGCCAGCCCATAGAAGTTGATGTCAGGTGATCATTGCCTCAGTGCTCATGGTGTTTGCTTGTGAGAGGACACTAAAGATTTTGTGTCTGCCTTCCCACTGGAGTTGAAGGATCTTCTGCAGGCAGCATTGATGGTACTTCTCCAGCAACGTGAAGTGTCTTCTGTACATTGTCCACATCTCAGTTCCATACAGTATGGTAAGGACAACTGCTTGATAAAACATAATTTCATGGTTGGTCTCAAATCTGTGGTCTCAAATCTGATGTTGCAATCTTTGAACACCCATTTCCTCAGGCATTCAAAAAGCTGCAGTTGCACATTTGAGGTGATGTTGGATTTCTTCATTGATGTCAACCTTCTGCAAAAATGGCTTCCAAGGTATGGTAAATACTTGTTGTTCTCCATATTCTCACCATAAATCTGAATTGCCAGAGCTGGAGACTGCTCATTAAGAGTTAATGGAGGATCTTAGTCTTCTGAATGTTAAGTGTGTGTTCCATTTTCTTGCGTACCTCAGTAAAAACATTAACAATTGTCAGAAGTTCTTCTTCCAACTGAGCACGCATAATCAGCATACTGGAACTTGATGATTGAGGTCAATGGTTTGGGATCAGAGTCAGCTGAGATTAAACAGTTTACGATCCATTCAATAGCTCCATTCTAACTGGAAGCTTTTTGGTAGTCAGATGAAGCATTGTGGGAAGGAATATTGAGAAGAGTGTTGGTGAAATGACACAGTCCTGCATAACTCTAGTCTTAACCTCAAAGATAAATTCATTACTGAGAACCACCACTTACATACTGTCATAGAACAGGTGAAAAACAGTGATGAATTTCTGTGGGTATCTATACCTCAGAAAGATCCTCCACAGCGCTCCTCAGTTGACAGTGTCAGAGGCTTTCATGAAATCAAAAAAAGCCATATTATGTTGTTCCTGGCATTTTTCCTGCTGGAGAGCAGTAAAGATCAGGAGAGCAATTGTACTTCTTGATGCCCTAAACCCACCCTGAGACTCTGGGATGCACTCTTCAACAATTGGAAGGAGATGGTTCAGGAGGCTTCTCACAATGATCTTTCTTCCAATTGACAGCAAGGCTATAATTTCCATAGTCAGATCTGTCTCCTTGCTTTAAGACTGTCATGATCATGGCATCCCTGAGGTCATCTGAGATTTCCTCATCATTCTATACCCTTAACATGACAGTATGGAGCTGTGATGTAAGCTCCTTCTCTCACTGCTTGAAGATTTTGACAGGGATGCCACTTACTTCAGACGCCTTGTTTTTCATCTTCTTAGTGGCTTTCCTCACCTCATCAAGGATTGGAGGAATTCCAAGATCATCTCTGACTGGGTGTTATGGGATGGAATTGAGAACACTTTCATCAACAACAGAGTCTTAATTGAGAAGATCGTCTAAATGCTCCTTCCAACAGGCATTCATGACTCCCCTTTCTTTGAGCAGGTCTCCTTCATCCTTAGGTCTTAAAGCGGTTGGTCCCTGAGTGCTCAGACCATAGATGGTTTTGGTGGCATTAAGGAAACTACACCTATTGTGCATATCAGTGAGATATTGAATCGCCTTCCCACCATCTGTTCTTTATCTCAGGTCCTTCTTTGGACATCTGCCCTGGCTTGCTGGTGATTCAATTTCATTTGCTTAGAGTTGGTGTCATTTTGCCAAGCACAAAAGGCCTTGCACATGAGGCTGATCAACTCTTGGATCTCCTGATCATTCTTCTCAAACCAGTGTTGGTGTCTCCTGTTGAGAATCTAAGTGTTTCTTTGCAGGTGCTGATGATGGTAGACTTGAAGGCACCCCAAGCCGTGTCAACATTCTCTCGTTGTTGATTGGAATTTGCCAGTTTTTCATTGAGGTGCTAGTGGAAAAGGACTTGCTTGATTTAGTCCTCAAGTCTTTTGATTCTGGCTTTCCATCAGCATTGTTTGTGCTGTAGCTATTGTTTGGGAGCCATTTTTAGTGACACAAGTGAGCAGATAAATCAGTGACTGGTCCAGAGATTATCAGCTCCTAGCATAGCTCCAGTGGTGTGGACATTTTCCTGGGCGTAAGCAATGATATAGTCAATTGAGTTCCAATGCTTAAATCACAGGTATTGCATTGATGTCTTGTGCCTGTTTTTCTGGTGGAATACGGTGTTGGTGAGTCCATGTTCCACACATTTGGTCAAGACAACGATGCTGTTGGAGTTGACTTTTTCCACTCCTTCCTTGCTGATGGTTCCATTCCAAAGGTTCAATTCCCTTCCAAATCTGGGGTTGAAATCACCAAGCAGAATAAGGCTGTTTCCCTCCAGAATTTCAGAAAGGACATAGTAAAGGTTGGCATATAATTCCTCCTTGGTCTTGTCATCAGTGTCAAGAGTTGGGGCATACATGCTAATGATAGTGGCTTATTGACAATTTGACATGGAGAGTCATGAAGCACTCATAAATTCAAATAGGGAACTCACTGAGTTGGATTACTTTGTCATTCTTAATGGTAAAACCAACTCCACAAAGTCAGTGTTCTGCTTCCTTTTTAACCTTCCAGAAGAAAATATAACCACCTCCCTGCTCCTTGAGCTGCCCATCTCCCACTCACCAGGTCATGCTCAGTGTAACCTGAGTTGTGTTGCCTGAGGTTTTGAGCCATAGCTCTAATGTGGTACTCTGGGCATTCATTATTAGGATTGTCCAGGAGGGTCCTGATATTCCAGGTCCCAAAACTGATTGTGTGTCTTCATTGATTTCAAATGCATTAAAGATGATTCCACTGGAAGCAGTTATCCACTTAGGGAAAAGATAGACACCTTTTCTAGGCCCCTCCCTATGTGGGGTGAACAGAGCAGATCCTAAAAAGGCCTGCTCAGTCACAGTTACAGCTGCTGAATCACACTTCTGCCAATCCAAGTACTAGATGTAACTTCTTGTAACTTCCACCTTCATGCCAGTTCATGACTAGGAGCTTCCAGGCCTCACAGTCCTACTACTATTGTCACTAGCTAGTTGTTGAAGGGCTTAATAATGTGCTAAAGCCATTTCATAGAATAGATTTCATAGACATTAGGGTTGGAAGGGACCTCAGAAGATCACTGAGTCCAGCCCCCTGCCACCAAGGCAGAAACTCAGCTGGGGTCAAAGGATCCCAGCAAGATAGGCATCCAAATGTTTCTTAAAAGGGTCCAGAGAGGTGCTTGCACCACCTCTAGAGGGAATTTATTCCAAGCCTTGGGGGCTCAGACTGTTTCAGGTAGGAAAATACAGTATTGACAATACATGAGTATGTGAGCTGTCCCTCAGACATTAGTATAAAGTTTTCTTTCGCTCTACTTGATAAACTATGTCCCTTTTTCCTTTGAAGAGAACCTGAAATATTATAAAGAGAACAGAGCCAACAAGAGCATGAACTGCTGTTTAAGACTGAAAACAAAATTTAAGTCAGAAACTTACCTAAGCTCACCCTTTTGTTTCCTGAGCTCATAAGGATTAGAAAAGTTGGAGAGGGAGAGTATTAGTTTCTCTGGACATTCTCCACTACAAATTGCAGCATGTCAGAGCACCGCTATGAAGAGCTGAGTTAATTAATGTGAGTTTATACGCAAACAAGGACAAGAACAAGTCATGTAGTAACTCTCTCGATTAGAAAATTGATGATGCAGATCTCAGATAATGGGTGGCAACAAAGCAGAGCAAAAACAACCCATGGTATATTTGGGGCTTCTAAAATGGAACCTGGAGAAAGATCTGGATCACCATTGTTGAACTGTACATTTTCATTTAGGACACAAGTATAAAAGAATTAATTTCTATATTCAAATGATGAAAAAAAGAACATTTACTTTCAGCTGAAATTAACTCAATAGGTGTATTAATTATCCAACTTTAAACCCACATAAGAGGTAATAAAAGTATCTTTATAATATACCTAATTAATATTTTTCTTTCCTGACAAAGCCTGTTGTGTGGTGAATATGTGGTTTCATGTGGATGTATTGGTGTAACAAGGAAGATCCTGGTACACTATTCTGTACTTGTAGTAGCTGAAATCCGATTGTTTTGATTCAATCATACTGTAAACCACCTTTTATCCAGATACTCTCAGTTCCCCAAGTACTGCAGCAAGGTCATATTGATTTGTCTTGAAAGGAGATGAAAGTTATCACTTCAGTTATGGCAACTTGAGAAAACCTGCCTGGTGAGTTTATTTAAAATAAGAATCAAATTCAAAGGTGAGAAAAAATAAGAACAACAAGAAATACTATTTTTTTTTTTTAATCAGTCAATCCCTTTGCAACAGGTCCAGAAAGACAAGGTGCCAGTCTTTATTTGTAACAATCAAAGAGTTAAGTATTTTGTGCCTTTGGGGAAGTTAAGAACTATGGTTAGGCTCCTGAGGTCCTCGTTCCTGTTCAGTTTGGTCCCTATTCACACAAACTCCCTGGGAGGCATCTGATGGAGAAAACTGAATGAAGACTTCAAGGTCACCAGCAGCCTCTGCATCACATGTATTCAGTGTCCCCAAACTTCAAAATGGCAATGGGGCACTATATTTAAAGCTCATCAAACCAGCTTTAGTTAAAGCGCACCTGCCTCAATTTTGAAGAGTGGGAAGCTAAAGACATGTCACTTCAGGCACCCTAACTAGAGCAACTCCAACGTGCCCCCCCACTCTTCTGCCCAGCCCCTGTGTAAGGAGGTAAGTACTGTAATATATAATTTAGTTTTTGAAATTGGGTGCCACTGAATTCACAAAAGTTATGGAGGCATGCCTTGAGTCCAATGAGGGGTTCCTTGAGTCCAAAAAGGTTTGGAACCACTGTATTAAAATATAGAAATGTCTGCAAGTATATGTAATATAACATCCCAAGAAAGCACTGATCAGGAATCTAAGAATTCTACAATGGTGCTTGGTTTTTGTGAAACTTCTGGTTCATCCTGACTTTCTCAATGATTTCACACTCCTCACAACATCTATTATTGTACAGTGATATGGAAAAAAGGGCTGAGATAAAGAAAACCAAGTAGAGAAAAATGAATTCAGAAAGCAAAAATGAAACACAAATATTATTTATTAGGCTTTTAAAAGTCTTTCATGCTCCTTAGTTTTGTTATACCCTTTACAATTCAGCTTCCTGAAAGATATTCATAAGTGATGGTATTGTTTCAACTCACATTCACTAATCCAATTTCTTTTTCTTCCTTACCTATTTTCCTTACAAAGAAATTACCAAAACAACACAATGCAAAAAAGGATGAGGTTTTGTCCCCACTTCCCAATTTTTTTTCCACCTTCCCATAATGATATTAAGTACATTTGAAAAATTCCCACCTGGCAACCTAGATCCTCCTGGCTCTCATCACCATCCTTTCCCTGCTAATTAGCTGCAGGCTCAGTTGTTGGATTGTTTCTAAAAAACAGAAGCCCTGCATAGCCTATAAGATGTGTGCAAGCTGTAGCAAATTCCAAGAAAAACGGAACTCTTGAGAAAAATAAAAAACAGCAAGTTGTTGTAGCTTTTCAATATATATAAGTACTTTGAAAGGTGAAAGCCCAAAGACAAAGAGTAGTTGTTTAGGAATAATGGTAAACTATTAGAAAAGTTAGGCTGACTATCAAGAAATGTTTCAAAATAATGAGGTCTGTGAAACTGAAGTGGTCTTCCAAGAGATGTGGCAGAAGCACCACCACTTAAATATAAACCTGAGAGAGAGAAGTATTTGAAAATACACAATAGGAAATAAACCTATATTGTCAAGGATTAGAGTAGGAGAACGAATGAGAAAATCTGGGCTAAAGTTTTCAATCAATTTTTTTTGCCCCCAGAGACTTGGTGACACTAAGGATGCACCTAGGACCAGATCCCTAAAACTTAAGCAGAATTTTGGTGCCTTAGCCTAAAATAATTACCCCAAAATCCACAGTTTAGCAGCAGCCTAACACTAGAAACACCTAAAACTCAGTAGGCATTTTCCTGTTCTGTCTGAAAGTTTGCTAGGCTCCTGCATTTCTACTTCTGCAGATACCCAGAACTTCCCCCATTCTAAGGACCTAGATATCTAGCTCCTACCTAAGCCTTATTGGAATCCATAAATTAGGTCATGTACCACCTATATCTCTAATGGGCCCTCATCTGGTAGATGTGCTCAGAGCATATCTAACATATACCGATAGGAGTTCCTCACAAAATGCAGTTGAACTCACCCTACATTTAAAATGTGGCTGTAATAGAACAATATGGTGGTACCTTCCCCCTACCCCTCCTTCTTATAGAATCAGCTAATGGTTACAGCACACATCCATAAGGGAAACATATGAGTTTTAGGACCCTCTCAGCCTGGCATTTCAAGTTCACATATTCTGCTTTCAGAAAAGTGCTCTAACCAAGTTACAGGCTAGGCTGGGAGGAGTCAGTCCCCTTCTCCTGTTGAAACTGTGCCACAGGTTTTTTCAACAGACAACAAGATTTATGGGGTCAGAAAGGAAGGAAGACAGAAGGAGCATAAGTGCATCTTAGTGATTAGGACCATCACATGAAAGGAGGGAGTCCCGCACCCTGTTCCCTGCTCCTACTACTGATTATACATTTTACATTAAATTGCTATTGGATTAAAAACAAAAATAATCCTGGAAGCAGGGATAAGAATGCATGTCTTCCATATGCCCAGCTGAGCACCCTCACTACTAGAATATAAGAATCATTTTTATCTTCCTTGCTCTCCTTTTGCCCTAAGACTCTTTCTTTCTTACCTACACAGTAGCATAGTTTCAACTGGAATGGTAAGCATGACCCAAGCTAGTCTATAGTCTGGAGACATAAGACACATACCTAAGATGTCAATTGGAACCCCTTTGGGCTGAGGAGGACATAAAACTTCCTAGGCAGGTACTGTAACCATTTGGTTATATAAAATGTTGCACGTTACCACTTCACGTTACATTTTATTACACACTAGGGCTGTGCAAAGTTTCACTGGGTGTTTCATTTCGATGCTGTTTCAACTCATTTTGAGCTCAAAACAACAAAATTGAAATGAAATGAAAGGCTTCAAAACAGCCTCAAAAGAAAACAAGGGCGCTCAAAATGTTTCAAAAGTTTCAAAACTTTTTGAGTTTCAATTCTGGGCTTGCTTGCAGGGACACAGAAGCTGAGGAGAGGGAGGGGGAAGAGGGGAGAAGGACTACTCTGCTATTGACTGCATAGCTGGCCAGTGACTGTGATCCTTCCCTGAGGTCCCTTCCAATCCCAGTGCTTTGGGGAGGGACAGAAAAATGCTGAGCCTTAACATGCACACACACACGCACACACGGAGTCACATGTGTCACAAGTTTTGTTTGTCAACAGTTTAAGGTCCAGTTTCTCAGAACACCCTGCACCCATCTCCTTAAAACGTGACAGGCTTAATGACCTCAAAAGGGGCTACCATACTTGCAGGTTTCATCTGAATCAGGCATGAAATGTCAAAGTTATAGGCAGTTTCATGCTTCCCCATTATAGCCTATGGGCGAAACGTTGAAACGCATTGAAACAGCAAAACAGTTTCAGTGAAATAAAACAGAACAGTGCTTCAAGATTAAACAAAATGATTAAACAAAACACTGTCCCTTTGAAATGGCAAAACACAAGTCGAAACGAAATTATGTTGTTTCATACAGCCCTAATGTACAGACATTCAGGGGGGTTAGATTGAACTGAAAATGGCCGCCTGATCTAAGGTAAGTTGGGATGGGGGGGAGCTAGCAGTAGGGCTGGGGAGGATCAGGGGGATAGCTGGACTGCAGAGTGATTGTCCATCTGGGAGCGGGGCAAGCGGCTGGGGCAGGGGCTAAAAATAGCCTGATGCTAAGAACAGGGGGTAGGAAAAGCATAGCCCTGGGGCTGAGGCCAGCAGCTGGACTTTCCCAACCCTACAGCTGACCTTGGAACTGTATAGAAGTACAGTTAGATTTGTCTTCCTGGACCCAATCTAAGTTAAACTGCCTCTAAGGCAGGGTTAATTCAGATTGTGTTGGCCATTTTAGACCAACCTAAACTTCCTGAATTTCTGTATAGTTTGCACTTAGATTGACCTAACTAGGGATGTAAGTGTAAGGTCCACACCTGGGCCAACTAAGTTAGATCTAGTAGCCATTTTTAAGTTATCTAACCTTCCCGTAATCTCCCAGAACGTCTCAGTCCCTTAATAATTCCTTGGCATTGTATATTGACTATGGGTTCCTGACCCCAGATTTTGGAATTCCAAGTTTTTCCTTTTCAAGGGCTGGATTTTACATACATGCTATTCCTTTGGGAGACAACAACTGTTTGTTTTCCATCAATGTCAGTAGGAGCTGATTTAAATCCTAGTTTCAAAGAAAACATTTAATACCTCTGAGAGCATCAGCAGGAAAGCAACAATACAGCAACTTCTTAATGGCTAGAATCTATCACCCTTCCTCATGTGTGTAATACTATCTTATTCCAGCACTAGCCTCATTGATTTCATTGTGACTAACAGTGGCAGAATGCAGCCCTAAATAATCAAGACAAATTGACGTAAATATCTCTTCTTCCAAATTATCGACAGAGATTTTTATTGGCTCCTACTGAGTGCTTTGGCCTTGATCTGGCAAAGCACTTTCACACTTGCTTAGCTTTAATGGGACTATTAGACTTTTGTCTTCATTTAGGCTACTTGGGTTCACAGTTTAGCATGAACTTAAGTGCTTTGTTGTATTGGGTTCAGATGAGCTACACCTCGAAGGACTGTCTTAAATGTTTAAACAGGTCATAAAAATGCAATATGAGGCTCATTTTTCATGTTTTAGTAATTCTTTCAGAAACACTTATTTTAAAGATGGGCCCAAACTGTAAAGTTTGCCTTTAGACTCAAATTATCCCTAAGCCCTGACCAAGAGGAAGATATTTTATAGCCAAAGCAAGCAGAACAAATCTCTATTTTAATTATGCTTTTAAATCTGTCTTGGAGTAAAGACAACACTGAAGATAAACCACTAGAAATACTGGGAATGATCTGCTTTACAAAGACTCCTTAATGAACTTGATGGACTGCATAAAGTATTATCAAGCTATACACTGCAATCAACACTTTTGTAGCATCGTGTACCCAATCTACTAAATGGGAACTGGGAGGGAGGAAGTACAGATATGGAGATGAAAAGACTAAGATTTTTAAGCTCGCTATATAAACTTTGAGGGGGGGAAGTGAGATTGGAGTCTGTTTTGTGGGGGTTCTTTGTTTTTTGTTTTTGGGGGGGATTTAGGGGGGAAGATCTTTTTCTTTTGGTTTATATATACCTGTCCCTGCTCTTACTACACATAAAATATTTAGTTTATAATTGTTAAAAAATATAAAGTACCTTTAACATAAGAGTTGTTTGGAATCTATTGTGTGGAAAAAGAAAATAATGCAATTAATTTCCTGTGAAAAAGCTTTACTCCTATTTTTACTAAGCATTTGGGTTAGTCTCTTTATAGTGTTAAGGAGGGAACATTGTTATACAATGTGCAGCCTCTATGTTGGTTGTTATTGCTTCTATGAGTGCATGCTTCTTTAGTCTCTGAATCTGTAGGAGGCAAATAACTGGTCTGAAGTTAAAATAAATGTACCAGCAGTACATGGCTATAGATCATATACAGATATATACAATGAGATGAGTTAATCAGATGTTACTATGCTAGCTTTATGCCATGTGGGGATTTTTCACAGTAGGGTGAATCAAAGGGTGGGATACACTGGACTCAAATAGCTTGAGAAGGTTTGCCCGGTATTTTCTACTGCATTAGTCACTGCAGTTGAGCTTATGAAAATAAACTGATTTATTTGGAGATTCCCTATTACCATAATATTAGACACTGAGTTCGGTTTTGCAGGTCTACATGTGCAGAATTCCAACTAAATTTAATGGGCGTTCAATGGGAGGGCATGAAGGATAAAACCATTTCATTGTAAATGAAGCTCTCCGATGTGAATAACTTTTTGCTTTATTTGCTTATCCCTCTAATTATCCTACAGTGTTTCAGTGGTCACTGGTGATGGCAGCATAGATCCCACAGATGAGTCAGCCATTCCACCCCATTATTTGGCACCACAACTTGGAAAACTTAGTGAATAAAATTCCATCCAGGGATTGGAGAATGCTTTCCTCTGTGCCTAGAACTGATTTCTTCAAACACAAAAATATGCATTCAGTCCCCTTCCCCTCACTCCCTGACAACAGAGTACATATAATAGATGTTCCTATTGTAATTATTGCTACCAAAACCCAAATGAAAGTTCCATTGTAAAAGTGCACAAGAGCCCTTTGTATGCTGGATCAGCGAACTTGTTTCTTTTTCACAGGTCTCCATTTACTGACAAATAAATGAAATGGTTAAAAAAAAATCTACGTTTCTATCTTTGTCCACTGGATGATTTAGCAATTTAAAAATCAATGTCTTTATTATCATACTAATGTTCTGAAGTAGTCATGTCAGTAGAGCGCACCTCTCAGCTATACTTGACAGACTCCTCAGTTTTTTTCCTGAGAGTCATTCCTTTGGGACTTCCTGTTCTTCTTTCCGAATCTTCTCAGATTTCTAGGATTCCTTGAATCTCCAGGATTCTCTTTCCCAGTATCTGCTGAAAGACAGGATACAATTCTTCTCTGTTTTCAAATCTAGTTTGGGGTTTCTGTCCCCTGGCAAGTAGCAGCCTCCTACTGCTTTGCACCACCAACAAACTAAATTGGAAAAGGGAAGGAGTCAGTTATCAAAAAGGGCCACTTAATCTCTAGCTTCTTCGACTTGTTCACACATACTAACAACAGATGCTTTGTAACAATTTTCAGACATTTTGATTCATATTTTTATACAAGAGGTAAGGGGAGGAATGAACACATGCAGCATGCAAACAATTTTACATCTAGTAATTGCATAGGTAGTTCTGCCTTGCTAAACAAAGTATTTATATGTGGGCATTCAGATTTCACTCCTGCCCTCATACAGTTCAAAGGCAAAAACTCAAGATGCATTTCAGTGGCACAGGCTCAAGCCTTCAGTCCTTTACCTGTAGCTGGACATATCAAATACTGGGAAGGTACACAAGATGGAAAAGTATTTTTCTGTTATTTGTTGATTACATTGATTTTGAGCTAAATTTTACTTCACTGCTAAGATACTTCTAACTTTCCTTTTTGCAGGCTAAAAACTAGGCACAGGGAAGCATACTACTGCACCTGTGACATGCAGTTTTCCTGGTACCTTTCACCTGGGAGCAAGGGCATCTCTGGAGATGCATTTTACTTCACCCTGTATTTATTTCAATGGGAAGCAATTAGATGCCTCCAGAAATAGATCTTCTGTTGCCTAGAAGGTGCATAATGCTTCATTAATTTCTATGGGAGGCTTAAACTGCTAGGATGAATCTTCTGACCAGAATTCCACCTTCCTGTATTCCTATCATGAGGACATCTGACCTGAGCTGGGGGCATCTACATGAATACTTCAAAGGTAAATTGATTTCAGGATTAAATTCTTCTTCCTCCTTTTCAGCCAAATATAGCCAAGATATGGGAATTTAAGCTTTGTTTGGGTTAACCCTACCTCAAGAGGTTTGAACCTCTAAAGCAATGGCTCTCAAACTTTTTGGACTCAAGGCAGCTCTCCCTGCTCATGAAGCACCCCTCATTGGACTCAAGGCATACCTTTAACTTTTATGAATTCAGTGGCACCCGATTTCAAAAACTAATTTATATATTACAGTCCTTATCTGCTTACAGAGGGGCTGAGCAGTAGGGGTGCAACATCATTCGGGCAGGGACAAGCCTAAGCCTTGCTTATCTGTTTATCTTATCTGCTTATCTCTTCACACCTCACTTATATCCTTACACTATCCCCTTATTTTCCTGCATGAAATACTATAATGAGGGCTCCCACTACAAGTATTTCTAAATATCACAGTATGGATACTGAGAGGGAGTCTCAAGCAGGTGGAGCCTCATGTGAGGCTCTTTGTTCCAAATGCCATCTTTTGACTATATTATACAAAATGAATAAGTGGTATTGGAAGTAGGGGCCTGTTTCTTCCCTTCTACTACAGTGTTCACCTCTCTAATCTAGAAAGTCCTTTCTTGTTCTCCTTCTGATCCCATGAATCTTTCTGTCTTGGCTGCTTCACCACCTTCTGAGCAGTGCCAAACAAGGCACAGACAGAAATGACAGTTTTCCCCTGATCTTATAGGCTCGGCAGTGCTACATTGGTTAGCACTACAGAAGAAAAAGACTTGGGGGTCATCATTGACCACAAGATGAACATGAGCCTCCAATGCGATGCTGCGGCTAGTAAAGCGACCAAAATGCTGGCGTGCATCCATAGATGCTTCTCGAGCAAATCCCGGGATGTCATTCTCCCCTTGTACTCGGCCCTGGTGAGGCCACAGCTGGAGTACTGCATCCAGTTTTGGGTTCCACAATTCAAAAAGGATGTGGAGAAGCTTGAGAGAGTCCAGAGGAGAGCCACGCTCATGATCAGAGGTCAGGAAAACAGATCTTACGATGACAGGCTGAGAGCCATGGGACTCTTTAGCCTGGAAAAGCGCAGGCTCAGGGGTGATCTGATGGCCACCTACAAGTTTATCAGGGGTGACCACCAGGATCTGGGGGAACATCTGTTCACCAGAGCGCCCCATGGGATGACGAGGTCGAACGGTCACAAACTCCTGCAAGACCGTTTCAGGCTGGACATAAGGAAGAATTTCTTTACTGTCCGAGCCCCCAAGGTCTGGAACAGTCTGCCAGCGGAGGTGGTTCAAGCGCCTACATTGAACACCTTCAAGAGTAAATTGGATGCTTATCTTGCTGGGATCGTATGACCCCAGCTGACTTCCTGCCCTTTGGGCAGGGGGCTGGACTCGATGAACTCCCGAGGTCCCTTCCAGCCCTAATGTCTATGAAATCTATGAAATCTATGAAGTGTGTATCTGCAAAGTGCTTTGAAGGGCCTAATCCCACAAAAATCTGAACCCTCACTGCACAAGGGTTCAGATGAAGACATTTCAAGCACAGCATATTCAGTAACTTGTGTCTGCCTGCATCTCAGCCTTGGAGCTGTTTACAGAATGGGAAGCCATAAAGGGAGCAGAGGGAGTTTTTCAGCAGGTACTGAAGAGTGAGGTGACTGGATTGGAGCCCCCTCCCCTGTCTCCAAGGTGGGTGGACTCCAATCTACTCATCGCCACCCCTCCAGCACTGGCTGGGGAACCCCTAAATGAGCTCCTTCTGCTCCCTTTCCTCCCTTTATGATAGAAGGCCAGGTCAAGGCTGGGTCTCAACATCGGCCCACCCTCCTGGCTATGTGAGGCAGTCCAACCAGTCTCACCTGCCATGACTTGTTGTTTAATAAACTGGTGTAAAATGCAGAAGGCTGCCCATTTAATGCCCCAATGCTGAGGATGATATACACAGCTCCATACCATCCCTACACTGTGCCCCATGCTTCGCCAATGGCATCCTGAGTTGATATGTTCTCCAGCCTAAGGCTAAGCCAAATTCTTCCCCTTGCTGGGCCTCTAACATTTCAGGCTTCATACATACCACCCCCTATAACAGGGCTTCCTCCACTCAGCGCCCCACCAGGCCTCACACATCCTACCCTAGTCCACACAGCCCTTCAGGTCCTCCTTGGGCCCTACTCTACAGGCCCTTCAGGCTTCCTTACTCACACACTCTAGGCAGTACACATGCAGCCCTACTCTTCATGGCCACCAGCCTTCTGCCCACACTGGGATGAACTCAACCACTGGTCCCTCTCCAGGTCACTTTCTTTCTCCTCCCTGGGACTTCTCTCTCTCTATCCCCTCACCAGGGCCCTTGGGGACTTATACCACCATGGCTCCACATTTGGCTTGTCCTGAGCCCTCCTCTCTGCAGGCACTCAGCCCATGGGGCTCAGATGTCCAGTGACATGCTTGTCCTCTCCTCCCCCACTCCATGTCTGCTCTCTAAATTACCCACCGGGTAGTGGGAGCTGGTGCCCCTACCTGCCTTTCACTGGAGAGGCAACTGGCCTGGCATTTCTGGGGAATTACCCTGCCACAGGCAGTCCCACCAGGACATCCTTCCCTAGCAGGGTGCAGTTTTAAGTCTTACCCAGGAGCAGGAGCCTTCTATCATCCCCATAGCTCCTGCCCTTACCTCCAAGATGTTCCTAGCTGCAGCTCAGCCAGGTGGTCTTTCCAGCTGCCAGCAGCAGACTGCTGTCTTAGCCCTGAGGTCCTGGATCCAAAATGGAGGCTGCTCAGCCCCCTCCTCCAATCCCAGGGCCCTCCTGGAGTCATGTGATCACCTCATTATGGCTAGCCCACACCTTCAGGCCACCCTGCTATCTGGTCTCAAGCCATAAAGTGACAGACACCAAAGGTGCTCTGCCACACCCTCCCATTCTGAAAACAGCTTTGCAGCTAGGAAGGAGAAGGGGCTGTTGCTAGGGGAATCCAGCTTCAGCCAGCAGCTGAATTCCCCAAGCCCCTCTCCCCCCTGGACCCAACAGTGAGCTTCTGTTTGGTCCCAGGGATCATTATAACTCAGAACACTTCCTGCAAAGCATTATGAGTTGCAACGCAGAACCTGCATTTCTGTCTGTGCCTACAGTCATTAGTTGTAATCAGTAAAGACATACAGTTTAGGGATTTTAAGTAGCATTTTTGCATTGCTATGGTAAAACTGAATCACAAGGGAGTATAAATCAAGTTGGATGACCCTGTATCTTTATTTAGTCACATCTGAGTGCACATAGTAGGACAAGCTTAAATGCATAGACAAGTAAGAAATTTGGAAGTTTTAACACATTTTAAGCCATTATGCAGAGTGAAGTAGAATTTCATTTAATGACTTAGGTGCCTAAAATCTTTTTAAGCACCACTTAGCTATCATTGAAAAAGTTGAGTTTTGTTGCAAGTCTCCAGCTCATAGTAGTTTGAAGTATGACAATAATAAAAATCTATAAAATAAAAATTTCCTCCTAAGAGAAACAGCTTAAAGCCTTTTGTTTCTATCAGACCTCTCGTTCTTATTTGCATTAACATGTGCCTAAGCAAATATAGGCATGTGTTTTCAGTAGGCTCTAGGCTTCATTTTTCTAACGCTTAGCTCTTAGCTCCACTAACAGGATCCCTTAAAAGAAGCAACGATTAAGAAAAAAAGTAATATTCAATTACAGCAAGATGGTACCTTGCTAGAAATGAGTATAGGATACTCATGCAGGATAGTAAGGGGACATAAAGTTCTTCCCTACTGTCTTGTGTCAACTGTCTCACAACAGAAAGTAACATATGGAGGAGGTGCAACTTTAGTGGAGCTATTGCTCTGCCATCTTTCACAGATATTTGGGAACCAGGAAATGAGAGTGAAGAATAGGCAGCATCTTTACTACTCCCCAGGCTCATCCACACATTCAATTAATGTGCTTGAATCTTTTTCGCAGAAAATTCAGCCTCATTAAAGTGCTCCTGAGTTCACATCTACACATGTTCCCACAGTTCGAGCAAATTGTGCCCAACAGGATCAGCCCAGTGCAGGGTTGCTCCTGCCCTGCTCTGCCCCCTTGCAGCAGCCAGGGGGAACTCTAGGCTCCCCCAGGTGCCAGCCCTTAGCTGTTCTGGCTGTAGGGATAGCCCCAACTGGCACAGGTTTGGGGATGGGGAGGGCTGATCTGCACCCAGCAGGCAGGAAGCTGCCCTCTGAGCTGAGACACCTGCCTCTGCCCCCCGAGGCTCAGGGCCAGCCCCAGTTTCCTTGCAACTGGCAAGGAGCTGCCCAACAAGCAAGGACTGTTCCTCCCTGCACACTGTTGCCCCCTGGTGTCTAGGCTGACCAGGAGCAATTTTCTCCTTGTCAGTGTCTACACATGCACTTGAGTGCATTATTTTAAAGTGCTGTTTTCTATTACCTGTATCTGTCGCTACTACCAAACAGCATTTTAAATTAACCTACTGTGCAGTAATTGTCACACACAGTAGATGTTGATGGTTTAATATGCATTAAATTAGTCTAATGTGCAGTAAAGCATCTCATGTAGATGCACCCCCCGCAATCATGTGCCCATGGACAGACACAGAATCACAGAGCTGATGCAACCAGGTCTCCAGAACAGAGAGGACCCAGAAGCCAGATAATGACACGAAGAGTATAATATGAAGTCTGATTCCTGGGGCGCTCCTTTGGTATTATAACACAAACACAAAGCTTGTGACAATTTAGTCCTAAATATTAAATCAAAATTCCACTTTCCATCATAGAGGAAGATACAAGTTACATGAGGTACTGGCAACTAGTGTTAAAGCAATCACACTCTATTTGTAAGTTCTATTCCCTGTGCTGATTTTCTTCAATAGAAGCTTTCTTTTTGGTTCCCTTTGTTCTGTTTAGCCTGTAGTATAAAAGAAACAGTTTAATACATAGTGGATAAAACTCTTTTGGGCAATAGCCCTTTAGGCTGCTTTAATTTGCATTTGGTTATTGGTGGGATACAGATGCCTCCAGGCCTGTGGGAAAAGAGGAACATGTTTTACAGCCATCTTAACCCCCTCCCTCCTTAGCTACACAGAGAGTTGCTCAGTTGTACTGGCCTATAGTATTTTATAGTCAGATACATGGCATCTTACTGAGTTGCCTTTGCTGACACAGCTCACAATTTTCCTCTCAAAGAGAGGCCCTGTTTCTGTACGAGACAGTGAAACACTATTTAATGTGACCGCTGGTCAGATAGCCTTGCTCGTAGCCTGAGGGCCCAGCTTTGGACTAAAATAACTACTGTCTGTGTAGCAGGTTTCCATGGTCCACTGGATCATCATGTAGAAAAAAAATGAATTGTTTTGACGAGAGCTGGTAAATAGGCTATGTTTAGACAGACTTAGCCTGTTTTTAGCAATTTAAAAATACTACAAACACTGCCAAGCTATCATTAGAAACACTTAGAGGGGGGCTTAGGACAAAACCACTGGGAGTAAATTGACTTTCTGTATCCTGAATCTGTGTGTTTGAGGCTTTATTCACATGTTAGGCAACATCTACTTAACTGTTCAGAACTCAGCCCCAATACCTATATACATCAGACACTAGGCAATGGGATTGCTCACTTTGGAAAAAGAATATGAGAAAATGGATTTTGCTAGAAGTGGAAAAAAACGACTCATATACTACATACAACTCACAGGTTCATATATTAGGCAATGTAATAAAAATTCATTTGGAGGGGTAGGGAAAGATTGAGCAGAAAATCTTACAATCTGGATTTTTTTCTACTAGTTTGCTACATTGTGTATAATTTTCATGTTAACTTATACTCAACATTAATTGGGGCTTTCATTCCTAGGATTCTCTTAATATACTTTTTCAATGCAAATATAACTGGGGGGGGAAATGGAAACCAGAATTAATAGTCCTACAAAGGTGCCATGGCATCATTTAGGGATAAATTTTTGAGTGGGTCACTAGCCACCCTCCACTTTTGTACATAAATAGTTACATGCACTTTGTACTTTCATTACACTGTCTCCTGAATAAAAACTTAGAACATTTTTTGTACATAGATCTTAGATACTTCCATACATACACACAGGTATTGCATGATTTATAAAAGTGTAAGGGGGCAAACAACCCTCAACTTACCTACAGACTCGGTGGTATCAGCTTGACTTGCACTACGGCTGAAAGGGACCTAGGGGTAATGACTGACCATCACATAAATATGAGCTGTCAGTGCTATGCGGTGGCCAGCATGGCAAATAACATGCTGGTTTCATTAACCAATACATCTCATGTAAAATTAAGGAAGTCATACTCCTACTGTACTCAGCACTGGTGAGGCTGCAGCTGGAGTACTGCATCCAGTTCTGGGCACCGCACTTCAATAAAGATGTGGAAAAACTTGAGAGGGTCCAGAGAAGAGCCACCCGTATGACTTGAGGGACTTGAATGGCAAGCCGTACAAGGAGAGGCTGAGGGACTTGTGCCTCTTTAGCCTAAAGAAGAGAAGGTTGAAAGGGGACTTGATAGTGGCTTACTGCTATATCAGAGGAGTGCATCAGGAGCTTGGTGAACAACTGTTCACTAGAGCACCCCTGGGGAAGACCAGGAGCAATGGATACAAACTCCTGGAAGGCCGCTTCAGGCTTAATACCAGGAAAAACTCCTTCACAGTCAAGATGTCCAGACTGTGAAAAAACTCCCTCCAGAGGTGGTGCAGTCACCTACCCTGGAGGTTTTCAAGAGGAGACTGGCCAGTTACCTTGCTGGGCTCACTTGACCCCAGTTGTCTTCCTGCCTAGTGCAGGGGGCCTGCACCCAATGGTCTGCAAGGTCCCTTCTAGCCCCTAACATCTATGAATCTATGCATCTATACATATGTGGCCATTTGACACAAAGGAAAAGGGGATGAGACAAGGAAGCCAATTCTCACTTAAAAAAAAAAAAGCCCCATTATGACTCTCATCTGAAGAATTCAATATCCAGCACCACAGATTCCCCCAAAATCACATAGGAGTAGTTTCCTGGGCACCTACCGTTCAAGAACTAACCAAACTAAGTACCAAAGTCCACATCCCCAGTGTATAAGTAACATGAAAACTACAAAGAAAAACAACAACGATGTTACAGTTAAGAAAGTCATAACATGAGAGATTGAGGGAACTAAATTTTTATAGTCTGGAGAAGTGAAGACCCAAGAGACACGTAATGGCAGCTTATAAAATGCCTTCAAGGTAGCAATATAAATGCAAAAGAATTATTCATAAGCTAAAAAAAGGAGCAACGGATTAAAATATAGAAAGGAAAGGTTTGTATGGTAACAGCATTATCAACACAGCTATGCAATAGTACACACAGACAGGAAAGACGGTGACACACCTTTACTAAAGATGCTTAAGTTGTTGAAAAAAACACTACTGGAAACAATGGAATAGGCAAGTCTGTAAAATCCAGATTTATCAGATGGTATTTTCTGCTTTCTTTCCTTTGAGATTTATCCTGCCAGAGGTGTAAACAAAGCAGTTTTGTACCCTGGGCAGCTTTGGCATATGGAGCAGCAGTGGCTGTTGTGGTGTCGCTTCTCCAACAGTAACTATTTTTGTATCCCACACAAAAGGCAGCACCTGGGGCTACTGCTCCATTTGCCCCCTGCAGTTATATTACTGTATCTTGTCATAGCCACAAAAAGCTATTGCTTGCAATGGGACAAGTGTAATGGTATTTTTGTACAAAACATGTAAGACTAACAGAGCTATTTTCCTATTCCTATTCAACGGCGTGTAGCATTAATGGAATTAGGTAAGTAAATCCCTATACATCCATATATGAGTTGAGCCACTTACCTAAAAGACTGCATGTCCAAAAAGATATCTCTGTTCTAACAACACAGTAGGGAAGGTAGGCTTAAATCTCAGTTATTCGATAAGTAACTTGCTAAAGGGACAATGCAGATACAAATAGCAATAAAGTATGAAACTTTCTATAATAAAAGAAAAAGTACATTTTCCCTCAAATTAATTATTATTGCTGTCTATAATACATCTTGTACCTACACATTTTTGTAGCAGGCAACAGTAGTTGTCCAAACTGTATTTATTACTCATTAAATTCAATGATCTATAAGAATACAGTAGAATGCCTGCAGATATGATAGGGCATTATGTCTAAAATACTCTTAGTATTATTAAAGATTTTTCAATATTCTTGAAAAGAAGGCAGTAATACAAAAGGGACTTCCTCAGAGAGGTTTGTTAGTGCATTTCAGCCCATACCTATATTAATTGTCAATTGTTCCCAATCAGTTGGTGACTAGCTCTACAGACATGTGACAAGAGAGACTGAGGCTTCTCAAACCATTTCATTTAACACACATTCAAATCTGGGTCTTCTCTAGTGAAGGCTTAATATAATTATGCCAAAATGCTGGCTGTTTTGCCATGCCAGACATAGAAATTGAACAGGAAAAATTGTGTCTGCTGTCTCCAAATAATTAAGCCACACCCGCCTATGCTCCAGCACTATCCTTTCAGTGAACAATCCTTATGCTAATTGCATCACACTTAGGTATTTTAGTTGAAGCAAACCTATTTGTGTATTAGCAGTTTTAACTAGTTGATCATATTTGCATAATGCTTGCCTAACTTACTAGTAAATATTAGTGTGATACTGCTCCTCACTGTATAAGCTGCTTACTCATGTATCTATCTAATACAGCTGTGTGATAAAAGAGATAGAGGAAAGTTCTGTATCACACTGGCATTGTGCTAGGCTAATACAATGGGACAGAAAAGTTGCTAAGACACTAGTAAGATATTAAAATATGAATATTTAATAGAGGTATACAGAATATATGAATGCTAATCTTGCCCATTGTAGTTCCTACATACTGTATCAGACTGCTTGGGGGCATTAGGGAACAGTGTAGTTCTGATTAATCCAGGAGCTATTCTACATGAGCACATGTGCATAGTCCTGATAAGATACAAAAAATGTTTCCATGTAAACATATTAGGAGTCTAAACTGTTTAAAATTACTAGTAGCATAGAGGTTTAGATACCAACTTATTGCCTTTTTTAATTGTATGGAGAATAAATCTTGACATATTGACTCCACAAGAATTTATTAGCAATTTCTAGATCATCTTAAAAGTCTGTAAATCTGAGTTGCCAATTGTGTCTGTGTTTTGTTATAAACAGCTTAGCGTGTGCTCTGTCCAGCACACCAATGAACCCCAAGCGTCAGTGACAGGATTCAGATCTGAACTTCCCCAAAGTTTAGCGCTATTGTGATCTGAGGGTTTGTTGTAGCTTCTGCTCTGCTCCTGTCACATATAAAGATTTTATTCGGTGTTCCCTGGGTAAGACCACCATTAGAAATACAGTGAAATGCTGGTTGAATGAATGTCATTAGAACAAAAATTCCAGTATAACAAACAAAATACAAATCCCTGGCCCATTTCCCACATGAACTTACATTATTGTGTTTCAGTATAATGAGCTTCAATATAGCAAATGTTTCAATTTAATGAACATAATTTGAGACCACTGGGTGTATTATTATGACCAGGAAAATGAAATTCAAGAACAAATACAACAGCAGATTAAATTAAACAGCAAAAACAAACACAACCACCTGTGTCATGCAAAATTACTTTTCTCCTGTTATGCAGTCAGCAGTAATGCATACAGTATAGGCTTTGGGTACAGGAAGTCATATGGAAGACCATGTCATCACATCCATATGTCCCCCTTAACCCTTATTGGTTTGATTATAAAAGAGAAGGAAAGGAAATGTAAGAAATTGTCATTGAAAGACAAATTATTAATTAGAATGAAGTGGATAGTGGAGTCAGGAAGAGTGTTGTTGCTCAAATTATAAAATAATGCCATCATAGCTATCCGTTCTTTTGAAAGACCGACATATATTTGAACAGAAATCCAAGACCCTGAACTTAGGCTACACAGGAAGAAAGTCTGTACTAGCAACTTTGAAGATATTGCTAAAGTGATGGGAATCTGGTTTCGGGATACAAATGCTAAGTGTACCTCAGTATAGGGTCAGCAAGCCAGTCAATTAATGGGTCACTTGACTGCATATTTTTTGACTAGTCAAAAATTATAGCAATTTTACAAAATAAAACAGACATTTTTTGTAGCTTTCATGACAGAAATATGACTTTTTATTTTTGACACATTTCTTAATGGAAAATTTATGCTTTTTGTTTGTATTATTTGGATCTATTGGCAATTTTTTTTACAATTTTTGACCAATATTTGACCAGTCAGTTGACTAAACTGTATTTGACCAGTCAAATACCCAACCCTACCTCAGTAAGTGGACCACTAAGGCAGTTAGGCATTGGCATTTACAAGCAAATTGAAGGCAACCAATTTTAAAGGTGGCTGAATCATTTTTGTGAGTTATGCTATTCATAGATTCATAGACATTAGGGCTGGAAGGGACCTTGAAAGATCTTTGAGTCCAGCCCCCTGCCCCAGGGGCACGAAGTCAGCATGGGTCATAGGATCCCAGCAAGATAAACATCCAAATGTTTTTTGAACGCATTCAAAGTAGATGCTTGAATGACCTCCGGGGGTAGTCTATTCCAGACCTTGGGGGCTTGGACAGTAAAGAAGTTCTTCCTTATGTCCAGCTTGAAACAGTCATGGAGGAGTTTGTTACCATTCGATCCTGTCATCCCTTGAGGTGCTCTGGTGAACAAATGTTCCCCCAGATCCTGATGAGCACCACTTATCCCTATACATCCATATAAACTTATAGGTGGCCACCAGATCACCCCTGAGCCTGCGCTTTTTCAGACTGAAGAGTCCCATAGCTCTCAGCCTCTCATCATAACGTCTGTTTTCCTGACCTCTGATCATGTGTGTGGCTCTCCTCTGCACTCTCTCAAGCTTCTCCATATCCTTTTTAAATTGTGGAGCCCAGAATTGGATGCAGTACTCCAGTTGCAGCCTCACTAAGGCTGAGTACAGTGGAAGGATGACATCCTGGGATTTGTTTGAAAAGCATCTATGGATGCAAGTCATCATTTTACTCACTTTACTAGCTGCAGAATCACATTGATGGCTCATGTCATCTTGTGGTCAATCAGGACCCCCAAGTCCCTTTCATCCATAGTGCTAGCCAGCATATTAACAGACTCTTTCTGTAGAAGTTGACAACTATCATGAAGAAAATTGAGATTGACTCTGAAGTTGACATGTAATGTAAGTGGCATGGATAAATTTGTAGGGGGGCAGTTAGAATGGCCAAGGCAGAGATGGAACTGGGACCCAGATTAAGGACAATAAGAAGTCTTTTTTTAAATACATAGGGGGTAAAAAGAAGGTCCCGGGTAATGTGGGGCCCTTGCAGGATGACATAGGTAACTTGGTCATCACACCAGATGGCAAAGCTAACATGTTTAATGATTTCTTTGCCTCCGTCTTCCTAAGTAGGGACCAGAACAGCCACCTCCCTGCTGGGCCCCCCTCGGGCCCCGGGGGAGGCACACCTGGACCACGGGTTAGCAAGGATTTAGTTAGGGAGCTTCTGGAGGGGTTGGATGTATTCAAGTCAGCCAGCCCGGATGATCTCCACCCTAGAGTTCTAAAGGAACTGGCTGGGGTCATTGCAAGTCCCCTGGCACAACTTTATGAGCACTCGTGGTGCTCTGGTGAGGTACCAGAGGACTGGAAGAGGGCCAATGTGGTCCCCATCTTCAAAAAAGGCAGGAAGGAGGACCCGGGAAACTATAGCCCGGTTAGTCTCACCTCGATCCTAGGCAAGCTGTTCGAGAAAATTATGCTGGCACACATCCAGGAGGGGCCAGCAGGAGACTGCATGCTTAGGGGCAACCAACATGGGTTCATCAGTGGAAGGTCCTGTCAGACCAACCTGGTGGCCTTTTACGATCAAATTACCAGATCGTTAGACACAGGGGTAGTAGTGGATATAATCTTCCTGGACTTCCGGAAGGCTTTTGACACTGTCTCTCACCCTGTTCTCATTAAGAAACTGAGGGGCTGTGGTGTAGACACCCACACAGTCAAATGGATCACCAACTGGCTGGAGGGCCGCACCCAGAGGGTGGTAGTGGATGGGTCCTTCTCAACCTGGAAGGACGTGGGCAGTGGGGTTCCGCAGGGCTCGGTCCTCGGGCCCGCACTGTTCAACATCTTCATCAGCGATTTAGATGAGGGGCTAAAAAGCACCCTGTTCAAATTTTCTGATGACACTAAGATGTGGGGGGATGTGGGGACACTGGAAGGATGCAACAGGCTACAATCAGACTTCGACAGGTTACAAGGGTGGGCGGACGAGAATAGGATGGGTTTCAACACAGACAAGTGCAAGGTGATGCACCTGCGGAGGAACAACCGGCACCATACCTACAGGTTGGGGAACTCCCCTCTTGTCAGCACAGAGGCGGTAAGGGATCTGGGGGTCATCATCGACTCCAAGATGAACATGGGCCGGCAGTGTGGGGAGGCAGTCAGGAAGGCCAACCGCACCTTGGCATGCATCCACAGATGCATCTCGAGCAGGTCCAAGGAGGTGATCCTCCCCCTCTATGCGGCACTGGTCAGGCTGCAGCTGGAGTACTGCGTCCAATTCTGGGCGCCGCACTTCAAGGGGGATGTCGACAGCATGGAGAGGGTCCAGAGGAGGGCCACTCGTATGATCAGGGGACAACAGGGCAGGCTCTATGAGGACAGGTTGCGGGACCTGAACCTGTTCAGCCTCCAAAAGAGAGGCTGAGGGGGGATCTTGTGGCCTGTTATAAACTAGTCAGGGGGGATCAGCAGGCATTGGGGAAGTCACTGTTTCCCCAAGCACCGCCAGGAGTGACCAGGAATAACGGTCACAAGCTGGCAGAGGGTAGATTTAGGTTAGATATCAGGAGGCACTACTTCACAGTCAGGGCGGCTAGGGTCTGGAACCAGCTTCCAAGAGAAGTGGTGCAGGCTCCTACCCTGGGGGTGTTTAAGAGGAGGTTAGATGAACATCTTGCTGGGGTCATTTGACCCCAGTATTCTTTCCTGCCGTGGCAGGGGGTCGGACTAGATGATCTGCTCAGGTCCCTTCTGACCCTACAAACTATGAAACTATGAAACTATGAAAACTATTAGTAGCTAGCAAATATAAAAGCCTTGAGTGCTTTAAAAGTGTGAACAAATTGCATTATGGTTATTTGTCCAAAATAAAGGTATGGATGACTGAAAGAATGGCCATCTTGACATTAAGAAGAAGAAAATACAAACACTGGGGAGGGGGGATAGGGAGGGGGATGGAGGAATCATAAAAAAACTGTTCTTTTCATCATTCAGTCCCTACACCACTAGATCAAGGAATCATTCATAATCAATTAATGAATTAAGTGCCATCTTCATCAAGAGGGCTAGTAGGGCTATGCAAAGCTTCAACTTAATATTCAATTCAAGAAATGTTCAACATAGTCAACCTTGAAAAGTGAAAGTCGAGTTGAATAGCAGCTGGTCGAATAGCTGTTGAATCGAACACCGGAAGTCGAATATTATCAGTGCGAGTTGAATATTCAACAAGGGGCGAATATTCGACTTGCCTATACTGGATTCCCTGGCGGGGGGGGGAAAGGAAAGTAAGGGGAGGGAGGGTGAGGGGGAATGAGTGCTTTCATGACTGACATGTGTGGCTGGCCAGTGACCTGTCAGCATTTTCTGAGGTCCCTTCCAATCCCACTGCTCTGGGGGAGGGCCAGAGAAAATGCATAAAAAACAGAAGTTTTTCAGGTCCCCTGGTTTCTGCCTTGGGGTCAGTTTCTGAGCTGCTGATGTTCTTCAGCACATCTGTGTTAGACTACGATGGCTAGAAGCCCTGATCTTCAACAGATTCCCTGCTTGCAACACTAGCAACAGGGATTTCTAAGAACTTGGTGCTTTTATTTTATAAGTACTTTTCATATTAGTTTACACTTATATTGGATAGGGTTAGTAGTAGCTTAGGATCTATTCTATATATAGGAATGTAGTTTATATATTTATACATCATTCATTCTTTCCACCACACCAGCGCTTCTCTATATATTATCTACACACACAAACACATTTACATAACATCCAGAAATCTAATCCACGGCACACAGCATACTTAGAGGTTCCAGTTTACATACAAAGGAACACACTATGAAGTGGGGTGGAAAGGCAGGTGGCCACACTGGTCAGCCTACATGAAGGGGAGCAAGAGGGGTTGCAAGTGGGAGAGCTGCAGTTCCCCCCCCCCACCAAACTCAGATGCAGCCTCTTTCCTCCCACTACAAGGGATGAGGCTGCTACAAGCAGTAAAGAGAGGGGAGCAGCAGTGCCACCAGAGCCACTACCTGTGCCTGAGACTCTACCATGTCCAGACACAGCAGCCACAACCTCTCCCACCATAACTGCAATCAGCACAGCAGCACACTCCACCCGTGTCATTGCCTATGCTGAGCCTTCCAGTGCCAGAAGAAGAGCTGGCACTGGATCTGGATCTCAGTGCTCTGGGAAGGGAAGTTCTGGGGAAGGAGGGGGAAATCAGTTGAGTTTGTGCTCAACACTCCTCAGATTTTTTCCTTTCAAGCCACAAGGTCTTTCCCAGAAGGCACTTCAGAAGTGCCTCTGTACAGGTGAAGGAAAGCGGGTCAGCTGAGTCCACTCTTTCTCTTTCTGTGCCTCTGACTGCTGAAGAGGGGCAGAGTTCAGCAGCATGCACAGATGCACCTGCACACCAGAGGGAAAGGCCTAGTATTAGCATGGTCTGGGATCATTATGAGCTGGCAGATGATTCCATGTTTGCTATCTGCGTGCACTGCCGAGCCAAACTCAGCCAGGGCAAGGGAACAAAGTGCATGACCATCTTGGGGATGCTGAATCATCTCCGGAGGTACCGCCCCTTTGCCACGGGAATGGCCCCCGCTCGCTCCACAGCCCCTGTCCCCCCCACAGCAGAGGCAGGGCACCATGGAACACTGGGGGCAAAAGGTACCAGTTGCAAATGCGAGCAAGGTCACCCAGACCATTGGGGAAATGCTTGCTCTGGATGGCCAGCCCCTCACCCTTGTTGAGTGTCCAGGGTTCAGGCGGCTCCTGGCACTGCTAGCTCCATCCTACCAGGTGCCTGCATGCACCACCTTCAGCAGGATGGTGGTGCCCTCCCCATATGAAGCATGCAGGGAGCACTTGAGGGAGGAGCTGCACAAGGCAGGTCCGCAGGTGACTGTACCTTCACCTTGGACATCTGGAGGAACCGGGGTGGAGATTTCATAGTTTTCATAGACATTAGGGCTGAAAGAGACCTCAGAAGATCATTGAGTCCAGCCCCCTGCCCAAAGGGCAGGAAGTCAGCTGGGGTCATAGGATCCCAGCAAGATAAGCATCCAATTTGCTCTTGAAGGTGTTCAGTGTAGGTGCTTGAATCACCTCCAATGGCAGGCTATTCCAGACCTTGGGGGCTCGGACAGTAAAGAAATTCTTCCTTATGTCCAGCCTGAAACAGTCTTGCAGTAGTTTATGACCATTCAACCTTGTCATCCATTGAGGTGCTCTGGTGAACAAACGTTCCCCCAGATCCTGGTGGTCACCCCTGATAAACTTATAGGTGGCCATCAGATCACCCCTGAGCCTGCACTTTTCCGGGCTAAAGAGTCCCATGGCTCTCAGCCTGTCATAAGGTCTGTTTTCCTGATCTCTGATCATGCGTGTGGCTCTTCTCTGGACTTTCTCAACCTTCTCCACATCCTTTTTGAATTGTGGAGCCCAAAACTGGACGCAGTACTCCAGCTGCGGCCTCACCAAGGCTGAGTACAAGGGGAGAATGATGTCCTGGGATTTGCTTGAGAAGCATCTATGGATGCAAGCCAGCATTTTGGTCGCTTTACTAGCCACAGCATCACATTGCAGGCTCATGTTCATCTTGTGGTCAATAATGACCCCCAAGTCTCTTTCTTCCATAGTGCTAGCCAGCGTAGCACTGCTGAGCCTATAAGGATGCTGCAGGTTTTTCTTCCCAAGGTGGAGAACCTTGCATTTTTCGCTGTTAAACACCATCAAGTTCTCATCCGCCCATTTGCTGAGCTTGTCCAGGTCAGCCTGGATCACCCGCCTATCTTCTGGCGTGGATGCTTTGCCCCAAAGTTTGGTGTCATTGGTGAACTTGGCCAGTCCACTCCTGACTCCAATGTCCACATCATTAATGATCTGGATCACGAGTTTTGTCTGTCAGCAGCCTAAGGTGCAGTTTCCCCCCAAACCCCTGCACCTATCACTGTGAAAGTTGGCAGGCTTTGTGGGATCCTCAGGGGCTAGCAAGCCTGCAGTTGTAAGCTCCCTGTGGCTTTCCACACACAAGTCACAGGAAGTTTTCTCTCAAGAATTTGGGGTGCTGTTTCTCTGAACCCCCTGAACCTATTGTGTTGAAAGTTGGCACACTTTGTGAACTCCTCAGGAGCTACCATTTCTACAAGTTTCATCAAGATCAGACAAGAAATGCCAAAGTTATAGCCTGCTCCAACCTTCCCCATTATAGCCTACAGGGAAGTCGAAGCAGCTCGAATATTCGACTGAGCTTCGACCTCGAGTCCAAGCAGACCCGCTTCGACTCGAAGCAGACGACAAATTGAAGTGGGACCCGGTTTAGTATTTGACATGGCTGTCGAATAGAATATTACCTGCTCTGCACAGCCCTAAGCTGTAATCCTGCCATCATTTATATTAACATACCATCTATTCCATTGTCAACCCCTTTTTTTCCTCCCTGGCACACAGCCTTTCTGGGCTGTCTCCTGTTATCAAAATGTGTTCATAGTTCTTATATTCCTTCTTTTTCAGCATTTCCATCAATTCAAACCTGATTCTAATCTTATCAAGTATCCATTTGTTAGTGGGTTTTTTGGGTCCAGGAAACATACAATGTCCTTCTGTAATACATCTTCTCAAATACTTGTAATTCTCTCCCTAACTACTTCTTAAGCTTTCAGCATTCTCAGCTTGATGGCTAGAAATGGTATTTAGAGGTTTGCTTTTAGGAATTGGCTTATAAGTAAAGTAGATATGCATTAGCACAATGGTCCAGGGGAATGGCAAGTGTTACTTGATTTCTAAAAGCTTGTTTGTGACAAAGTTCCCTTCAAGGTCCACTGTGTCTGACAGGCAAGCAGACACACAGGCTGGGAAATTGAAGACATGTACCACACATTCCATAACATGAGATAAGGGGCTTCACCATGTTGGCCAGATCACAGTGCCCAATTGCGGAGCCCTTGGGATTTCCAATTTTGGAGAACAGACCAAGTTTGGAGGCCTCGTGAAAGCCCAAAGTAGCATGATTACATGCAATGGGTTTGTGAAACAAGGGACTATGTGGACAGTATTCCAATCACAGGGAAAACAATCAAATGATGCCCAGAGAGGAGGAGTCATCAGAGGGAGAGAAACTATACAAAAAGAGGGATTAAAGAGCAGCAAAGGGTCCCCCTGAGAGGGGAATCTGAGGCTACCATGGGCAGAGGGAATACCACCCACTCATCTCACCCACCCCACAGAGGGAGGAGGGACCCTCAGCCTTTGACCTTCAGGCTGCTGACATCTGACATTCAAGAGAGAAATTTAGGGTGAAGCTTGTGTACAGGCTAGATGTAACTGTAACTTGACTCTGTGACAGCTCTAGTACTGGTAGCTATAGAATTTCCTGTATTATTTTTATCTGCTATCATGGTGTATCAATAAAATTTGTCTGTAATCAAATGGAGAGGTTATGGTTAGTCTGAGGGTTTGGGTTTATACTGAACAAGGTATCTGGGTCATAAATCCAGTGCCAACACAGCTGTATGTTGCTGTCAGCCATTTTAATGCTTTTATAATCTTATATTTGTTTGATCAGTAATGGCCTACCTATCCATATTTTATTCAAATGATTTACCATTGCAGAAACTTTGTCTAGCCTGCATCTTACATAGTTTATGTATGTGTTGTCTTCTGGTAAGATTGCACCTAGGTATGTTAAACCTGAGACCTGTTCAAATGGCTCATTTTTATGCAAACTCAGATTCTTTCTCCAGTTGTGGTCATCACTTTGGTCTTTGTATTATTGATTATGTTTCTCTCCTTCCACAGTTAATCTTTGTTCTACGCCTTTCAGCTGTTGTAGAGTAGAGGAAGTGAAAACAATATTATCTGCCTACCTTAGATTATTAAGCCTTCTGCCTCCAATTCTCACAGCCCTTCAACTTTTGCTAATGCTCTCTGAATTATTATTTTTGCACAGATGTTAGAATGATAGAGACAGAATGCAGCCATGATATTTGACATCCAGGACTTTTACTTTTTTTCTCTCTGCCCAGAGTTACTTTGGCAGATGCTAGTATTTCACCTTTATGTTGTTCCCACATCTCTTCAGGGGCAGCTTCACCTCTTAAACTTCTCAGAGCTTTGTATCTATTCTTGCCTGTCACTGCACAGTTAGTACTGTTCTTTTCTAAGTCATACCTAAGGATTTCTGTTTGTTTTGACAATCATTTAAGTCTGATTCTACGATAAACTGAGAGGAAGTTGTGGTCAGTACAACAACTGCACCTGGACAACTCCTGAAATATGGAGGCTCAACACTTGTGCCTTTGGCTGATTCCTTACCTTACCATATAGAGAAATCTGTGTGTATCATCATCTCCTGTGCTGCTTAAACATTGTATTAGCAACAGAAAATTCATTTTTCTGACTAAATTCAATCAGTGATTTACCAGCAATATTTATGTTAACAAGAACTCACTGTACAAAGCTTCTGTTACTCAATGCTGCTCTCCAACTGAAGTCACCGGTTACAAGAAGCCTATTGCTCCTTGGCACTAAGGCAGCCATCTCATCAAATAGTGCACATTGCCCGTCACTGCTGCTGACCATCATGTTTTCTTGGAGGAGGGATTAAAAATGGGGGCCTTGTTTGGACCTAGTCTCCACCTTCACTTTCGCTGATAGTGCTGGCACTGCTGGACAGCTGTATTATTAATGCCCAGTGAGGTGCCATTCATGCTACCAAGACAAATTAGAAAGCAAAATGAGTAAAAAAGTTTTAGTAAACTTAAAAGAATTGCCAAAAATCAATCTTCCTCATACTGTTTGTACAGAAATGGTTGCAAAGACTTTAACCACCGAGTAAGTCATCACCAATTATTAGCCTAAAGCAGGCATACTGCCAGTGGAGGATCAGCAACAAGCTAACAAATCATTGCCAGAATAACTACATGAGGACCCAGCTATATTACAAAAGTGGATGGAGTCTTGTGGGAAAACTGAGGTTCCTTCTGAAGAATACTCAAAGGTTACATTTATGTGGATGATACTGTTCTGATAGCTCCCAAAGTGTCTAATCAATAATCATTCCACCACTGATTAAATTAAAGATGCAAAAACACAATGGGTTTAGAGAAGGAGGAGAAGGAAGAGGAAGAAAAGCAGATGATTCATATACATATTCACTTTCTGCTCTTTCCTTCATGGCAACACAAAACTGTCCCTGTCAGCAACTAGAGTGCCAAATATACTCCAACATTACTTAGAAAGATATGCATGAAGATGATAGCCAAATATTGAATCAATCATGCAATATTGTATGATATTGCATTCTGTATTAAAATAATGTAATAAATAAATGTAGTCAATTTATGTTTTTAACTTGGTTACACATTATGTTTGTGCATGTACAATCACCTTTACAGCATTTGCTGGCTATCCCATGCTACAGGAATTGATCCTTTATGAAGCGCTCTTTCAAAACTAACAAACTTCAGTGTAACAAAATGTTCACTATAATTCCTAGAAACTCCCTCAAAGAAAACTGAAAAGGAGAACAAAAGTATAAAACAGTAAATCGTTCTGAATTCCATTCAATTCCATCTTCACAGGTTAATCTAAATTTCATTGATTGAACCAATAAGCAAGTGAACAGCTATTCATTTTTGATTCTGTAAATGCAGCTACATGTCTGAAGTCACCCAGATCAGTTGGAGCAGACAAACTTTAGCTTGGGCCAAAGCTAGCCTTCCCACACTGTGAAAGGGGGTTTGTAGGGGAGGTGCAAAGCATCCTGGGATGCTGTGGGACTATGAATTAACTTGAATCTGGAGGAGATTAAGGACAGACATTCAATAAACCAATGTAACCTAAATCAGTTAAGTCTGACCCTACATCCACCCGGGTTTATCTTACACTGGTTGTGGCCATTTTGCAGGTGGTTTATATGCATTGGACTTCTGTTGTGTTACAGATTTGAACTGGTTTCCAATCATTTACACTGATGTACATAAAATTTCTGTCCCTAGGCCAAATGACAAAATCAAAAGGTGGCTTAAGAACACCGTTACTTTTCTCTAATCCTTTGACACAGACCTTTTTATCTGGTACCCTTACAGCAGTCCAAGAGACCAAAAAGACTGCAGTCATCCTTCCCTGCTCACTTCATCTTCCATGCTAGGGCCAGTTCTAAGCCATCAGGATATTTTCCCATTCTGAGGGACTCTGCAGCTAACCAGTTCAACTGGCATCCTGCTTTCCACTGCTGAAAAAAGACAAAGATGGCTGTAAAGGTGCCAGGATCTAGCTCAAATGTACTTAGTTTTATGAGAAAATACTGTGAATAGTCCTGTGATCTCTGGAGGAAGGTAAGAAATCCATCAGGAGTGTTTTGCCCTTTTTAGATAAATCTATATATGAAATGTGTTCTCTTCACATTAAGTTCCTCTGATTTTTTTTTTTAAACCTGATAAAGTTTTTACAACCTTTCCAAATCACTGAAAAATTGTTCATGGGTAATAGGTGTTATAGTTTCTATAAAACTGTTTTGGGAAATTTTATAATAAGATTAGAATTGAAATATGTTACAGCTGTGTATTAGCCTTAGTATTAATAGGCAAGCGAAACATATTTACTTGTTTCTGAAATTCCATTTCATTCATTTCATCCAATGTATAGCATCTATCTCTGCAAACAAGCCAGCTGTTCTGAATTTCTAGTTGTATTGGTGAATTAGTACAACATTTCTGCTGAGACATGTTTAAGATGCGGTTAGCGGAAATAGCTCTTTTGGAAAATTCATAGGTAGCATATGGAAATTATATTTATATTGTAATAAAATACATATTTCTTAATGCAATACAGATACTGTATTATGAAACATATGCTATATATTGGATTGCTGAAACCCTGTTTCTAGTTAAGTATGCAAATCCATTGAATATAAAAGGCCTTGTAGGTATACTTATATATCACTAGGATTTGGCTCTCAAGACACTGACTACAGGAATGAATACAAACGGGAAGGTTTTACTGTTTGTGCTGCACCCAGCATAACTGGGACCCAACCTAAATGAGCCTTTGTTGTTGTTGATCTTATTGTTGTTGTTGTTGTTTATAATAATAACATCAATAATAATAGTATTTGAGGGTGCTTCAGAAAGTAACAGCAATTTTGAAATAAAACCATTTTGCTTCCTGTGATCATTTGGTGGATCACATCACTTCTCTGCATAGTCACAAACAATGGGTGTATTTGACAATGCCACCATACATGTTCACAGCTGATATGTAGTTTCCCATCCATTGCACACAACATGTTTTTATTTTGAAATTGCCATTTCTTTCTGAAAGACCCTTACATTTATAATACAAATATAATGAAGATAATTATATGGAAGCCAATAGAACCTTAGGTAGTAAAGAAAGGACCATAAATGAAATGAATAAAGTCAGCAAGAATCTTGTTGTTTATTAGTCGATTCCTTAACAGACAGAAGGGAAATGGGTACTTACCTCAATTTACTGGAAAACCAATAAGACTAATAGGAGAGTCTGTGGGTAGTTTGCAGCCTGATGACCTGGGATAGATTTAGAGGCTGAATGTTGAGTTAACAGAGGATGTTTTAAAAAATGTGAAAAACAGAATTAATTTTAGCCCATAAAGGATAGCAGTAAAATAAAATCTGGTGACAAAATGTTGATGGAGAGGGCAGTACAACTTCCAGAGAAAGCTGACTGACTGAGAGGCTAGTTACTAAGCATGTAAAATAAACCTAAGGGGTTTCTTGTTTTGTTTTATTTTATTTTTTTGGTCTCTTTTCCTTAAGGGAACTGTTCCTAGCATATTCTCCAGTTGCCATAAAAATTGCTAATACATTCCTGTTGGTTTGATAAGTCAGGAGTGTGTAAAACATTGGCCTCTCACAGAAGTAGCAAGATGGCATGAGACATTCTGAGGGTCGATGCAAGCAATACAACTACTAAATGGAGGTGGAGTTTTGGGACGTATATAGTTGGCATGACTAAGACTCAAAGGATGTGAAGATGAAAAATAAGGCCAGGCTATACGTTGCCCATCCCAGAGTATCCTTTTAGGGGGTTAGAAAACAAGTGAAGATTTCATAGATTTCATAGACATTAGAGCTGGAAGGGACCTCGTGAGATCATCGAGTCCAGCCCCCTGCCCAAAGGGCAGGAAGTCAGCTGGGGCATAGGATCCCAGCAAGATAAGCATCCAATTTACTCTTGAAGGTGTTCAATGTAGGTGCTTGAACCACCTCCACTGGCAGACTGTTCCAGACCTTGGGGGCTCAGACAGTAAAGAAATTCTTCCTTATGTCCAGCCTGAAACGGTCTTGCAGGAGTTTGTGACCGTTCGACCTCGTCATCCCTTGGGGCGCTCTGGTGAACAAACGTTCCCCCAGATCCTGGTGGTCACCCCTGATAAACTTATAGGTGGCCATCAGATCACCCCTGAGCCTGCGCTTTTCCAGGCTAAAGAGTCCCATGGCTCTCAGCCTGTCATCGTAAGATCTGTTTTCCTGACCTCTGATCATGCACGTGGCTCTCCTCTGGACTCTCTCAAGCTTCTCCACATCCTTTTTGAATTGTAGAGCCCAAAACTGGATGCAGTGCTCCAGCTGTGGCCTCACCAGGGCTGAGTACAAGGGGAGAATGACGTCCCGGGATTTCCTTGAGAAGCATCTATGGATGCAAGCCAGCGTTTTGGTCACTTTACTAGCCGCAGCATCGCATTGCAGGCTTATGTTCATCTTGTGGTCAATGATGACCCACAAGTCTCTTTCTTCTGTAGTGCTATCCAACGCACTGCCGAGCCTATAAGGATGCTGCAGGTTTTTCCTCCCAAGGTGGAGAACCTTGCATTTTTCGGTGTTAAACACCATCAGGTTCTCGTCCGCCCATTTGCTGAGCTTGTCCAGGTCAGCCTGGATCACCCGCCTATCGTGTGGTGTGGATGCTTTGCCCCAAAGTTAGGTGTCATCGGCGAACTTGGCCAGTCCACTCCTGACTCCAATGTCCACATCATTAATGAAGATGTTGAACAGGATGGGTCCCAGGACAGAGCCTTGAGGGACCCCACTGGTCACAGGGCACCACGATGAGTGACCGCCATCAATTACAACCCTCTGGGTCCGACCACAAAGCCAGTTTCCCAGCCAGCAGATCGTGGTGGAGCCAAGGCCACAACTGGGCAATTTGGCCAAGAGGTGATCATGGGATACCAGATCAAAGGCTTTTTTGAAGTCAAGATATATGACATCAATCTCTTCTCCCTTGTCCAGGTGATAGGTCACCTGGTCATAGAAGGAAATGAGATTGGTCAAACAGGATCTACCCGCAACAAACCCATGCTGGGTATCCCTTAGGATGTTAGCCTGGGCCAGTCCATCAAGGATGGCCTTCTTAATAAACTTTTCTAAGATCTTCCCCAGGATAGAAGTCAGGCTAATGGGCCTGTAGTTAGCCGGATCCACTCTCCTCCCTTTCTTGAAGATCAGCACCACATTGGCCTTCTTCCAGTCTTCAGGCACTACACCAGAGCGCCAGGAGTTTTCAAAGATCCGTGCCAGGGACTGGGCTAAGAGATTCAATTTGAGAGGTCGGAGGGAGGGGGAAAAGGGAAGGGGACAAGTGACTATTTAGAAACGTGTATATATAGCTGATACACCAAGCTGAGAATCTATCTCCCACTGATCCTTAAGCACCAGCCGAAAATTATCATCAAAGGATTTTGCAAAGCAAAATATTTATTAAATGTATAAGTTAACTTTCCTGGACCAGTTTTTTGGAGGCTGCCTTTAACCTCAGAGGTTGCCTCAGTCTGCCTTGGAAACAGACTTCAGCTTTGAAGTTTAACAGTATGAAGGGTAAAGTCACACACTGAGGGACTTTAAATATGGCTATAAGAAATATGGCTATGGGAGGGAGGTTCCACTGTGGAAACATACAGAATGGAAGCAGCTGAGGAAGAACAGGACCTGGCCTGGATGTATTAGTCAATCATAGGAGGCCTGTGAGCTGTCACTGTAATACAGGTGTGATAAAGGCTAACACAATCCTAAGTTGTTTTAGATGGGGTATGTACAGTAGAACCAAGGAGTTACTACTACAACTGTACTACTAGAGTTCCAGTCACCAGTGTTCAAAGAAGAGAAATATAAACTGGAGTGGATGCAAAGGAAAACCACAAAGTGTTAAAGGAACAGAGACATTTACCATGAAAGTACTCAAGTTATTGTAACAGTATGGAAACTGAGAGCAGATATGATTACCCTTCACAAGTATATTCGTGGGGAGAATATTGTGGTGGGAGAAGGACATTTTAGGCTGAAAAAAAACCATGATGGCACAAGATGAACTGACTACATCTGTATTAGAGAGAAATTTGGAATTGGAATAAGATTCCTAAATATCTGAGGAGTAACATTTTGGAACACAAGGACCTGGTGACAACCCAAAAGGACACCACCAGTCCTAGTTTCATAATTACATGAAATGAAACACCTACATTTCCTAGTTAGACTTAGCAAAAACATTTGGCCAAAAATGTTATTTGCCAAAATTGCAGATGTGTGTTGACCAAAACTATTTTGGATATTAGGTATTCTTGGCAACTGGCATAAAGTAAATCAGACTCAAGACTGTTCCAGTTTACATTCAGACCAGCAAAGTAGTGGATTAGCTCCATGACTGAGGGAGACAAAGGGAATCAAGCACAGTCCATATGCAGTCTATAACCTGATCCCATATGTCCTGATGTGTTACCTCCCCATCCAAGGTATCTAGTTTTAACTCAGATTTCATAAGTTCCCCAGTAACTGATATCTACAAACTTTAGTAAGTTTGGTAATTATCCTATAAAATTACCTGCAGACTGACATGCAGTCAGTTTCACCACCTGGAAGCAACTATTGAAAGAGTGAGTCCCTGCAAAGATCAAAACAGCTCTTTTTTCTTAATTAACTTTTCACAATTCTTGGAGGGGCTTAGAGGAAGGCAGGCTCAGAAGTCAATTATTTTTCTGTTTAAATCTATTCATAAAGATTTAAACAGAACAAAATAATACTGTGAAAATACATTACCACAGGACTCATTCCTCAGATGTACAAATCTTACACTGGACATGGCTACGAAAAGATTGAAGAAAGGAAGTGCCAGATGAAATATTTGCTCAACAAATCCTGAACTAAATATGGATCTTCCAATTATTCTGAGGCTTTCTGCCTTTCTCCCTCTCTGCATTTTCTCTACATAGTCTAAACTGTGAGAAAATTATGTAGCATAGAGCTGACTCTACCTTTGCAGCACAAAACGTCTACATTTGTAACCAAAATCTGACCAGTAGTGTCAAATATTTAAATGACTTCAGATGGTTAAAAAGTGGTGTTGTCTTGACTCCGCTAATATTGCCACCCTCAGCTCTCTGTGCCTGCTTATCTCACAACCATCTTTACTCTTTTTTCACGCCACCCGTTAAGTGTTAAATGTCCCATGATCTGTTCTGATATTTGTATATTTTAATATACCTAGAACAGAATTCACTTCATAATCACTTGACTTCTGTGTGAGCAAATGCCAGTGAGGTTCTCGTTCATATGCATTTTGGCACACTTTAAGAAAGTGCAGTCTTCTGTTGCTGTAAGTGCTAAGCATACATGTTGAATGGTTTATTAAAATATTTATCTTAGAAGAGCTCTGCAGTGTGATTTTTATCTTCACCAATGATTCTGTGCCCAGAGAACTATGGTTCTAGCAATCCTTTATCCACAGTACTGCATCAGGGTTTATTTGAGTCTCTGAGATTTTGTAAGCCTAGGTGATGCTGCTTGAAAGGTTTTGTGGATCTTGACATTTCTTTCATAGAAAACTAATCCAAGGCTAGATCATATTTTATCTGTTAGGTTCTAAGTGGACTTAGGGATTTAAGGATGATCCTTTTTGATTCTGCTTGCATCCTGAAAAGGCCTTAATTGAAAAGGTCAGTGACTCTTCTTTTATTTTTCGGTGACATAGGGCATAGGCTAAGTAGACATTCAGAAAACCTGAGGTGGAAGTGGTCTAAGTTTTGCACTTTAAGCACCCTAGATTAGATCATGAGTAAACAGAACAGATGTGGCTCAGAGGCTGTCTGCACTGACAGAGGCCAGTAGGTTGGGGGTGCTCTTGCATGCCTCCCAGTGTGCCCCGCAGGTTCCCCAGGCTGCTGGAGACTCCCAAGCACACTCAACAGCTGAATCACTCCTAATTGGCTGTCAGGCACAGGAAAGCAAGCCCCCATCCCCCTGCCATGTCAACATGGACCCTCTTCTGCACCCAGGCCTATTCTTCCAGGAAAGCCCCAGAGCAAGCACCTGCTTTCATGACTTCCATGTGTCTCCAGGCCCTTATGGCCCAGGCACTGGGCCCCACTATGGCATCCCTTCACCTGTGCCAAAGCAGAGAGACCCAGGAGCTGTCATGTGTCCTGCTGGTTGCCCTGTGCGACTCTCATCAGAAGTTGCAGGACATCATGCTCACCCACCTGAACCAGATGCAGGTCACCATGGAACATACCTTCATGTCCATAAGCCAGCAGCTGGCTGCCCTGCACAGGGCCACCCACCACAAACTGCACCCACTAGGGATACTAGACTGGACCACTGACTTTCACATGGCCAGTGAGGATGAGGCCACCCAGGACACCATGGTCACCATGGTTCTGTAACATCACTTCCAAACCATTGAGCACCAGTACTGGGCCTGCATCACCACCAGCAACTGGTGGAACCAGAACCTCCTGGACACCTGAGATGATGAACAATGGGTCAAGATCTTCCACGTGTGCCAAACCACTTTCATGGACATTGTCACCAAGGAGGCCCCCAACATTGTGCACCAGGACATCAGCATGCAGCCATCCCTCACTCCAGAGAAGCAGTGACCATCACTGTCATGAAGCTGCCACCCCCAGCAATTACTGCTACATTGCCAACCAGCTCAGTCTGGGAAAAACCACAGCCAGAGACGCCATCTAGGAGATGTTCCTGGTCATGCAGAACATCCTGGCCAACCTCTTCATCCACATCATCAACCTGTAACATCACCAGCTTCCACCATATGAGCTTCCCTAGCAGTGTGGGATGGCAGCCACATCACCATCTTCTGCCCAGCCCAGGCCACCCAGGCTTTCATCAACTTCAAGGTCTACTTGTACATCATCCTACAAGGCATTGTCAACCACCAGGGACACTTCTCCCACATCTTCACTGTCTGGGCAGGTAGCACCTATGATGTCTGCATCTTCCACAACTCTCCCCTCCTTGAACTCATGAAGAGTGGGAGGTACTCTTTAGTCATTGGTGATGCCATCATCCCTTCCTCATTGTTCAGGATCTGGATAACCTCCTCGTGCCCTGTCTGATGAAGCCCTATGTGGGGCAGCTGGAGTGCCAGAAGGAGTGTAGGTACATGATCATGGAGTGTACCTTCAGCCACCACAAGGCATGCTGGAGGGTTCTTAGCATCTTCTTAATTTGTCCTGCACAACATCTATAAGACTAGCAGGGAGGTCTTCCATGAAGCCTGGCTCGAGGAGGCATGGCGCATGGACACAGAATGGCAGCCTAAGCATATGCAGTGTAGGGATCATGAAGAGGATGAGCCCCCACACTGATTTTTGGGATTCTGGCCCCACATAGAAGTAGGAAGTCCAGATCTGAGAAGCCCTGGCTGACTACATCCTCACCCTCGAGGACTGAGAGCCCTCCCCAAATGACTAGGGATGGAGGGCTTTGAGTTCCTGTGCCCTGATACCAGGGCATGGGTCTGCTACCCTGGATTCTTCTGGCCCTGTGTTCAGGACAGTGCTTCCCACAACCCAGGCTGCCTGGGCACCATTCACCTTTCCCACCCTCCCTAATGCCACCCAGAGCTACACACTGGGGTGTGGGGGAATGTGGCATGAGGAAGATGCCTCAGTTTAATAAGATGTTGCAGCTGCCAAACTTTCCATGTGTTTAATAAAGAAAACCTGTTGGAAAATGCCTGCGTCTCAGCTTGGTCCCTCTTTCCAATTAGGACAAACCAGCAAACCTTGGGAAGGGGTAGTTTGTATGGGGAGGGAAGCAGAGAAGGAGGAGGTTGGGGTCAGAGGGAATGCAGCAGTGGCTGAACTCACGAAACACAAAACCATGGAGGACAGGCACTGAGTAAGGGGTCTTTTCACTGGCACACTGCTCACTGAATTCGGGAGTGATGACCAGGGACTTCTCCATATAGGAGCTGTACAGGTGTGTAATCCTGGACCCACTGACCACTGGAGAGGGCTTTAGGTGTGGGAGGAGGCTGCTGGGCCAGGAAGGAGGAGACAGTGGTTTGGGAGGCTTTACTACAGCAGGCACCATGGACTCCTGGCTCTCCCTCATGGCACTCCCAGTCCCTCAGCCCCTGTCCCTGGGGACCTTTGAGAACTCTGGCTATGCCTGGGGCCCATTTTATGCATCAGGACTGAGCCCAGGGGCTGCCAATCCCTGCCAAGGCTGAACCATTCCCCCACAGAAGGACCCAGGCCAGGAGTGGGGCTGTGGGGAATGGAAGAGCTCATCCCGGGCTCCCCAGCTGGTGGGTGAGTGAGTTAGGGCCGGCAGGTTCTGGTGCCAGGTGGTGTCCTAGCAATAGCCTGGCCTAGTGGCCTGGTGGCTTGCACTTTTCCCCTGGTTCTGAGTGCTCCTGTGCCCCTTCGGGACTGGTCTAGGACTGCTTGGAGGTCCTGCACATATGGGGTGACTACCACCATCAGAAGGAAGCAGATCAGCTCTGGGAGTGCAGTATCCCTTATGGTCCAGGCACTGGGCCCCAAGCAACCGGATCCCACTCTCCTCATCCACTGCTGTCTGCTAAAGCAGGCTCCTCCTGGTGCCACTCTACCTCTCCTGGTTCCCCCTCACACTGCAGCTTCTCCCAGTCAGGGGATGGTGGGGAGCATTCCACCCCAGCTGACATCCAGAGGTCCCTCCAGTAGGACCCCTGTTCCTGCCACCCCGGGAAGGGTCCCTGGAGTGGGGCACAGCATGTTGTAGGGAAGGGGAGGAGCTAGTTGGCAGCATCTCCCACCACTCCTGACTAGGAGGGCTATCAGCTCTCTGCAGGAGGCAGCACTGGTGCCAATCATGGGGTCTCATAGGTGAATGCCAAATGGTCTAGGACCCTCTCCATAAACTCTCTCTCTTGGCACTGTGGCTCTCTGAGCTCCTCAGTGTGAGGGTCGCCTCTTCCAAACAGCAGAAAGCCATCTCAACCCCTCATTCCTGCACATTGGCAACCCATTCCTGTGCCTCAGAAGCCATGATATAGGCATTTCCCAGCCTGGCCATGTCTTCCCTGTGCATCTCAAGTCTCTCCTCATGCTGGTCCCATAGCTCCTGGCACTAAGAGTCACCCAGATCCCAGAGGTGGCAACCAAGACCTGCAGCATCTTTTCCTTGTTTCTTCAATGCCTCCTCCAGACATTTCTTATGCACTCTGCAGCTGTTCGAGCCCTGGCCTTGGGCTGCCATCACTTCTCCTATGCATTGTCCCCCCTCACATAGGTGGGGACTCTGGAGTTAGAAAAGAGAGGCACAGAGCCTTTGTGTGAGGCTGTAACTTTTACTGATAAAAATGAAATATAAAGGGAATTGTATCAGACCTTCTCATCACTTGCCTAGACACTCACGTGGAGACACTAAGGGAACTATGGTGAGTCCCCTGTCTGGATCCTTCCCCCACACAGGGTTGGGAGCCATGCCACTGGTCACCACCCAGCACAGTGGAGACCATGGTTCCCAGCCTTTTGCGGGGGGAGAGGGGGGAGAGGACAGACCAAGTCAGAGATGGGTTGATGGGGAGGGAGGAGATGGGTCCATCTACAAGCACTTCAGTGGGCACCTGTCCTGATCACTGAGAGGGTCCAGGTCTCAGACCATCCCCATCCTGACTGCTCCTGGAAATGCAAGTGGAGGTCTTAAACAGCCCCTTTCCACCATCCTTCCCTTTCAGGAGAGGCATTTCAGCCCTGTCTTCCTGTGGAAGTAACACCTAGGCTCCTGACATTGCCCTGGTAAAACCAGACTAGGACAGTGGAGTGCTTACACCACCCCTCTCTCCCCTTCCCTTCCCTTTCCTTCCAGGAGAAACAGTGTGGCCCTGCATCCCTGCCTCACATCTTTGTTCCTGACATTCCCCTGGTGAGATTCAGCTGGTTTCAGATAGGTGAGCTTTTTCACTACTCCTGGGGGATCCCCAGCCAACACAGCATCCTCCTGCTCAGGACATGCCCCCCCCAAAAGGTGCTCAACAAAAAAAGGGGGAGGATCTTCTTTGACAGTGCACTGGGGAAGCCTGGGTTGCCACACAAATGTGAGAGTCCACCTCAGGGCCTACCTGTGGCTCTGCTATGATGAGCTGATACCTCCAGAAGAGTCCACAATCACAACTATTGTTACACTGCTGAACCCGTGACCTGACCCCAGAGTGGTTCCCCAGATCTCAGCCACCTAAGAAGTTTCCTGCTATGCATTGCCCTCAACTTTCTAGCATCATTCTTCTACTATGAATACTCCATTGCAGAGGGGGCGGCAAGAGGAGTTTTTTTGCTTTCAGGCATTGGGGTAAGTGGGGGGGGCTGGTCCAGGACCAGGACAGGTCTGCAATTGTTGAAGAGTGGGGTGGGGGTATCCTTAAGGTGTCAATACAGTGACTACCTGTTCTGTAAGACTTGGACTTGACACCCATGGATTTTACCCAGGGATTGGATCAGAGGGGAGGAGGGAAAGTGCTGGAGTGTCACTTGCCAGCTTTTCCCAGTCTGTGACTCAGGAGTCACCTGAACAGTGCGATCAGAGAAGCTGAGATAGCATTTCCTATATAGGGCTCCTGCCATCACATCAGTGACTCTTGGACTGGGAGGGAGAGAGGGAGGAATTGGGTTGTTTGGCAAGGGGGAATTTTTCTCATTCCTGTTGTACTGCAATTCTAGTGATTTTCATAGATAGCTGTATATTATCTCGTGTCCTTGACCTCACTGACCTCTCTGCCACTCTTCCCTGTGGCGCTACCAACCAGGATGGGGCACTGAGCACCTGCATTGGTACCTGGTTTTTTATACTATACCTGCAGAGTTAAATAAATTCATCTAGTTCCTTGCCATGTGTAAATGGGGGTAGGGAGGGGATGGTTCAGTGACACTGCTGTGGCCAGCTGCAGTGAGGATCCACTTCTTCTAGGAGCTGTGCATGGCCCTGAAAGATAGGGCAGGGAGGTGTGAACGAGGCAGATTTATGTTCCCATAGAATGGTAGATGGGCTTCTAAGTGCAGAAGCTAAGAGGGAAGGGAGCCTGGTGCCTTGACTCTGCTCCAGGATGGAAGCAGGGGAAAGGGTAGAGGTGGGGTGGGGAGGGGTTCCTTTCAAAGACTTAGTGGTCTGCAGCCCAGCTCCATGAGTAATCAGGGTGAGATGATTCACCCTCCCCACAGGGGCTCTGCATTTTCCCCAGATCCTGGATCCCTGTGATGGCTGCATGGATTGAAGGCAAACCATACCACCCCAGGTTGCACAGTATCCTTGCTCAGGGCCTGAGTCATTAGAAGTGGGGAAAGAGTTGGCCATGAGTCCTGCAAGTCATACTGCAGCAGCAGCCTCTGTGCTGGTAGTAGTGGGATGAGGGCTCTTCTGCATATCTGAGAGGAGATCAGCGAAATCTGGAAGGAAAGACCCATGGCAGCAGTCATAGGAATCGTATACCTGGGTCTGCATGCTCAGACATAGTCCATGGAGTTGAGGACTGGGGTGGGGATGCCTCCCACAAGGTAGAGGACATGGGCTGGACCCAGGTCCTGGGTCTCAATTTCTGTAGTGTCAGAGATTTCCCCACCCTCCTACATGTCATGCTCCCTACTTTTGGCCATGCCTAAGGGGAAGCTAAAGGTGCTCAGGTCCAGCTGCAGGTGCTCCTCAGCTCCCATATCCTGTGATCATGCAGAGAGCAGCACAAAAGGGATGGACTGGACTCCTCATGTGCTGGCTCCATTAGCTGTGCTCTTTCCAGTGACCCTTGGGTCCTGCTCCCTGGCAGCCAGTTGTTCCATCATCCTGGGGCCTCCCCACACCTCCTCTTTCAACAGGGTCCATGCCAGTGACTCCTTCTGCATCCCAATAGTGCTGTAGGTGCTCTTCATTAATTTGGTTTGGTGCAACACTGCACCCAGCCCTTGTTGTGACCCCGCTCCTACATCTATTGGGCAATGTGTTTGAAGACATCACTGTTTCAATGCCCTTTTTGGATCTGGTGCTGGGTCTCCTCCTTGCCCCAGACGGTGATGAAATCCCTCACCTCCATAGAGTCAGTTGTGTTCCCAGGTTTGGCTAGTGGAGGAGGATGGGATGGAGTCATCCATGGTCCATGAAAGTGCCCATGGGGGTCCCAGCATCCATGGGTGTGAGAGGGTCTGGCTGCAATGGGGTGAATGGAAGACTGGAAGGGTGAAAGGAAGGCTGAAAGGTCAGCAGGAAGACTGAAAGGGTGGATAGGTGGAAGGAGCAGAGGATGTGCAAAGTTGCAGGTCCTGGTGTGTGGTTATCCCTTTCACTGCAGCTAGGTGTGGCCCCATCTCCCACATGACCAGGGCTTCCCTGGTCAGACCACCCCACAGCCTCAAACTTTCCAGGGGCTTCCAAAATGCACCTTGTTCTGGCCGTGTCCCACATCCTGGCCTGGAAATTTCTAGTGACCAGTACCTGCAATATGGGGGCAGCCGTTCATACCCCACCTGCTCCTGAAGTTTCCTGGAGCATCTGCCTGCTTGCCCATGACCTGGGTACCTACTGGCAGTGGCTGATCCATGGAGGCCACAGGGTAGCCTCCGCAAAAGACCTAGTCCTAATGTTCTTCCCCCTGTCACTATGACCCACCAGAGGAGAGCTTCCACACTTGGCCGTGTTTGGGGGCACAGTCTATGCTGGGTGCCTGGGTTTGACCAATACAATGTGGCATTCAGGTGCTAGGGCTGGGCTCCTGTGGGGCTGAGCTGGTGTGTGGAACCATGGGGCTCCATGGGTGGGTGTGGTGATTTTCATGAAGTGTCATCCCACAAGGCTTAGCTGGCACTTAGCATCAGGTGTGTGTGTTCATTGTGGGGTGCTTCATGACATGGTGTGGGGGGGATGGCATGGCCCAGGGACACAGGTGCCCAGGTGCCAGAGCTCATGCAGGAACACAGATGGGGCTGAGGAAAGTTCTGTGCTGCATCAGCTCTGTGACAGACTGGAGGCAGAGCCATCTAGGTGCTCAGCCAGAGCAGCTGAGCATGTGCCAACTTCCAGCATGCCTCCATACAATGGGAGGTGGGGAGAGCAGGGGACTGCAAAGGCACCTACAATGCTGACAGGCTGTAATCTAAATTGAGTTGCTAGGGCATCTGGTACAGAAGTTTGATAGACCAGTCTAATCTAAATCACTTAAGTCTGATAGCACTCCCAACCAGGACTTAGACTGGGTTCCATCATTTTTAAACCAGTTTATTTGCACTTAAATTCTTTATGGCCATGGGTGTAGATGAGTTTCCAAGTACATACCAGTATAATGTCTGTACTTAGCCTTAGTTTTGATATTAAGATGACAGTGTACAAAAGTAGATATGTAATAGGAGTCAGTGTGATAGAAGCAGTATATTTTATTAGACCAACTAGAGCCACTTTAATTAAAGCACTCTGTGGCAGGGCACTGGTAGTGCCTGCCACTTTAAGGGTTGAGTCAAGCAGCCAGCAGGTTCTTGCTTGTGGCAGCCATTTCAAAACACTGGCTGCCTACATAAACAGAGCAGTTCACTACTGGTAGTATAGGCAGAAACATTGCCTGGCTGAACTTCTGCATGGAACATCTTGCAGGTAGAAGCAGGAGGCTCTTGGTCCTGAGCATGACCTAAAACAGCACTCTGCTGGGGATGAAATTCCTGGTGGGGCTTCCAGTGGTGCAGAAGTCCCCAGGATATGCCAGGCCAGTTACCACCCCAATGTAAGGTGAGGAAGGGGGCCATAACTCCAGCCCCCATCTTGGGATGGGTTTTGGAGGCAGCTGGGGGAGTAGTGGGGTCAGGTATGCTAATGTGTAGGCACTGAGCCCAGCAGGAATGAGAGATCCCAGAGACATTAGAGGGGTTAGTGTAGAGTTGTGAGAGTAGTGGGGGCCAGGTATGCCCATGTGTAGGTGCCTAAGCCCTGCAGAGATATGAGGTCCCAGGGACCACAGATGGGGTAGTGTGGAGAACATTGGGAGGCCCCACACAGAGTAGTGCTGAAGTGTGAGTAGGCCTGAAGGGCTGTGTGTGTGTGAGGGGGCTGAGTAGGGCTAAAGTCAGAGTAGGCCTGAAGGACTGCCCAAGGTGCATGCCAAGTAGGGTCAAATGGGAGTAAACTTTAAGGATGGTGCAAGGGCCAGCCCTGTGAGAAGTTGTGCCTAGTGAGTGGCTTGGGGAAGAAGTAGCCCAGGGTTTGGCATAAGGCCGGACCATGTAGAGTAAGGGAACTTGCAAGAACTGAAGGTCCTGAATGGTGAGGCCAGTATGGGAGTAGCAAAACCTGATGGCCCAAGAGGAGCCACTCCAGGAGCAAGGGCAGTGGAGTGTGGCCTAGTAATAGGCAGTATGTCAGGCCCCAGTGAGGGGTGGAGTGGAAGCGGCTTCCTGCGGGAGAGGAGATGCTGTGAATGTGTGTGGAGCCCACTTTGGACTCAGTTTGTTCTGGTCTCAGACCAGGAGTAATATTAATCTGGATGCCATCTGCAAGGCATGGGCTGTGGTGTAGGGCAGGTTCAGAGCTGCAGATAGTGCTCCCTGGCATCAGGGCTGTAATGGGCAGTCTCCCGCATTATACCATCAGTTTCTGGAAGCAAAAAAGCTGTGGCAGGAGAGATTGGGCAGCTTGCATCACAGAGAGCAATCTGCCAACATGAGACCCAGCCTCGAGAGATTGCCCCCTGTCACATTTTTCAAGAGCCACTTTAATTAAAGCACCCACAGCATCTTATACATTCAACATCCTGCACTTCATAATGGTGGCAGGCACACTTTAACTAAAGTTCATTCAAAAAGCTTTAGTTAAAATGTCCCACCATCATTGTGAAGCCTGGGGGCACTGAATATATGAGACTTAAAAATGATACTCCAGCAGACTCTGCTTTGATGCACTGTAATTACAGCACATTGGAACTGTGTCCCTGCACATCTACAGGCACCCTAGGTGTCTAAATCCACTGTGGTGTCTAATAGGTAGCAACCTCCAGCCCCCAGTGTACTGGAGATGCAGGTGGTTTAAAAAACATGCAGAAAGTTTTTATTCCAGACATATTTATGCTATTATTTTCTGTCTTCTTCCCCCTCCCCCCCATAAACTTAATTCCTACTACTCTTCTACTACTTATCCAATGAACAGAGGTTTTTTTCTCTCTCTCTCTCTCTCTCACACACACACACACACACACACACACACACACTACTGTATGAGTGTGTGGGGGGGGTGGTTAATCACTTCCTAAGCAGATGTTCCCATGCACGTGGCAGGCTCCCCTCACTTTTCTGGCATTTCTCCCATACAAATGAAGAGATTGGGTGGCTGTTATGAGAGTGATCTAAGGAGAAAAAGAATTCCACACCAATTATACTAAGCTTCTTTTGGGATTGCAGCTATCTCTCTCTCTTACCTGCCTCACTCCTTTTAGTCCTTCAAACTTGCTGCAGGTGATTTCTCTAGACTTCTGGTATAATACTTCCTATCTCCAATTATCCTCACATATGCAACCTTTCTTGACCCAGTGTGGTTACTTGCATTATTTTTTACTACTTTTTAGCTGTGTGAAGCACGTCTTTGACTGGTATAAATTGGTGTGGTAATGCTGGAGTAATGTTGATTTATACCATCACCAGATCTGGCGTGCTGTTTCTTTGACTTAGTGACATCTTCCTCTGAAGATTCTTTAATCAACACTCCTCTGAAGATTCTTCCTACTAACTGCAACCACTGCAGAAAATGCAGACAAGGAACACTTTCTTGATAGTATCCTCTTCTTTAATAACCCAAAACAAGTTTGCCTCTTTACTTTGCAAGGTACAAAGTATTGCAGATGGGGAAAGAAGCTACAGGACTTTACAAATGCTTCATTTTGGCAACAGTGTTGTCATGTCATTATAATTTTGAATTTGTACTTTTCATTGTCCATTCTATGATGCCAGTTATAAACTTAAGAAGAAGACAGAAACAATACAATTAAAGGAAATGCCCTGACAGAAAAGAGAGAAAAATCACTCCCATTATTTCTTATCTCAATAACTCTATTGTCTTTTAATATTGCCTATATCTTGGAATATGCTGAAATTATGATCATAACAGTTCCCCTCTCTGCACCCTCTGCCCCTGCCCCACATCCTCCTCCCTCCTGAAATACTGTTGACTTCTTCATTTTTAAGCTTTTAAATAATTGGTTCTCAACATTTTTAGACTTAAGACACCACTCATTACAATCAAGGCACCCCTTGGAAACTGCCAGCCCTTAGCTTTCTCTCATTTTTTCATTATAGAAAAATAATAGAGCAATTCTTCTTTTGCAAAGAACTCAGAAAGACCACAACAGGTCAGAATGTTTTTGATACTATGGATTCCTATTCCTATCTATGAGTTTAGCTTGTGAATGTGTGTAAGTGCTTGTACCATGCAGCACCCTTGACAGGATCTCACAACACCCCAAGGTGAAGAGAGAAGCGCAGCTCCCCACTGTAACTGAGAATGGTTTGCAGGAAGCGTTTTGAGTTACAATGATCCCCTGAACCAAACAGAAGTTCACTGTTAGCTCCGGGGGGGCGGGGGGGGGGGGGTATGAAGAAGCCTGCAACCAGTTTTCCCAAGCAACAGCACCTCCCCTGTCCCTGTTTCAGAATGGGAGGGGAAAAGGGGAACAGAGAGAGCTCATTCTAGGTGTTCCTCAGCCAGTGCTGGAGGGTGGAGCAGGTATATTGGATCCCCCCCATCTCAGGAGCAGGACTTCAATACACCTGCCCCACCTTCCAGCGGGGGCTGAAAAAGTCCCAGACCAAACTCTCTCTGCTCCCTTTCCCTCCTGCCATTCTGAAAACAGCTCTAGGCTACCAGGCAGCGCAGACAGAAGTTACAGAAGACACTCTGTTTTGAAACGTCTTCATCTGATCCCTTATGCAGTTCAGATTTTCACCCAATCAGCCATTTTTGAAGCTGTCTGCAGCCACACGTTTGTGTTTGGTCACAGCTATAAACCACTTTCTGTGGCCAGTTCAGGCAAAAATTGTCATTTTTGTCTGTTCCCCAGAGTGATGCAGCAGCCTGGAAGAGAATCACTGTTTCAAATAATTTAACTATAACAGTTGCTTATTTTTCCTTAATATAATAACATCAGGACCACAGTAATTAAAATGTTCCATTTCTTGAGGATAAATCCATATTAATGGTTGTCTACACTAATAAAATATATACCTTGATAAAGTGTGGCCATTTTGTATAGATAGTGTTTCTGGTATGTATCCAACTTCATGGTGAATTAATAAATATTTTTAGTGTCCCATGGTCTGGTATGTTAGAAAAAAATACAGAGAGACAAAAACACCACAAACATCTGTTCCCAACTAGTTATTTAGATGTTATTCTCTTTCCTATTAACAAGTTGTATACAGCATTTTTAGTAAAGTTGCAGTCAGTTGTATCAAGAATGTATGTTTACCATTAATTAACTTAATCATAGTAACTGTAGTATTTTCTACTCTAAGTAAAATAATACCAAAAATCATCAGTTGCACATCCAAAATACAGACTTTAAGGGATTATCCTTTCTGCCACTGTGCAGAGATGGAATCAACTATTACATACACTGCTCACAACTTAGTGAAACAGTCTGAATTTTCTTGTTTCGAGATGACAGCATTGATGTATGTCATTTCTTTTGTATAATTTACTATGCTTTTGACAATTTGGGTTTGTGTGAAATTGTATTGTATTGTATACCCCTTTATGTAACATATAAATAACTGCCAGTGGTGTAGAAAACAAAAGGCCAGATCCAGACAGTTTCATAAGCAACTTTATTTCGGGTCTGATTGTTCCTAAAAATTAGGCATATGGGCCTTGGAAGGTCATCCAAAGAAAAAGGGTTAGACCCCCAGGATCCTTATAGAGTAAATTAGAAGAGTTAAATATCTCCAAAGAATGATTCACAGCATGATGATAATAAGGGATATATCTAAAGCCAGATAAAAGGAAGCACAAAGTATAGGAGGCTGCACTGCTGCTGGTGGTGGTGATGGTTGTCGTCGTCGGTGAGGGGGAGAGGGCAGGGAGGAGAGAAGAGAGGAGAGGGGGAAGGAGGCTGAAGCCAGCTGCAGGCAAGAACAGAGTGCTTACAAACCTGCTTCAAAGGATTGAGTACAGCTGATAAAGATAATTGGATGGCCCTGCCTGAGTTAAAAGGCCCCCAGAGCACTAAGATAAGAAACAAAGGGGGCAGAGAGGGAGAGAGTAGGTGGGTTGGTTCCTAGAAAGCCCTGAGTACTGTGCCAGAGTTGCCTGGGGTCTACAGAAGAACCAAGAGTGAAGCTGAGTGAGACAATGAGTTGCTGGAGGGGGCAAGAAAGCAAAGAAAGAGGAGGAGCTAGGGGCTGCTAAACCAAGCCTGGGTCCTCCCTTCAGGTCTGGGAAAAGACCCTCTGCTATCTATGTGTTTGCTAAACTGTTTGTTTATGTTGATTCCTGCTGGAAGAGAGTTTTCTCTGGGGAAAGAGAGAGCGATCCCCAACCCGCTACTACAAGTAATAGGGGATTTCTGGACTTCTGTCCCACCTTAGACCTGAGGCACCTAACACAGGAATGCAGATTGCATGCCTCTGTCTCTTCCACTGAAGGGAAGTGCCTAACTAGTAGAGGTGGAGCCTATTAGACACAATGGGTCAACTAGTTAAAGCATTTACCAGGATGTGAGCACCCTAGTTTCTAGGTCTCCCTAGGGAATTCAAATTTGTACATCCTTCTTTCCATTTTTATCTTCAGTTAGCTAGAGAATAATAGACAAAGGAAAAAAAATCTATGACCATGGAGTTCTTCTCCTGTCAATTCAGAGTTGTTTTTTATAATACATTAAAGAGTGTAAACAGGGCAGGGATAGTCTGTGGCCTGTCTGTGGTGACACACGGCCTGCTGGGTTCCTGAACAGAACCACAGTCTCATTCAAGCTCCTGGTGTGTGCACTCCAGGCTTTTATAGCCTGCAGCTAGGGGCTTCCAGACAGCAGCCCAGCCCTGGGTCTGGGGTTAAGCTGCCCCCCTATGGGGTGGCATACCCAGCACTGAAGTTAGTTCTAGGTCATGTCTACACATGTGTTACTGGTATTAACTAATCACAACTAAATTTAGTACCTTCATTTGCAGGTATGAAATTTAGGCATGATTAGCCGAAGTTAATGCACCTTAAGGGTGCACAGGTGTAGATGTGTGCCCGCAATGCACATTAAATTAGCCTAATGCACCTTAATGCATCTCATGTAGACACAGCCTATGAGTGCTAATATTGAGATTTGGCAATACAGCTCAAAGGCAAATGGAACACAGGTTGTATTTCACTCCTAAAAGCAGAAGTGGATATCTCTTTATCCTCTCCCCGACCCTCCTTTCATTCCTTAGTGGCTGATTCACTGGGAGGTTTTTCTCCTGTTTCAACTTAACCATTTGTTTTTGGAATATAATATATTCTTCTTACAAAGTTCATGCATGTCTCTAATAAGAGATATGTGATATATATGTTAATTTAATTCTGTTTTCCACACAGTTCACTGGGGCTTCTCTTTCCCTAAACTTTTATTTTTCTTCTTAAAAATTAGGAAACCTGTAATTGCTAAGAAAAGAGAAAACAATGGGAGTAATCTGTCTAATCTTTGAGGCTCTGGGCATATGTTGCAATTATCCCTCTTTTTAAAGAAAGAATCATAAATATCCCCTTTGACCAAATGAAGCAAATCTTTGTGGGTTTTTTGTATCTTAGGTTATGTATTAAAACCTCAGTACAAAGATATTTGTAGAAGACCAGGTTTAACACTGAGAACAGAATCCCTTTTATCCTTCATGTCAACAAATGACACAGGCCTAGGGTAAGATGTTTTTCCTCTATAAAAATCTTTTGTTCAAGCAGGTTCAGAGGTTTCTAACAAACTGTAGGTCATACACTACAAAAAGTCATGTCTAATTTAGAAAAGAGACTACTGGACAAATTGCAAAAATAAATAAAGCAAGATCCTGGAAGAATCGAGCCTTCTTTTGAAGAAATCAATGATTGATTGGATCAGGAACATTAATATCTCCCATCTCAGTGAATAAGCACTTATTACTTTAATGTACACAGTGGTTACAAGAATGGAACAGTCTGGTTACCAAAACAGTGCTAACATTGATCGTACTATATGCCAGTTTGCTAGCTATGACCTATTTCATTTGAAACTATTGTCTATGTTTTTGCCCATCACTGAATGTAAGGAAAATATATGATGAATTGCTGATTTATTTTGAAGCTCTGTCTGAATCAAATTGATCTATCCTTGTGATAAATCAATTGGCGCCTGACAAAAACCCATCATAGTTTATACTTTAAGGGTTGCAGGCTTTTCTATTTTGTTTTCCAATTTCATAATGTACTACTGCTTACTTAGCAGTGGGAACTTTTCCTTAAATTCATCTTATAGCTATTTTTGTCAATTGGAAAATGTAAAACCTGCATCCAGTTCTGGGCACCGCACTTCAAGAGGGATGTGGACAACATGGAGAGGTTCCAGAGGAGGGCCACTGGCATGATCAGGGGGCAGCAGGGTAAGCCTTATGAGGAGAGGCTACAGGACCTGAACCTGTTCAGCCTCCACAAGAGAAGGCTGAGGGGGGATCTAGTGGCCTGTTATAACCTAGTCCGAGGGGACCAGCAGGCACTGGGGAAGTCCCTGTTCCCCTGAACACTGCCAGAAGTGACCAGGAATAACAGTCACAAGCTGGCAGAGGGTAGATTTAGACTAGGTATCAGGAGGTGCTACTTCACTGTCAGGGTGGCTAGGATCTGGAACCAACTTCCAAGAGAAGTGGTGCTGGCTCCTACCCTGGGGGTCTTTAAGAGGAGGCTAGATGTACACCTTGCTGGGGTCATTTAACCCCAGTCATCTTTCCTGCCATGGCAAGGGGTTGGACTAGATGATCTACTCAGGTTCCTTCTGACCCTAGAAACTATGAAACCTGGGTTTTTGTCTTTTTTGCCCCCGTCCTACTAAATGATTATTTATTATATCTTATCTTGAAGTCATTGGATAAAATACATAAACATGCACTGGAAAAGAAACAGTAACCAAGTTCCCTGTGCTCTCCAGCAAGTAACCTAATACTGGGCCAAAGGAAGTCATCCTTGTTCTTGAACTCTCTCTCTAGCCCAATGAATTCTTAATTATTCTGTGCAAAGCAAAACAGCTTCAACAAGCAAACTCTAAATAACCTAGACAGTTCGCAAGGCAATGTCTTGGGAGGTAGGTGGTTGGGTTTTAACTCACCTCCAGCAGAGAAGGGAATTGAACCCAAATCTCCCATCTCCTGGCTGAGCACTATAACCATGGAGCTTTGGATACATATGAGGGACCAGATCTGCCTGTACTGAGCTACTCCCACTGGGAGCAGTTTTGCTCCCAACAGGAAACACATGTAAACAGGGAAGGCTCACTGTATAGTAACCTTTATTGCATTAATAGCACATGTAGACAAACCCAGTCAGGCTCCTGGCTGTTTCTCTTTAGAAAAACTCTTGCCCCATCCACTTTATGAACAGTTGTTAAATATATAGATTTTCTTAATTATGAATTTGCTGTTGTTGAAAGTGCTTCCTGGTCTTCTTGATGGGAATATTTACTATTATATTTGCTGGAGAAGAAAAATGTAGGCCTACATGCCAGTCTTATTTTTCAGTATTTATTTCTGCAAACTTCAGATAAAACTGTGAAATCTGAAGGCTGGAAGCACCATAATAAGTTTAGTTCATCCTTCCGCTCTAAGAGAGGATTAAATATAGCTAGATATTCTAACCTAGTCTGGAAAACCTCCAAAAATGGGGATTCCACAACTTCCTTAGGTAGGGTGTTACACTACCTAATTATCCTTATTGTTGAAGGCTTTTCCTAATATCTAATAGGGCTGTGCGAAGCTTCAGTAGCCTATTCAATTCGGAAAAGATTCAGCCTGATGAGGCAGCCGAATCTCTGAATCTGAATCGAATCAGGAGACCTATTAAAAGCTCTGAAGTGATTCAGAAGCCTCCAAATCTATTCAGAGAGATTTGGTGCCAATTCAGACATTCGGCCATAGACTAAACAGGCAGTAGTCCTCAAGGATGCTGGGCACTGCTGCCTCCAGCTGGTAAGTTTGTTGTAGTGGGCAGAGGGGGAAGGGAAGGGGCAAGGGAAGGACAGATCAATGCCCCACAGTGATGGAGGGATTGGAGCTGGGGCTGGCACAAGCTACCCATCTGGGGCAAGGGGGCGCAGAACTTGGGAATGGGGGCAAGTGGCAACAGGGCATAGCCCCCACTCCTGGCACTGCCATGCCCACATACTGCACCCCCACCACCCTGGCTGGACAAGAGGCAGCAGGGCAGAGCCCCCACACCCAGCACCTTCCACCGCCTGTCTGGAGTGCATCCCAGCCCAGCCCAGCCCAGCCCGCCCTGTGCATATCTGGGGAAATATGTCTGGTCCCATGCCCACCCAGACCAATAGAAGAACAGCTCCTGGACCAGCAGTGTGCACTGGCTCGCAGTGGTGGGAGTCCCCCTCCCCATGTCCTGCACCCTTCCTCCCCACCCTGACTGGGCAGCTTGTCCCAGCCCCAGCCCCAATCCCTCCCCCACTGTAGGGGCATTGATCTGCCCCCCCCATGCCCCTTCTCTTCCCCCTCCACCCACCATAACAGACTTACCAGCTGAAGGCAGCTGTGTCCAGCGTCCTTGAGGACTTCTGCCTATTTAGCCTGTGTCCAGATCTCTGAATTGGTGCTGAATCTTCGGATCCGCATCAGCTGAATCAAATCGGACAGTGATTTGAATCATCAAATCAAATCACTGTCCCTCTGAATCAACCAAATCTGAATCTGAATCGAATACTTGCCACTTTGCACAGGTCTAATATCTAACCTAAATCCTCTTGGTTGCAAATTAAACTAATTATGTTTTCTCCTACCCACTTAATAACACCAATCTAAATATAGCACTAATAATAACTCAATTTAATTTATGCTTTTCTTGTAACATTACAACTGCGGAATGGGAGGCAGAGCCATTTTTCCACTGCATCCCACATGCTAATCGGTAATTAAGATGTAAACACATAACATCAGTATTAAATATGATTCAGGCACTGCCCATAGCACCATATAAACAGTAAATTCAAGAAATAAGTGACTACAGAACATAGTAACTACTTTGTTCTATCCACAAGACAATTTTCCCCCTATGTTTTTTCCTTGTAAAAGGTATCTAATGAACTGACTACATAGAAAAGCTTATTTTTGTCCACTTGTGTGTAATTTTTGGAGGAAAGGATCTCAGAGGTTGTGGAAAGTACTTCTGCAGCATTTTCAGAAATTATCAAAAGATTATATTTAAAATCATTATGATAATCTAAAATGCAAAATCTAATCCCTGCACCATAAAAACAAAATAAAAATTCTCACTTCTAACTTTAGCCCTTTCCCAGGAACCTGATGCAAAATTGTACTAAACTCTCCTTAAATAGTGTTAGTAGCTATTGGCTAAGTACAACTTCTTAAAGTCATATAAGCTCACCTTCTTATATTACTGTGCATGGGTAGATCTAGAACTTTGAAAATGGGGGACGGGAGGTGCAAATGGTGCAGTGCATCATGACATATCAAAACAACATATTTTTTGCCAGTATAAACTAGAAGGTTTACTAATATGCTAGGGGCATAAGGCTATGTTATTTGGTTTAAGATTGAATCAAAAACAAATATAACGTCATTGGAATGTGTTTAAAAACCTATTTACAGGGCTTTTGAAATAGGAGCTTTATTACCAGGAGCTGCCAACAGATAGCAGAATTGCATTAAAAGGATAGCTTGATTAGTGGAACATCAAGACCAAAAGGTGAGATGTTTATTTATATCTGTGGAATAAAGGTTTTAGAAGGAATCGGGTAGATGATAATGGGCTATGAAGTCAAGTGAGTCCCTCAGCACTGACTGACTAGAAATGCTGCTACCATTGCCAGGAAGTTAGTTTTAAATTTTGGGTGGACCAGAAATCAAAGAAGGATGCAAATGCACCAGTGCACCCCATTGGACCTACCCCTGTTACTCTTGGGTGCTTGGAATATAAGTATGTTCCCAAATATGTTTTTCTATCATGAACCATTACAGACCTTAATAACTCTTACAACTTAAACAAGTAAGTTTGCTTTATCCAACAATCATAATTTGAAGTAAACTAGAGGTGATGTCGCAGTTGTTCTACAACCCATATAGTTTTACCTATATAACTGTGGCTTTTTGAGTTTTAACCTGATAATATCATCTTGTTGAGATTTACAGATACATTTATAGCTAGAAACAGATGTTCCTTGTTTCTTAAAAGCTGTGAAAGAGTTATAGATACTCTAGAATAACAAAATTATCTTGACATAGTGGGAATTGTATCACTTATTATTAGATATTGCTATTAAATGAATGATTTCTGTGCATTTTAAAATGCAGGAGCTTTTGAGAATCAGTAAGAATTTGGTGAGATTTAATTGAAAAAATATATTTTCAGCAAAACGATGCGCAAGTCAGTCAGTCCTTTTCACCTCTTCTGTGAGCTATTAGTCCTAAAGCCATCCTGAAAAAGACAGAGGTGCATTAATTCCTACACCAAAGCTCTGATTATTTCTCTCCCTAGTTCATCATGAAAATGTGGTGCCATGTAAAATGATAACATGCTTTTTTTCCTTTTATTTCATCAAACAAACAGTGCTGCTCATATATAAACTAACAGAAACGTGGTGGGATTCATCCCATGACTAACAGAAATGTGGTGGGATTCGTCCCATGACTGGGCAGTTAGCATTGAGGGCCATAGGCTTTACAGGCGGGATAAAGAAGGAAGGAAAGGTGGGGGTGTGGTGCTCTATGTCAAGGAGCAATACACATCCTCTGCCAGCAGAATGGGGTCAGAGGAGGGGCAGGCTGAAGTGCTCTGGGTCAAGATTCAAGGGGGCCATGGGGAGAGCAATTTGACGGTGGGGGTCTACTAGAGACCCCCTAACCAAGGGGAGGAGCTGGACTGGGAATTTTCAGGCCAGCTTGCAGGGGCACTTAAGGCAAGGGATGTAGTTGTCATGGGTGATTTTAATTACCTGGACATCTGCTGGGAGGAACAGTCAGCCAGGATGGACCGTTCCAGGAGGGTCCTGGCTGAGATACAGGACCTCCACTTAATTCAGGAGGTGCACGGTCCCACCAGAGGAAATGCCTTGTTGGACCTGGTCCTGGCCACAAGCAATGACCTGGTAAGGGGCCTCCAGGTTCTTGACCACCTGGGTGATAGCAATCATTGCTTGCTGGAATTCACCATCCAGCACAGGGTGTCAAGGGCCTGCAGCAAGATGGTAGCCCTAGACTTTAGGAAAGCCAACTTCAACAAGTTGAGGAGACTAGTGGGAGAGGCATTGGGGTCCTTGAGGGCAGGGGAACTCAGTGTCCAGGACGAGTGGTCATTCCTTAAGGAAACTATAATCAGGGCCCAAGGGGTGTCCATCCCAACAAGAAGCAATGGTGGCAAGAGTGCCTGAAAGCCCCCCTGGCTCACCAAAAGCATCCAGGAATGCCTGCTTACCAAAAAGGCAGTGTACAACCAGTGGAAGGGGGCTGCTATCTCCAAAGAGGAGTATACCTCCTCTGCTTGGGCCTGTAGGGGGGCTGTCAGGAAAGCTAAGGTGGACATAGAGCTAGGACTAGTGTCCAAGATCAAGGATAATAAAAAGTCTATTTTCAAATATATAGGGAGGATGAAGAAGGCACCGGGTAATGTGGGGCCCCTGCAAAGTACACTGGGCAATCTGGTGGTTGCACCAGAGGAGAAAGCGGAACTCTTTAACCAATTCTTCACCTCTGTTTTCTTGTGCAGGGACCAGGACTTCCCCGCTGTGATGCCAGACGGACTCGAGGGGAACGCCTCCAGACCTCAGGTTGGGGAGGACCAGGTTAGAGAGCTTCTGGAGGGGCCGGACGTGTTCAAGTCAGCGGGTCCAGATGCTCTCCACCCCAGGGTGTTGAGGGAGCTAGCTAGGGTTATTGCAGGGCCCTTGGCACAGCTTTATGAGTGCTTGTGATGCTCAGGCCAGGTGCCAGATGACTGGAAGATAGCTAACATGGTCCCCACCTTCAAAAAAGGGAAGAGAAAGGACCCGGGCAACTATAGGCCCGTCAGTCTTACCTCAATCCTAGGGAAACTCTTTGAGAAGATCCTCAAGGAGCATATCTGTGATGGGCCAGCTTCAGGGATGATGCTCAAGGGCAACCAGCATGATTTCATTAGGGGCAGGTCATGTCAGACCAACCTGATTGTCTTTTATGATCAGGTCACAAAGGCAATGGATGCAGATGTTGCCATGGACATAGTCTTTCTAGACTTCAGCAAGGCCTTTGACACCGTCTCCCACCCCATCCTCATTAAAAAACTAGGTGACTGTGGCATTGATGTCTACACAGTCAGGTGGATTGCAGATTGGCTCAAGGGTTGTACTCAGAGGTTGGTGGTGGATGGGTCATATTCAACCTGGGGGGAAGTGGGCAGCGGAGTCCCCCAGGGCTTGGTCCGTGGGCCTGCGCTGTTCAGTTTGTTCATTGGCAATCTGGACGACGGGGTGCAAAGCAACCTGTTTAAATTTGCTGATGATACCAAAATTTGGGGTGAGGTGAGCATGCTAGTAGGGAGGGAGGGAAAGATTTCAGCAAGATCTGGATAGGTTACAGGAATGGGCTAACATAAACAGGATGCATTTCAATACTGACAAGTGCAGGGTGCTGCACTTGGGCAGCAGTAACCAGCAGCATACTTATAGAATGGGAAACTCCCTTCTTGAGAGCACGGTGGCAGAAAGGGATCTTGGAGTCATTACTGACTCCAAGATGAACTTCAGCTGACAATGCAAGGTCACGGTTGGCAGGGCTAACCGGACCTTGTCGTGCATCCACAGGTGCGTCGTATAGAGGGGGAGGATCACCTCCTTGGCTCTACTTGAGAAGGCCACAGCTGGAGTACTGCATCCAGTTCTGTGCACCCCATTTCAGGAGGGATGTGGACAACATTGAAAGGGTCCAGATGAAGGCCACCCGCATGATCCAGGGGCAACAGGGCAGACCCTACCATGAAAGACTGTGGGACCTAAACCTGTTCAGCCTTCACAAGAAAAGGCTGAGGGGGGACATGGTGACTGTCTATAAGCTCACTAGCGGGGACCAGAAGGGTTTGGGGGAGACACTGTTTCCCCTAGAGCCCCCTGGCGTAACAAGGAATAATGGACACAAATTATTGGAGGCTAGGTTTAGATTAGACATCCGCAAGAACTACTTCACAGTTAGGGCGGCTAGGAGCTGGAACCAGCTTCCAAGGGAAGTGGTGCTGGATCCTACCTTGGGGGTCTTTAAGAAAGCCTTGATGCCTACCTGGCTGGACTCATTTGAGTCCAGTTTTATTCCCGCCCAGGCAGGGGGTAGGTCTTGAAGATCTACAAGGTCCCTTCCAACCCTACTTCTATGATTCTATGATAAAACTTTTCACTAAGTTGGTTGCAAGAAATTAGCAGGGTATTTGTCACAGAAAATATGAAACTGAACATTAAGCAGTTGGAATAGTAAAAGTAAAAGGAGGGGAAAATAAAGAAAAAAAAGGTTGACTTTCTTCTGCTTTACATTCAGACTTTTAAACTTCTCTCCAGATTTCTTTTTTGCCCCTTTTCACTCTGTGGAACCAAACTACCCTCTTGCCTATGAATGCTACCCACAGCTATGTTGTACTTTTTCTCTTGATTACAAATTTTCCATCCCAGAATAAAAGAGTTTATAAGATAAGTTAAAGACATAACAACTCATTAGTTTTTCTGATATTTTCCTAAGAAGGTCATCCAACAGTGGTACAAACTCCTCTAAAATATGTTGTTTTAGAGTATGTTTCAGTAGTTAGTCTAGATAGTATGCTTATGAGATGTCTCTGGGAATTGTGAATGAGATACCAAACCTTTCCCCTCCAAGTCAGTCAACTTAAAACTAGGCCAAAGTCAATACAGGAGAACCTGGATAGTTTACTGGGTTAGCTTCCTTAGATACAGGTTTGAAGTATCTGGGGGGTGTACCACAGGGACCCCTGAGGTGCCCTAGCTATTTGCTGCAGCTTTTATTTCAAAGGGTGCTACTTTACTGATCCCATACAGCTGATCAGAGATGAGATCCAGCTGAGTGGCAAAGTGGCACCCTTCGAAATAAAAGCTGCAGTAAACAACTAAACAGCACATTCTTCATTTAGCAACCCACTGCGAATTGAGGGGGTTGTGAGCCATGTTAATATAACTGAACTGTACTATATTGATGAAAACTTGTTTTACTGTATTGTGATCATGCATGGGGTGTCTCACTGGTGACAGAAGTAAACTCTTTTTTTAGAAATCTGGAATCAACTCCACAAAACTTTCATCCCAAACATTAACTTTATCAGTATTCTCCAGCATGCAACCAAGAAAGAAATAGGCAGTGGTGCTGCTCATGTTTCTGCTCTGTCAGCTAGACAACTTTCAGCAACATACAATCAAATAAAAAATATAGAGCTAAGTGTAACCTTCACTTCCAGAGCATGGTGAGCAGGCAGGAAGTGGAAATAAGATGAAGCAGCACAGTAATAACTGGCCTAAAGCATCCTTCCCTAGCATGCAGAGCAGGTACAAAGACTATGAATCGCCAGGATGAAAGGGGTGGTGGATCCTCAGTAGCAGGATTTACAACATCATTTAAAAATAAGTATTAACCCTACTTCAGGTCCCCACATAAAATGGGAGACCCAACCTGGGCTGAAACAACAGCCATACCCCCCCCCCCAACTAGCTTAAACACAAAAGGTGAAATTTGGCTCTATGCATAGGGTCAGGTATGTATTAGTGAAGCACTAGAGGCTTTCTGATGGTCCTTCCTGGCTCTTTCTAGCACAAGGGTGATTTTTTTTTTAAATCCAGAAGCACCAACTACAGTGTTCTAATTCCTTTCTCATTGGTACAATGGGTGTGTCTATACATGTGATTAATGTGCTTGAGTTTTTTTGTTCCCAGGCATGCTACTTGAGCATGCACTTAGAAGCAAAAAACTCTGGAACATATTCCTCTGGAGTTTATTCATGTGCAGCATGTGGAGCCTGGCCAGAGCAGCTTACACTGGCAGGGGACCCAGCAGGTAGTCAAGCTGCCAACCTGCACTTCTCCAACTGGGCTCCACATGCTGCAGAGTGGCTGGCTAAGGCACAAAGGTGCTTCAGCACAGGGCCTTCCTGCCAGCTAGCCCTGCATGGAAACACAATGCACCCCAGAGTCTACACATGTGCAGCTGTACATGAAAGAACTCTGCAGCAAGGTAGTACACATACTTCACAAGTACTACCCTGCTGCAAAGTTTATTAGTTTTGTGTGCACATGTAAATGCTGAGATGTTTACTGTGCAGTTAATTAGTCAACTGTGCAGTAAACGTCTCTTTTAGACCTGCCCACCGGGGAGAGAAATGGTCTACATCTACCTTCTTCCTTTGCATCTCCACAGCCAGTGTGACCTCTCATTTTAAATATTTCTTAAAATATAAATCACATTTCATAGGGTTGCAGGAGCTTTTTAAATGTTTCATGCTCCTTCAGTAAATTATAGTATCAGAGCTAGATTCTGACATGAGCACTGCAAGAAGTGTCTTTATATTTATTTATTTTACCTTTAATGAGATCACTTGGAAAACGGCTATGTTGATAAAAGGCTAATGGATCTTCTTGGCTTGAGTACCTGTCAGGAGTACTTCCTAATTAATGTTTTCTTTGTACAATTTTATAAAATGGCCATTTTTTCCTTTTTTGGCATAGCTATTTGTACCTCTAGGAAGTTTTTTCCTGTCCAGTCATCTTTTCAAGCCTTGATTTTCATTGTCAATGATAAAGTTGTTAGTGCAACACTTTTACACACACCACACACATGCTCCTTCCAGTAGAGAAATCTATAGGACTCTATTATCAGGAAGTGTGACCATGATGCTTTTGGTTGATAGGCACAGACTAAAACTCTCCAGCCCTCTCCAACCTTCTGACTGAGTAATAATCTGTTGTTCTTAGGATCAATGTGCAAGATCTGCCTATACCAAATTCTGTACTAAACAATCACAGAATTGACTACTGGTTGCACTATAGAATCTACCACACACATGCCACTCCTAAAGATGTAAATCATGCTTAAGTTATTTTAAAAGGCCTCCCTTTTTTACCACACATCCATATTTTGCTGTCTCATGTATCACTTATGCAGCATTTCTTCATTATCCCATATACTGACTCTAAGAAATCCCATCCAACTTGCAGAGTTAATAAATACCTTATGACTACTTTGCATTGTTTACCCGTATCCTAGCAGATCCATTCATGAATAAATTATCTATGGTCTGTTAAGTTAAACACATTCTTAGGTACTGGATTTGTGGTTTTATGCAATTCTTTCTCTGATATTTTGATGAATTCTTTGTTGCATTGATAGAACTTCTTTAATATGTTCAATTTTTTTTTAAAAAAAATCTAGGATCTAAAGACCCATCATACAGTTTTACCAAAGGGACAGTTTTTAATGCCCTCGCTCAGAATGACTAATACTTTACCTCCAAGCATTGTTTCCAGTGGGGTTATCACTGGAGTAAAAGTGCTACTCAAATGAAAATGGGCATCAAAATGAACTATTGAATCAGACACTTCATATGAAATGGGAACCATGCAAGCAGTGTAAACAGCAGACTGAACAGATTACTGACTTTGATGTTTAAAGACCACTAATAATGCAGTCAGAAACATCCTTCCTTCAAAGTGAAAGAAATACCTCATTTAATACAAGAAAGAAAAAATGAGAAGCATGTAGTAAAAAAAAAAACCTCATGATAAAAACAAAAATTATATTTGCCACCCCAGACATTCAAAGCAGTAGGTCTCATTGCAGAGTTTCCTCTGATATATGGTTTTTTCCTTTACTGTTGCCATTCAGCTAAACATGAGGATCTATCTCAGATGCACCCATTACCACTGAAATGACCATAAGCAATTGCAAATGTGGCTTCAGGGTTCCTGCTGCCTAAATTCCCAGCTGTTATTGCCATCTGTTTGAAATTCAACCCAATGGAAACGAGAGACAGATTTTTTTTAAAAGACACTAGTGTCTTGTATTTTAAGTTGTTTATCACATTATTAACCAACAGCTCTGTAATCCTAGTGAGAGTCCTGAGGAGCAAAATTCAGAGCCAGATTATGATTTAGATCTAAATTTTTCCAGACTTCAGAATTGTTCCCTTCTTTGTTATTTTTTTTGAATTTGGACTCATCTCAAGTAAACAGACACTTAATAATAATCCCAAATGCTAATTAAACATCTCATTTTGACGGTAATGACAAAGCTTTTACTAATGCTGCTCAAATAGCAAATAAATAAATAAATAAATAAATCCTGGTTCACTGGCACGTTTGTGAATAAAAATACTGAATTTAATTTCTTGTGCTTTGTGAGATTACATTATTTATTACTGATAAATAATATGGCAACAAATAACTATTTGTAAAAATGTTAGAAAATTCTGAATATTTTGCAAACTTCAGCATTATTCATTGTTCACTCAAATTCATAACAAAGGTGCTTATTTGCTATTTGCCTTTTTAAGGAGAAGAAGCGATGTCACATGACTTATGTGACCAACCATTGTAACTGTAACTGTGTTGTTGTCCTTTGTGGGCAAAGACATCCAGCAGGAGAGAAGAAGAGAGAAAAGAAACAAAAGGGAGGGAGAAAAGAGAAAGGAGAGAGAATGGACAGAGGTGGGAGCTAGATCATGTGGGTATAAAGCCCAATCTTTGCCTTGAACAGTTTGCTGCAGCAGGGGCAAGAGAGCGATGAGAACTGGGTATGGGGGGGAGTTTATTTTCCTAGCCACACGTTTCTTCGTTGCTTCTGCCATGCATTGCTGTTCAAAGGCCATTGCTCCATTCCCAATTGATGACCTTCAAGATGGACAGTTGCGAGCATTTTGCTTCCACAACCCTGGGTCAACACCGAAACTCTTTAGGAACACCTTTAGGGTGTCCTTGTACTGCTTCTTTGCTGTGCTGTGAAAGCCATTTGATAGTTCACCATAGATAATTTTGGCAGGTAAGTGTTGGGCATTTTTGAAAGGTGGCTGGCCCATCTCAGCTGTGTCAGTTTCAGTACAGTATGAATAGTGGGGAGAGCTGATCTTCTGAGAACCTTGGTGTCCGTGATCTTATCCTGCCACTTGATTTTTAGTATCTTTCACAGGCAGCACAGGTGGAAATCATTTACATTCTTGACATGACGCTTGTAGATGGTCCAGATTTCACAGGCATAAAGGAGGGTCAGGAGAATGATGGCTTTGTAGACCTTCAGTTTTGTTAACATTCAAATGCCTCTGTGGTCCCAAACCAACTTACAGAGTCTGCCAAAGGCCACACTGGCTTTCTCATTGACCTCATCATCAAAGTCAGGACAGCTTGGGAAAGATTGCTGCCTAAATAGACAAACCTGTTGACCATAAACAGTTGTTGCCCTTTAACTGAGATGTGTGGTTCCCAGAATGTTGTGCCAGGCACAGGTTGGAACATCACTTTGGCCTTCTTCGTGTTGATAGTGAGTCTGAAGTTGCCGCAGGCTGATGAGAGTAGGTTCATGGACCATTGCATGTCAGTGTGAGCCTGCGCATAACGCACAGTTGTCAGTGAAGAGGAAGTAATGAAGTGTAACTGTCTGGACTTCAGAGATTGCTTAGAGTCTCTGCAGGTTGAACACATCTCTGTCTAAACAGTACCTGATCCCCACACCAAGGCCATCATCTTGGAAGGCATACAACAGCATAGCAGAGAATACCATGCTGAAGAGGGTAGGTGTGAGCACACAGCTCTGCTTAACACCATTTGTGACTGTAAAGGGGTCAGAGAATTTACCATTCACAAGGATGCGTGCCATCGTAGAACTGTTGAACCATTCTGGGGCATCCGTATTTCTTCATGATTTCCCAGAGTCCTTCACGGTTCACCCTGTTGAAGGTTTTGGCTAGATCAACAAATGTGGAGAGAAGGTTAGCGTTCTGTTCCTGGAACTTTTCTTGAAGCTGCCAGGCCTCAAACACCATGTCAGCAGTTCAGTGTCCTTTTCTGAAGCGACACTGACTCTCAGGCAGTAGGTCATTTAGATGGATGGTCAGCCAGTTAAGGAGGACTCTCACAAGTATCTTGCTGGCAGTTGAGAGGAGGGAGATGCCCCTGTGACTGTCACAGAGTTGGGGATTTCCCTTCCTCTTGTACAGGCGGATGATAGAAGCAGCCTTGAATTCTTGAAGGACTACCTCCTGCACTCACATACTGCAGAAGGTCTCGGTTAGTTTCTCCATGAGGCCATGACTGCCTGATTTGTAGACCTCCACTGACATTTTATCAGTTCCAGAAGCTTTGCCACTAGACACTTGCTGTATGGCCTGTTGGACTTCTGTGATTGCCTTCAAGTGAGGTGTTGATGGCAATTTGAGGCAGCTTGCGTATGATGTCCAAGTTGATGGAGGATATCCAATTGAGGATGCCACCAAAGCCAATCTCTGAAGGATCTGGGCCTTGGAACGTGACCAACCATATGCCATAAACAAAAGACAGTGAACAGTCAACATAAATAGCTGTATCATGGGAAGTTATTCCATCATTCTTTCCAGAATATCTCAAATAAATACAGCACAATCTCCTTATAACAAGCCCCTGTGGGTGTTCACTATATTAGAGTTAGTCAATTTGCTGCATTAGACTAATGAAAAATATTGGTTCCTGCTCTTGTGATTGTTAGGGGGGATGTTAAAACTAGGGTACATTATAATGAACATTACTAAAAGAGAAGAGAGATCAGTTGGAAAATTATTTACTAATCAAAAAGAGAAGCAACATTTATACCAAATGTTTCCTACATGATTGTTTGATCTGCCTTTTATTGCATACTTCAAAGAAGAATCTAAATTAATTTCAACCTTATTGTCAGCAATTTTCCTTTTCTAACAAAAATGTCAAAATGACCCATCTGGAAAGCTGGACATTAAATGAAATATAGTTTTAAAGGAATGTTAAAAAGTAAAATACAGAAAATATCTTGTACATCTATTAGCTAGAGATGTGACACTTCTGATTTGAATCTACTTTTCAAGGAGGAGAAAGATATTGTGTAAAATACAGACTGGCACCTCTCCTAATTAATTTATTTTTCTACAAAGATAGGATAAGACAAAAAGCCCTAGCATATCTCCTGAGTTTTTGTTCCTTTTTAGGTTAACTGGTAGAAAGAGACACTGCTATGTGATTTGATGCACATAAAATCCCATCAAAATGAATGGGGCTATTATTTGTGTATGTGAAACTGATAGAGAGAACAAGACTTTTACTAATCTTTAAAAAGTTTCCAATCCATTTATACATTTCCTATAAAAAGTGAAAATGGTGAGTGGTGAAAGTGGTAAAGTAGTGAATTAGGAATGCTTGAAGAATTTAGGAGGATACTTCCTCTCTTATTGAAATAAGAATGATAAAAGTAAGAATCTTTCATTGATGTAGAAGGATATTTATACTTTTACATTATTTTCTATTATTTAACATACATCCAATAATTGTTTAGGTGCCATTTGGGTTGTTAATGACCAAATGCTTGCTTAAGCATCTGCAGATAGAACAGGCAATGTATTTGCCTGTCTTGTTCCATTGTTTCAATATGTAGGATCGTTCCTTCCTGTAGACCACTGGTTGGCAATCTTTTAAGGCTGTAGGCTAGATTAACTCAGTTTTTCCCCATGAAAGCATGGGGAGACTATCTGACGCTGCACTTTTTCCTGTGGTGACAGGGGAAAACAACATCTGCCAAAGCCCCCAACTGCTAAATAGCACCAAAACCCCATGCCTGTGAGCTGGATCCAATGGCTTCATGGACCAGATCCAGCCTGCAGGCCATTGGCTGCTGACCCCTGCTATAGACTGTGCCATTAAGACATTATTAATTTTGAAAACAGTTTAACCTCAAAACTGATAAGATATAGGACAATGCTACTGTCCTGTTACCACTCTTACATCTGTGAATTTCCCTTCAAAATATTTCATTCACTCTGCCTTTTAATTTTGCAACCTATTAACTTTTTAGTTTAACTATGCAGGGCACATCATCTACTTGCAGCATACATGGAAGCGTTGCCCACACAAGGTGCCCAAGGGAGGCAACAATTGGGTTCGTTGCCTGGTGTGCATCGTGCCAAATAAACACACTGGGGGGAGAAGCAGACAGAGTTTATTTGAGCTCAAGTAAAAGGCACAGGGAGACTGTATGGTCTCAAATCCTGTGCACTTAGCCCTGCAACAGTGTAATTTTTATACCCTGGTCAGTTTTCCATCAGTGGTTTTCCAGCAGCTGGCCCCCCTCTTCCTCCCCTTTCCCTCCTCCCTTCTCTCTCCGAGCGGTGCCCTTGCATTCCGCAGATAACAGTTTTAGCTCGCCTGTTTTCCAGAAGGACAGGAGGTTACAGGCGCCACAGAAAGGGTTACAAAGGTTGGGAAGGGGGAGTCCTGGCTCGCCTGAGCCTAGACCAGAGGGGCTTCATCGACACTCGTGGTCTTCCATCCCTCTGAGTTACCTAGGGTTATGCCCAGTGACACCAACAGAAGGACACTGACTAAGGCTCATGTACCTTGCTCACTTGTTCACGTTTCTCTCATAATGGTACTGCTTTTTTCCATCCAATTGCAAAAAGTTAATAGCTCATTTCTTTTATTTTCCCCTTTTTTGAAAATCATCTGAGGAAGAATATAGTTCTGGGGGTTAGCTCTAAATGTGAATTTAATGAAAGATTAGGGGAAATCACAGCAAAATGGCAATATCAGTCCATAGTTCATCTCTTCAAAGTTCTGGAAGTGAAGAGATTTGGAGCACATTTGTTACTGTTTCTTACTGACCTCCATGAAAAATGCAAAGAAAAGGATGCATTCTATAAAAGGGTCACTGCCAATTAAACTGCCCACTGTGTGCATCTCACTTGGTAAACAACTTTATTAACATACAAATAAAAAATATTAAGGCTACACAAATAAGGGGAAAAGATAAATTACTTTGAAGCAAAAATGAGTTGTGCTTAGTTTGCTTAAATCGTGCGAGTAGAATGTTAACATGGATTCTCCTCTATTGTGCATATTTAATGGAGTATCACTCAATTCAGACCCAAAGGTATGTGCATCTTACAAAAATCTGCTGCTGAAAATTATATACCTAAGTAACCAGGATGACAATGACAAGTATAGAATAAATTCAATTTTAAGCATATTTTATGAGTAGCTTTTATGCAAATGTAACACAGCCAGGCCCAGAAGGGGAGGCATCACATCTTTCCAATGCTTGTAGTGGGCACCTGGATCCTGTCCTTCCCCTGCCCAGTCTGGCCTCTCAGGAGAACCAACTTGTTGTCTTGCCTTTACAATCTTAATACTATAGTTGGACTGGGAGGCTGCCTTTAGAGGTCGGGGTTTTTACTTCAGGTCTTAGATCCTTGCCTGGGCTTCAGCCCCCTGTCCTTTGCGCACTTTGCTCTGGCTGAGCCCCTCCATCTGAGGTCCACTGTCCCAGCTCCAGCCTAGCCCTCACAGACTCCGGGCCCCTCATCCCCTGTCTATTCCTTGTAGGCTCTGGGCTTGTGCCCTTAGCCTTTTTTGCAGCAAGCTACAGTCTTCAGTCGATAGCAGTGTTCCCCTAGGTCCTGCCTCTGAACTCCAAGAATCTCAGGACTCATGGCTGGGCTTTGACCCTCTCAGCCTTAGCCCACATATGCTGCCAACCCCTCTTTGAAGAGCTTAGGACCTGGGGTATCCCAGGCACCCTACTTGGTGTCTTCCCTCTCCTACAGCCACAACCTAGTCCTCTGGTTCAAACATCAACATGATGAAAATATGAGCATCCACTTCCAAACAAAACTTTTCCATCCATTCTAAGTCAATGTCTCACCATGATAACAAATTAAACCAGTGACAATGCATAGGGGATGCACAGGCATGTACATGCACCCCCTGCAAGCCAGCACTTCCCGGTTAGGCGACTGGCAGGGGGGGCAGGTGGGAGCTCTGGTGCCACCCCTGAGAGCACCAGTCAGGGAGTGGAGGCACCAAGAGAAGCACCACTGGCACTTCCAGGAGTACCGCGGGACCCCTGCCCTCAGCTGGCACAATCGGCTGCAAGGGACAAACCCCCCAGTCAGCAAGATCAGCCACAGGGTCTCCCCCCCAGTTGCTGACTGGCTGCAGGGAGGGCATACACACACCCCTGACTCAGGAGGCACCAGTCGCCCATGAACTAAACATGTAGCCAAAATGCTTAGCTCTGTTACCCAGTAATGCTGGGACTTCCTTGCAACTCCTGACAGTCCAGAGCCCTTTTCCCTTGCATGGGTCAGACCCCACTTCTTTGGATGCCTCAGCCCCAGTCCTGGCTTTATAAGGTCTCTAACACCCTCTCTGCATCATCTGACCCACCATTTCCATCCCAGGACAGTCAATCACTAGTCTCACTGTGCTGACCACACCTAGACTCAGTGACCTTTTTATTAAAGGTCTCTGCCACTATTAGTCCCTTCAAGGGACTGGATCCCACCAGGTGTTCCCTGGCTCCCAATCTCTTTTAGTCATAAGGTAGGGGCCCCATTACCGTAGCTGATTTTGGGTTTTTTTACCATACAGTAGTTCCCACACATGGGCTCTGATAGGTTGCACAATCAACCAGACAAAGCACAGCAAAGTCCCATAATTACAGAAGGGCATTTCCAACTGTGGGAAATTAAAGATTTAACATATTAACAATGAGAGGCCTTCAAGCAGAGAGGAAGAAAAGTAATTATCATAAGCTCCAGTCTCTGTGGAGATAATCATAATCATTCTTCTGGCCTATCAGATGCCAAGAGATAGTTATTATCATAAAGAATATACATGACTGTGGATGGCAACTTATCTACAAGTTCAGATCATTTTGAGCACATAGCTCAATAACTGATTTTGAAAAAAGAGACCCAATTCTGTGAGCTCTATTCATCCGCCCAAGCGCACACATGATCACTGCAAGCCAGTGACTGACTGCAATTAAAAATGTTCACGCAAGAATGCTGAAGTATAAGTATCTCTCAACTAATATTAATAATAAACAGAAAAGAAAACCAAGAAGATTAATATTCATGCTGAAAGTTTGTCATGATTCTTCCACCTTCCTGCATCTTCAGGACATTGATTTCAGGTTGGGTTGAAAGGAGTAACCAGTAAACTTGTAGGCTATATTTTAATGTGAATGGGCAGTCTAGCTACATAGAGCCTTTTATGTTCAATGATCTTAGCTGTTGTGTGTGTTTTTAACCCTGGAGGCTGAAATAAACAACAGGTCATTCTGTCATGCGTGGGGGCACTGGCACACAACAACCAAAGAAGTGAACAGGCCAGATCACTGAGGCAGAACTAAGAAGAAAAACTTATTAGCATCTGATGAAGCAGGCTGTCACCTATGAAAGCTTCTGCCTTTCTGAACACATTACTCTTCAAGGTGCCAGCTTGCCCTGACATCTTCCTTTTTAACTGCTATTGAAAATAGTTGTGTGGCTGATTCCTCCCCCTTAGAACTCCACTGCAAGAACATCTTAGTGATTCAGAATGGATCATCACACAGTGAAAATGAAGATCCGTCCCATTCCCATAATTTCAGTCTTTACATTATCCACAGATATTATCTCAGTTATCTTAACACCTCCCAAATGTATTATATATATAATTTGGGAGGTGTTAGGATAACGGAGGTAATGTTTGTGGATAATATATATATATATAATCTGGGAGGTGTTAGGATAACTAAAATAATCTATCTATCTATCTATTTATCTATCTATCTCAATTACCCTAACACCTCCCAGATTATATATATATTATCTACAAACATTAGGATAATATATATATAATCTGGGAAGTGTTAGGATAACTGAGATAATCTATATATATATATTTATTTCTTATCTCAGTTATCCTAACACCTCCCAGATTCTGTATATGTATGTATGTATGTATATATGTGTGTATATATGTATATATAAATCTGGGAGGTGTGAGGATAACTGATATATACATAGATATAATCCATAAATGTATAGATAACTGAGATTATATATAACTAATATAATATATATATAACTAATACGTATATGTATGTTATTGTGTATTTTAAGCTAGCAGGAAGTTGAAAGTTAAATCAGTGGAAAACACACCATGAATTCATTCGGTCATGTACATAAAGGTGCAATTCTTTCTACAGACAGATGTTTATAACTTCCCCTTCTATTTGAGAATTCAGCAGCTCAGCTTTGAATGGCATTGTTAACACACACACAGAGTCTAGCCAAAAATCTAGACTTCACTTTGTCCATGTAAAAAGTCTCTCCCTCTTAAAACCACAATTTGGAGGTTCAGTTTTATTTTGCAGCTTATATAACTCTCCCGAGTTTCAGAGTATTGGATGTCATCCATAGTGCAGGTATATCTGTTCCCTAAAAAAAGGTAAAGATATTTTCATCAGTGTTATGCCTTAGTATCTCAGATCGTATAATGCCAACATAATGCTATGTCAACATTTCTATGTACCTTATGCTCCCATTCCCCAAACCACGACTTGATGATTCTCATTTTACTTGATGCCAGGGACTTGCAGTCACAAGAAAAGATGTCAGTCAGGTCTTCCTTGAAATGAAGAGAAATAAAGGATAAATAGAAGAATGTCCTCTTTTAGCTTAAAGAAGATTAAACCTTGTAGATACACATTTGCATAACTCTGCATATGTCATCATTTTCATGGATGCTCTGCTACCACTGTGATGGCTATGGTTTAAGAATCTAGCTTCCACACAATAGAGGACCATAGTACTGAAGTAACCATGCAGAAACAATATTTTGAAAATATTCTGTCATCTCAAATGGCAATACCGATTAAAGTCTGGACTTAATTTTCTAGAAAAAGCTACTGTGTATGGGTAAAATAATAGATTATACAGCCTAGAGCCTTTAAACTCTGCTTTTGACTGATCAAAAGGGGGTATTTTTAATATTGAAATGTGATTCTCCAGTAAGAGAGGCTTGAGAGTGAATCTGGGTCAGGATGATCTAGTAACTGTATGAAAATGTTCACTAAACAACACAAGTGCAATATGCTTGTTCGTTTCACAATCACAAACTCAGAAACAGCTGCCAGGGTAGCATAGAATTCTCACAAAAAGCCAAGGCAATAGGGAAGTCCAAAAGATCACCTTTACTAAAACCATTTCATAGTTGGACCTATTTGCATGGCTTTGTAGCCAAATTCCCACTTCAACCATGAACCCCTATGCTTCCCAGTTCAGCCCTATCAAAATTCATTAGATAAGTGCATTTAATCAATGTGTAATGTTATCTTTTAGTGGAATCTGCTTCTACTTAATCCCATTTATATCCTAGCCTTTGTCAGGATCCAGCCTGATAAAAGAAAAAACTTCCCTGAAATTGAAATTATATCACTTTAATGACTACAAAATATTATCTAGCAAATGTCAAAATTATGTAACAACATGCATTTACATTTTGTACAGTCCTCTGATCCTTGCTGAACATTGGTAGTGCTGTTTACTGTCTGCCTCCATTTTTTAAGGAGAGGGGAAAACAGAAGGTTGGCTCAGGCTTAATATAGTTATGATGCTGGCCAGCAACGGGAAGACCTGGTAAGATCAGTGGCTTTCCATTCAACTTGTGGTATTCATAGTTACATTGTTGTTAGGTTCAGAAGAGGCCTCAACAGATCATCAAGTCTGACCCCCTGCCCCAGGCAGAAAAGAGTGCTGGGGTCATATGACCCCAGCCAGGTGCTTGTCCAGTCTCCTTTTAAAGACCCCCAAGGTAGGGGAGAGCTCCCTTGGAAGCCCATTTCAGATTCTGGCAACCCTTACCATAAAGAAGTTCTTCCTGATGTCCAACCTATATCTGCTGTCTGTCACTTTGTGGCTGTTGTTCCTGGTTATTCCAAGAGGTTCCCTGGTAAACAGAGAATTTCCTATTTCTCGCTACTCCTCCCCCACTTTCCCCCCCACACACCCACCTGATGAATTTCTAAATGGCCACAAGATCTCTCAGCTTTCTGTTGCAGCAGCTAAAGAGATCGAGGTTCCTCAGTCTCTCCCCGTAGGGCCTTACCTGCAGGCCCCTAACCATATGAGTAGCCTTCCCCTGGACCCTCTCAAGGTTATCCACATCCCTTTCGAAGTGTAGCACCTAGAACTGGATGCAGTACTCCAACTGCAGTCTGACCAATGCCGCATAAAGGGGAAGTATCACCTACCTGGACCTGTTCATGATGCACCTGTTAATGCATGATAAACTGTGGTTAGCTTTACTGATTACTTCATCACATTGATGGCTCATATCTATCTTGGAGTCAACTATGACTCCAAGATCACTTTCTGCTACTGTGCTGCTGAGAAGGTCATCCCCCAGCCTATAGCTGTGTTGGTGATTCCTTCTCCCTAGATGCAGCATTTTGCACTTGTCTTTGTTGAACTGCATCCTATTCTTTTCTGCCCGCTTTTCCAACCTGTCCAGGTCCACCTGAATTTGTCCCCTTCCCACTAGTGTGTTTACTTTTCCCCATAATTTCATGTCATCCATGAATTTGGACAGAGTGCTTTTCAGGCCTTCATCCAAATCACTGATGAAGACATTGAATAGCATAGGTCTAAGGACCAAGCGTTGGGGAACCCCATGGCCCACATCTTTCCAGATCAATACTGGTCTGTCCACCACCACTCTCTAGGTACAACCTTTAAGCCAATTTGCCACCCACCTGACTGTATAATCATCTATGTTACAGTCACTCAATTTGTTTATGAGAATAGGATGACACACCATATTGAAGGCCTTCTTAAAATCCAAGTACATGACATCTATCTCGACTCCTGCATATAAGCATTTTGTGACCTGGTCATAAAAAGAAACAATGTTAGTCAGGCAGGATCTACCTGCTATAAACCAATGCTGGTTGCCCTTCAGCATTATTTTTCCTTCTGGGCTCCTACAAATGTGATCCTTGATAAATTTTTCAAAGGTTTTCCCAAGGATAAAGGTGAGACTAATTGGCCTATAATTATCCAGATCCACCTTCCTCCCCTTTTCGAAAATAGGCCCTTTTCCAGTCCTCTGGGACCTGACCTGAGCACCATGAGTGCTTGAACAGCCTGCCAGTGGCTCTGCTATGACACTGGCCAATTCCTTCAGCAACCTTGGATGAAGAACATCTGGGCCTGCTGACTTAAACATATCTTTTCCTCTTGTCAAGTTGGCAGGTATTTTCACAATGCTTAGATTCCTTATCCTGGAATTCATTGATAGGCACCATACATTTTTTTCATTCTCAGCTAACTGTAGGACTTCATTTTTTCTCTCAGATTTAGCCACAGAGATCCATACCTTTATCACTTCTAGGCAATTCTGCTACAATACACTCTAACAAGCACTGCCTACAAAGCTGTCCAAAATACCCAACTTCAGAATACAGCAGTTTACCACTAGCCAAGCAAACCAATAGGAGTACATCTTTCCAGTGCTCAGTACTCATCAGAGCCAAGTCATTTCTGGGTACAATTCAAGGGTCAGGTCCTCATCTCCATAGCTCTATCTCAAAATCCCTCTTTCCTTTCACGCTTGTAAGCAGGATTTGGCTGTGCTTTGGCTAGTATTAGCAGGAGCAGGATGCACTCAGCTGAAAGAACCCTTGACTATAGAATTCACTGAAGCTGGAGACCTGTCTGAGCCAGTGTTGGCTACTGTACAGTAGAATAAAAGGCTCATCTCTTTGTTCTGTCTTTTCCCTACTTGTACTGCAGAGTACTCAGGGCACCACTATTCTGGACACCACCTTATTTTGTTCCCTTTGGTCACTTTTACAAATGCTCCAGGAGTGTGTGTGGGGGGAGTGGGGGAGAGGATGGTCTAATTTAAGTGGCTCTAAAAGCCACTCTAATTAAAGCTCCCAGAGCATCTCACGTATCAGCGTCCCCACACTTCAAAATGGCAGTTGGGGTGTTTTAACTAAAGTTCATTGAACAAGCTTTAATTAAAGCACCCCCATCATTTTGAAGTGCGGGGACACTGATACATGAGATGCAGAGGCTGTCTACAGTGCAGTAATTACCATGCTTCAGCAGACAGTTATTCAAGTCTGTTCCAATGCAGTTGTAATTATAACACATCAGAGCAGCCTCCCAATTCGTATATAGGCACCCTTTTTTTTTTAAATCAGCAGTTTTAACCACGTGCTAAGAGTGAATCTCATTCCCTGCCTATGTAGAGAATTGCTATTCTTCTATTTCATATAAAGGAAATTCAGATACTACATTGACAGTCATCAAAGAAAGGAGCTGGAGGAGAAGAAATAAATAATAGAATAAATATTTAGTTTACCATTTACGTTTCAAAATACAATGTGACATGGGTAAGTACATTTTATATTTGTGTGATTGCATTGATCCTTAAGCAGTTGTATCATGTAACATTCCTGAGCAGTGAGGTATAAATAAAGTCAATGTGCTCCTTTTGACAAATTTCTTCTTGATTGCAGTTGTTAAACTTGTGATTTTACTTCCATGTTCATCACATGTGGTGATCACATTAAGATTCAGTTGATCTTGCCTAGGTTGTGTGGTAATGTTTTCTAAGCCTATCAGCTTTACCAGCACTGCAGAGAGAGAGAAAGATAGCATAGCAGAGATGGGCACAGAAGGATGCAAAGAAGGGTAATATAGGAATTGAAGAGGGGAAAACTAAAAAGAAGGGCAGGAGAATGTCAGAAAGGACAGGGCTGTGAAGTAAGGGGAAGAAGAAGATACTGTAATGGGGAGAAAAATCATAGAATCATATGTGGTCAGGAGGTCATCTAGTCCAACCCCCTGCTCAAAGCAGGACCATCCCCTACTAAATCATCCCAGCCAAAGCTTTGTCCAGCTGGATCTTAAAAACCTCCAAGGATGAAGATTCCACCACCTCTCTGGGTAACCTGTTCCAGTGTTTTACTACCCTCCTAGGCAGAAATTTTTTCCTCATATGTAACCTAACCTGAGGCCATTACTCCTTGTCCTGTCATCTGCCACCACTGAGAACAGTCTAGTTCCATCCTCTTTGGAACCACCCTTCAGGTAGCTGAAGGCTGCTAACAAATCAGTCTTCTCTTCTCAAAACTAAATACACCCGGTTCCCTCAGCATCTTCTCATAAGCCAGATGCCCCTGCCCCTAACTATTTTTATTGCCCTCTGCTGGTCTCTTTCCAATTTGTCTATATCCTTTCTGTAGTGGGGGCCCCAAAACTGGATGCAGCAAAGATTCCTACCCTATCCTTCAGTGAATCTACTACTTCCCCCAGCTTGATGTCATCTGCAAACTTTCTAAGGGTGTGCCCCATCCCATATTCCAGATTGTTGATGAAGATACTGAACAAAATCAGCCCCAGGACCAACCACTGGGAAACTCCGCTTGACGCTGGCTGTCAAATAGACACTCAGCCATTGGTTATCTCCCTTTGAGCCTGACACTCCAGCCAGTTTTCTATCCACCTTACAGCCTACTCATCTAACCAACCTGCACTTCCTTAGGTTGGTTGCGAGAATGTTATGGGATCCCGTATCAAAAACCTTGCTAAAGCCGAGGTATATCAAGTGCACTCCTCTTCCTACATCCATGGAGCCAGGCATCTCATCATAGAAGGCAAACAGATTGGTCAGGCATGACGTGCCCTTGGTAAATCCATGCTGACTGTTCCTAATCACCCTTTTCTCCTCCAAGGGCCTAGAAATGGATTCCTTGAGGACCTGCTCCATGATTTTTCCAGGAACTGAATTGAGGCTGACCATTCTGTAGTTCCACAGATCCTCCTTCTTCCTTTTCTTAAAGATGGGCCTATATTTGCCCTTTTTCTGGGAGAGCATCCAGGAGTCCTCCCAGCTGTGATGAGTTTTCAGACATGACAGCCAATGGCTCATCAGTTCAGCCAACTTCCTCAGACCCCTCAAACACATAACATCTGGCCCCATGGACTTATATGCATCCAGCTTTTCTAAATAGCCCAGCTTTTCTAATAGTTTAACCTGTTCTTTCACCACTTTTGGCTGCTTACCGTCTTCTGAAACTTTGCTGCCAGGTGCAGTTTGCCTGTGAAGACGGAGGTTAAAAAGGCATTGAGTACAGCAGCCTTTTCTGCATCATCTGTCCCTATGCTGCCTCTCCCATTCAGTAAGGGACCCACACTTTCCCTGTTCTTCCTCTTGTCTCTGACCTATTTGTAGAAAGCCTTCTTGTTACTCTTCACATCCCTTTCTAGCTATAACTCCAATTACACTCTGGCCTTTCTGACTTCCTCCCTGCATGCCTGAGCAATATTCTTCTACTACTC